>NC_030836.1:24218593-24519921 GCF_001704415.2 Capra hircus | reverse complement strand
GGTCTCCTTTAAGATGGACTGGTTGGATCTCCTTGCTGTCCAAGGGACTCTCAAGAGTCTTCTCCAACACCACAGTTCAAAAGCATCAATTCTTTGGTGCTCAGCTTTCTTCACAGTCCAACTCTCACATCCATACATGACCACTGGAAAAACCATAGCCTTGACTAGACGGACCTTTGTTGGCAAAGTAATATCTCTCCTTTTCAATATGCTGTCTAGGTTGGTCATAACTTTCCTTCCAGGGAATAAGCATCTTTTAATTTCATGGCTGCAGTCACCATCTGCAGTGATTTTGGAGCCCCAAAAAATAAAGTCTGACACTGTTTCCACTGTTTCCCCATCTATTTGCCATGAAGTGATGGGATCAGATGCCATGACCTTAGTTTTCTGAATGTTGAGCTTTGGGAGGGTACAGTTGGGCTCATCAAGACCAAACCATCACAGCTGTGACTTAAAGTGCTTGTTATCCTAGAGCTGTTATACTCCACCTGCCTACCTCTGATTCCCACAAAACTGCTGACCAGATACGGAAACCTGGAGTCTGACTCCACAGTCACTCCCATTCGTTGTAATTTGCCTGCCAGCCCCCTCTGCCTCACGCCTGCCTTCCAGACCTCATGCAGGTACAGATCACTGGGCAGAACTTAAATCACACCCAGAACCCCAGCTGCAAGGGAGTCTGAGTGATGATTTCAAACTCTGCAGTATGGAGGTGGAAGAGAATGTAGCAGGGGCAGAAATGAATGCCAGTAAGCAACATAACCATGGAAGAGTAAGGGAGGTAACTAGCCAGGGTACGTGTGCAAATTTCAGTAACATAGTGACAAGCAACACCAGCAAGGTCACAAGTAAGAGAGTCCGGTGTTGACTTGACCTGGACCTTGCAGAATTCTGGTCAGGGTGTGTAGGCCGGTGTGGTAGAGAGGTTCTAGCTCAAGGGAAGTCGGAGATGGGGCCGTGCAATGCTCCCAACCTATCTCCTGGCATGAAGGCTTAAAAATCTATAGTATCTTTCTTTCTTGCATGGGCCCTAGGTTCCATGCATTATGCTGGATACATTTTACATGGAGTATTTCTGGTTTTCCTTTGTTATTTTTCTTGTGTTAGCCTCAGAGATCCTTCATAACTCACCATTAGACGTTGCACATCCACTGGACAGCAGAGCCCTGATGCTATACCCAGGTAGACTGACACTGAGACCCGTGTGCCCGGTGACCAAGCTGCACTGCCTCTCTCAAGCAGGAGGGAAGGGAGGCTGAAGCAGGGACTGAGGCCAGGTTATCACGAGCCACAAATGCCAGGCCTCAGACTCTGGACTTGATCTTAAAGGATAAGCATGGTCACTAAGAGGCAGTTTGGGAGGGAGCCGAATGTGGTGGGGTTGCCCCCCACGGGGCAGAAGAATGTGGTCTTGATCCGTGTGAGAAAAGGCCAGAGGCGGCCGCAGATGAGCTTTTGTTCCTCCAGGTTTTTCCCTTCTTCATCACTGGTTTTTCAAAGAGGGTGAACTCTTTACCTAACCGCTCCTGCACCCCAGGTGATTGTAGGTTTTTATTTTGATTGGTGAAGCAGATTCCTTCTGAAAAGCATTTTCCCTTCACTCACTGATGGTTCTGATCTTAGACTATGGCCCAGGATCAACATTCCAATACAAGCCATTCTCTCTTTCTCTTGTTCTTTTTTTTTTTTTAATGCTCTGACAATGACATTGATGATTTGATTTAACTTCCTACCTGAGCTTCTGTGATCACGGTAGTCAGTGGGAGTGGGCCAGCTTCTGCGGAAATGGGCCGTGAGGTGTGACGATTCTAGTTGAATGGAGCTAGTGCTGGGACAGTGGATGTATTTTCAGTTCAGAAATACTTGGTTTAAATTCCTGCTCTGCTCCTCTGTTTGGGAGTTATAGGACTATGGGCCCCTTCAGCTCCCCTGAGCACCAGGCTCCTCTACAGAGTAGGGATACAGTGCAGCCCCCCATCCAGTGGTCGGAAGGACTCAGTGAAGTCAGGTGTGTGGTTAACGTACATATGGTAGGAGTTCTGGAAAGCGGGGCTCACCTTCCCTTTTCTGCTTTTTGGGAGTGGTGGGAGGTGGTGCTGACCAGCTGCAGTCAGTTGGTGTGTACCTGGTCCAAATGACTTAGCCTTCTAGGGTTTTCCCCCCTAGTGGCCCTGGTCTGACCCCCTCCCTCTGGTCCCCAACAGCCTCAGGGTAGACAGACACACATTCCAAACCCTACCCAGGAGAAGGGCCAGTAAGCCAACCCTGGGTCACGGTTGCCTCCCAGTGAATAAAAGCCCTCACCGAACACTGCATGTTGGTGTTTGAGTTCGTCTCACAGCTGCAGTGCCCCCACCAATCCTGCAGACACGTCTCCTTGGCCGTCATAGGTGGGAGTGCACTGCTTCTCAATCAGTGGAACCCTTTGACGTGAGCTCCTCCGCAGCTCCCACTTCTCTGCTGGTGCAGGGCAGCTCGAGGCTTTTGCAATTCTCCAAGCATCTGACCCATCTTATCCAGATGACATTTGGAATTTTAATCTTCTAGTTATGAGTTTTCATAAATCTGGTTTGAAATCTCACTGCCAGTCTCCTCTGCTGTGGGAAAATGGTTTTAGAGAGATGTGGGCAGAGGGTGGTTCATGCATGTGTAGGGGTAACTAGAAAGTGAAGAGGGCTTCTTGCAAGGGGCTTTGGGGTCCAGAACTCACTCTGTCCAAGCACTGTGTTAGGTGCTTTAAAGGTTGTCCTGAAGCTCCTTTCACATGATGCCCGTTGCACATATAGAAGACAAACTGAGGTTCAGATATCTTAAGCAACTTGCCTGAGGTTACCAAGTGAATGGTGGAAGTGGATTTTTAAGTCTAGGTTTAACTGACTTAAAAGCCTGTAGCTTTTCCAGTACACCTGACTGCCTCCCATTTACCTATGGGTTCCTGGATCTGAAGTCCTGGGACTACCCTTGCTGATGTTCTTTTAACCCCTTCAGCACTCACTCATCTCCTCCAGACTGGAGAGGTGAGCACAGGCTTGGGCCCTTGAAAGACTTGGCCAAGGTCACACAAGAGTTGGGACTTCCTGTTCGGGTCATGCGGTGAGATTGAACGTCTAAGAAGGGGGATGACATGGTTCAACTTGAGCAGTTATTGAAGGCCCACCCTGTGGCAAATGGGACAGTCTTATCCTCTTTCTCTTGGTTGATTGGAAGCACTCTTATGGTCTTGTGAGCTCTCAGAGACCCTACTGTTACACCTTCAAGAACCTCAGGGATCCTTGGCCCCCAGATTTGGGGAAACCAGAGGAGAACATTTTTCTAGGACTTAGAGGTGAGGGGGAGAGTAAAGAGAGCCCTCTGGATTACATATCTTCACTGAATCCATTCTACAAAACTCTGCTAAGCAGCAGCAATCCCAGGTGAGTAGAGCAAATCCTACGAGGGGTCCCAGCGTGGGCAGAAGCTTATGATTTGGCATCAGTTGCCCTGCCCAGTCCCTGAAGACCAGCCTACCTGGGTGGCGCGCTGCAGCTGCCCGGACATCTGAACTGGTATGAGGGACACGGGGACCTGGGGATCCCCTGGAGCTTCAGCAGGTCTGGCCCTTGCCTTTGCCAGGATAGCCCAGCATTTGCTTTTTCCTCCTGCAGAGCATCCGAAAACTGTTAAGGGAGCACAGTCCTAGACACACTGGTAGCAGGAAGAGAGCAGGTTATGGGGGCCTTTCAGATCCTTTCTTTGTCTCCTCCTTGCCTTGGTCCACATATATTGACGAGGGCCCCAGAGCCCTGAGAGACTTGACTTCATGCGGACGGAGCAGTCAAGAGAAGGCTGGAACGCACGTCTTTTCAGAAGAGTAACTTGATGGAGAAATTGTTTTAACTCCTCGCCCCTAGGTTTCTGCCCAGGGCCTCAGACTTGGATAGAAGAGAGTATCCTGGCAGCTTTTCCGAGCACAGGGGAGACCCTCGTCTTGCACTGAATTGACACAATTTGATTGATGCAGGAGTGACACAGGTGATGGTTTTATAGTGTCCCCACCCCAACACCCTCCCCTCCACCCTGCTGCTCCTCTGTCCTCCCCACAGCTGGACCCAAGTTCCCCTCGGCCGGAATTGAGTGTGTTGCGTTCGCTGGCAGTTCTGTACAGGCAGTGGCGCCGGGCCCACTTCGGATAAGACCAGGGGGGTTTTGTAGGGGTCCTCTGGATGTTCCAGCACTTAGTGGATGGCCCACAGCCTCACAAAAGGAAAGAGAGCTCTGGCTTGCTGCCCCCTCCTAGACACATCTTGGGGATCTTCGCTATTGTTAAATCCCCAGGGTTTGAGAAGCAAGAAGCATCCCCGTTTTCTCCATCATATAAAGGTAAATGAATTCTTTTCATTTCTAGGTAGATACCCTGTGACTGGCATAGTAAATTCCTCTCCTGACCAAATGGTTTTACTCTGAAAATCCAGGCCCTGAACTGAACTTAAGCTTGCTTGTTGTGGTCTTTAGTTGCTAAAGTGAAAGTTAGTCGCTCAGGTGTGTCCGATTTTTGCGACCCCATGGACTGTAGCCCACCAGGCTCCTCTGTCCTTGGAATTCTCCAGGCAAGAACACTGGAGTGATTTGCTGTGCCCTTCTCATGTCCAGCTGTCTTGGGACCCCATGGACTGTAGTCTGCCAGGCTCCTCTTTCCATGAGATTTCTGGGGTAAGAACACTGGCATGGATTGCCACTTCTTTCTCCAGGGGATCTTCCTGACCCAGGGATCAAACCCATGTCTCCTGCATCAGCAGGTGGATGTTCTTTACCAACTGAGCTCTGAGGGAAGAAGCCCCAGGTTTAACTTTAGGCAAGGCATTCTGCCCTTGACATGTCTAAATCCATAGTCTATCCATGGATGTTTCAAAATTCAGTTCTACCACTGAGCCATCAGGGAAGCCCGATCTTAACCTTAGTGTAGGTTTGTGTGTTTCTGCATGCATAGGTAGGTTTATATGTGTATGTGTTTTCTTTGGAACTTCTTTGTGCTTCCATTGTACTGTGATTAAAACGTAAGGCTGTGTGGAAGCAGAGTTGGAATCTCCAAACATGTGGGATCCCAGCCTGAACTCTAGCCTTGGGTCATTTCTGCAAGCTTGCAGCTGCAAAATATTCCCCCATCCTGGACAAAGCTTGAGGCCAGATAAACACTGGGATCTTACTTCAGGACCCAAAGTATTCTTTAGTTAGCGACCAACACGTTTTTTCATGGAATTCTTAGATCTGGGAATTTCAGAAGCACAAGAGAGAACTTTATTTTTTCAGGGAGGCTTTGAGTTTTAACCCCTGAAGTAAGATTCCAATTTATTTTTCCTTTTCCGATTGCAATCTCCCAGGTTGCTGACAGTTCGCCTTTGAAATGAGTCGGCTTTGATCAGGGATACGGCAGCCAGATGGGTCATCTTTGCTGCCTGTGGCTTAGTCCAACCAGTTTGGCAACAGCAGAGTCCCATCCAGCGTGGAGGGTAGAGCAAGGCAGACACAAAGGCGGCTGTGATGAGGGACCCTGCCCCTGACTCTGGTCAGGGCACTGGCCCTCTGCTCCCTGTACCTGCTGGGTCTCTCAGCAAGCAGCTTTCCAGCCAGCCTCCCCCTGCTGTGGGGAGAAGGCTTTTGCTCCCACCCTCTCTCTTCGCTGAGAACTTTGCTGAGTCTCCTCCAAGCAGCCCGCCAGACTGTTAAATGGTAAATGGGTTGTCTTCACCGCCTCCCACTTTCCTGTTCCTCTCCACCCTTTAAGGCTTCCCTCTCCCCAGGTAGGGTGCCAACAGGGCTGCTCGGGGTCCTTGTCTTTCCCAGCAGAGAAAGCTGGCTTCAGGCTCCACTCATGGCAGTATGGCATCAGGAGCCCACATCGCGGACCACTGGAAGGGTGTGGCTGGGCTGGCGCCCTCTCTGGACATGACGACAGAGGGCAGTGAGTCTGTCTGAATTTGAATCCTGACCCCATTCCTTGCTTAACTGTATGGCCTTGGGCAAGTTATGTCACCTGTTGAGTTTCAATTTCTTCAAAATGTAAAATGGACAGAATAGTCCCAAACTATTGCCACTGTGAGGATTTCAGCCTAAGTGCCTGTCAAGTGCATCTTATAGTGTTATGTCACATAGTAGGGCTGAGTAGATGAGAGTTAGGATAATTGTTTTTCTTTTAGTAATCGTCATCATTATCCATCATCACTGTCTTTCTGGAGAACAGCCAAGTGGGAGAGGACTGTAGCCTTGTTCTACAGACTGCCTAGGGGAAGTTGAAACACTTTCATTATATGTAGACTCACGGAAGACTTCTTATGCCACCTTCTTTTCTTGAAGGGCTGGAAGGATTCATCTCTGGGCTTCTACCCCAGCAAGCAAAACCAAAATTTAACCAAAGGAAGAGCTCTCTAAGGTAGTGTCAAATAGCCTCCTTAGGAGTTGAGAGTTTGGGGAAACTTGGTAGTGGCTTGATTAGGGGATTTTTGTATCAAGGCAGAGGGAGATTAGGCAAGAGGGCTTCCAATGCTACGACTGTCTGATTCTACTTCCAGTTCCAGGAGGCTGTGTGCTGTTTGTGTTTTGAGAAAGGCCACCTAACACAGAAGATGTCACACTTTTACAGCAACTTTATGGCATTGCTGAGGCCTCCCCAACCCTCGTGATCTGTAGACTGATTTCTTATTGTTATATCTTTTAAACTAAGGGTATGTCCATGCTTTAATTTCGGCCTAGATGAATGATTTATATTCAGGATACTGAACAAAGGAGTTAGGCCTCCTTGAGTCAGCCTAGTCAGTGTGTGTTCATCCTGGGAAATGCTTTTGTGGGGACAAGAGAGGGTCGGTAGGGATGGGCAGTTTCCAGGACTTTTGCTCTCCCACACTAATAATCCTGCTGGGAAAGCCTGGGTTGCTTAAATTTAGTATATGTCTTCATCTGATAGAAGCTAGCAAGCTTGACTTGGGAACATAGAGGTGAGCAGGCCTGTCCTCTGTTGGTTCTAAACAGTCATTTTGATTGCAGAGAATGGCATCCTTTCCATTTCTCTCCAGGTCTGTCGTGTCCTTGTTGCAAAGACAGTTGTGCATTCCAGACTGGGGTTTATTTTAACCAGCAATACAGATGTTTCTGCTCTGGTGCACGATTTCATTAAAGCTCAGCCAGTGGTTTACTGTGGCAGGAGACTGCCAAGGTTAATATTTCTGCAGTACATTCCCTTCTGTTGGTTCTTGGCACCAGCGAGCTCCCAGGTGGGCATCAATCGAAGCTCTGCTGTGGGATCACAAGTATTATCTATTGAACTCGGATGGAGCCTCTGACTACACAGAGTGCCTTATGTAGGGGGCGCCCTGTCCCAGGCAGGGGCCCATGTCCTCTGGTGAGTATCCGCTCACCCTTTCATGCCCCTCCCTAGTTGTAGAGGTTGCCACAGCAGCTCAGTTTGGGATGGGGGCAGAGGACAAGGGAGGACTTGCCAGTGAGAAACAATGGGAGCTTAGCTTTCTGATGAGGACAGATGTGGATTCAAATCCTGTGCAGCTCAGGTGAATCTCTTACCTCTTAGCATCTGTGTCCTTCTCTGTACCAGGGGTAGTAATCTCCGACTCAGAAGATTCAGTGAGGACACACTGAGGTGCTGCCTATAATTAATTGGGAGGAAGCAGACTGCCCTGGCTTCCCAGATGGCTCATGGTAAAGAACCTGCCTGCCAATGCAGGAGACTCAAGAGACGCAGGTTCAATCCCTGGGTCAGGAAGATCCCCTGGAGGAGGAAATGGCAGCCCACTCCAGTATTCTTGCCAGGAAGATCCCATGGACCCAGGAACCTGGTGGACTCCAGTCCATGGGGTCACAAAAAGTCGGACCCAACTGAGCACACGCATAGAGCGCCCTGGCTCGGGAAAGCGCCTGATGTGAGCGAGAGCTGCCTGATGACTGCTTGGGAACACCCTAGTGGCGGAGGCTCACAGGCCCAGGAAGCCCAGAGTGCTTCTCCTGGCTTTGGCAATGGAGAAACTGTACAGCAGAACCGGTTCTTCTGCCTGTGAGCACCCAGGAGCCAAGATAAAAAGGGCAGCAGCCTGACTGGTTTGGCATGTGTTTCCTCTGCCTCTCCCCATCTGTGGCTGGTGGAATTGGGAAACGGTCAGACAAGCATGGGCCTCGTCTAGGAACATTTGGCAAAGGTCAGAAGAACTTGGAGGAGGGGAGGGTGGGATGAAGTGCAAGACAAGGGTGAGATGTTTTAATGTCATCTGTGGCCAAGGGCTTAATGACTTTCACTGTTGATGTTCTGAATTCAGGTCTGCTGGTTGGGTCTGAGGGGAGGAGCCAGACATGCACTTCAGGGTGATGTGGGTGGGTGGGTTTCTTCACCTCTCTGCTGCTTTGTAGGGTTATCTGGTAGAAAGTTTGTAATGGTCATCCTAGCTTTGTAAGACTCTAGTGAAGAAGGGATTGTCGAAAAAACACTTATTTTCAATTATGGTTTCAGCCAACTTATGTCTAATTGTCTAGGATTCTTTTTTTAATCAGTGCTGTGCAAACCGTCTCTCTCACACCCCAGTGCAGTGGCCATAGAGATTCCCAAGCCTGAGTCTTGCAAGATATCCAGGTGCTTCGTGAGTCATCAAAAAATGACAGTCTTGTGTATTCCATTTGAAATGCAAGGTAGATTTTCTGCCCATCTTGAGGTAATCAATTGATGCTTTTGAACTATGGTGTTGGAGAAGACTCTTGAGAGTCTCTTGGACTGCAAGGAGATCCAACCTGCCCATGCTAAAGGAAATCAGTCCTGAATATTTATTGGAAGGACTGATGATGAAGCTGAAACTCCAATACTTTGGCCACCTGATGTGAAGAACTGACTCATTGGAAAAGACCCTGATGCTGGGAAAGATTGAGGGTGGGAAGAGAAGGGGACAACGGAGGATGAGATGGTTGGATGGCATCACTGACTCAATGGACGTGAGTTTGAGTAAACTCCTGGAGTTGGTGATGGACAGGGAGGCCTGGAGTGCTACAGTTGATGGGGTTCCAAAGAGTCCGATACGACTGAGCAACTGAACTGAACTGAGGTAGTCAGTTACCAGTGGTCAAATCTATGAATAGTATTCAGGGAGGGAAGCACTTCCTTAATCAGAATATTGTGATAATCAGGACATTTCATTTCTTGGCAAACGACTGAATGACCAATGACATTGTGGACAAATGGCCACCATGTTCCCCGCTATTCTAAGTCACATTCCCGTCCATGTTCTTCACCCATCAGGTCCATTCTTCCTTCTCTCCTTTCATCCACCCACTCGTCTATCCAACGAAAACTTACTGGCACTCAACTTGCAGAGAAACATGGAGATAAAGATCATAACTCCTGCCCTCAGAGAGCTCCAAATGTGAAATAGGAGTCAAGACCCTTAAGAACCGAGATGGAAAGCCTAAGGAAAATTTTTAGAGGGAAGAGTGGTATTGGAACCAACTGGTCTTTGAGAAGTGCACGGGATTCCAGTGTGTGAAGCCTGTGCATTCCTGCTGCAGGATCAAGGAGCCAGAGGCTGGAAAGAGGTGGTTCTCTATAAGAAACTGCTAGTAGTGGGGAAGTCTGGAAGTCAAGGGGAAGACTGGAAAATCAGGAGCAGAGGCTTAAGTCACACTTCTTGACTTTGAGAGTTGACTCTGTAGGCACCAGAAACGGCTTGCAATGGCAGGTGTGGCCCAGGGCAGACTTTCTGGCCCTCCTTAAACATGCTGATAGATTTTGAGAGGGCTTCCACTTTTTAACAGTTAGGTGTTGGCCGAGATATTGGGGGGCAAGTCTCACGAAGGGCCGTGGCTGACTTAGCGGCTCCAGGCTTACGGAGCATCACCCACGATTCCCCCTCTCATGGCTGCTGCTTTCTTTCCAAACCTCTCCTTCCTTTTCAGTTTTTCTCACTCTTATGGATAATTTCCCACTGTGTTCAGACATTCCTGTAAGACCTGCTCTCCAGCCTCACCTCTCAGTCCTCTAGGAATTTGGGAGTTCGGAGAAGGGGTTTCAGCCTCCGTGACCTCTTCTATCTTTGGAATCTGTCCCTTGGCTATAAATAAGGCTGTTGCTTAGTGCCAGTATTGATGGTATTTGCAGCTGTCCTCTGGGAGATGGACTCAGACGAATAACCCATTTTCAAGGGGACATGGCCATTAGGTGACAGCTATTTATGGTTCCTATTGACTAGACCCAAACCTGAACTATCACTGACATTAAAATTTCATGTGCCGGGAGCTGCCTTTCCTTATCTGGTTGTCTCTGTCCATTTATTTGAAACATCTAACTGTGTTTAGCTAGGTTCTTCAGAAAGAGGAGCTGCGGAATGTTGAGGGAGTTCTGTGTTCTGGTGGTTGTGACTTTCCCCTGGGGACCTCTCATTCCCCCAGCAGCCCTCTAACCTGGGGTATTCACACCTCCATTTCACAGAAGAGAACGCTGAGTGTCTCAAGGTAAATTGCTTGCCCAGAGCCACTAGGTCCGTCGGTAAGCGACAGAGCTGGAATTCAAACCAACTTCTGCCTGGCTTCAAAGCCTGGATAATTTCCATGAAGCCATGCGTGTCTGATTTCTGAACCAGGAGTGTCACTCTGGAGGGTTTTATTTATTTATTTTGTCCCCTGATAGTTCAGTCACTTGGAGTTAAGTACTTGATTGAACATGCGATTTTTAAAAGCACGTTCATGCTGAATTTGCCTGGGTAGTCACAGCGTTCCATCTTCATGGAGTTTCTTTCCCACACCCTTAGATGAAAATAAACAAGGCCCTAAAATGTCAGGCGAGATTCCTTCTGGCTTTAGAACCTAGTGTGTTCTGTAGATGGCTGAATTCTCCAGTGAACTTGTCATTGGAAAATATTCCTTTCCTGAATTCTGTTTCTCCGTCAAAGGGATATTACATGGTTTCTGATAACTCTTTCTTCGTGGCTGTGACATTGAAGTGCTCTGGGGGAAATGGTCCTGCACCCGTCACCTCTGCATCTTATCTCTTTCATCCCAAGTACCTGTACGTCTTCACCCTAAACATTGAAACATGATCAGGCCTGGGACCAGGGGAAAAGAACGTCTTGACTGCTATAACATATTAATGGTGACTCTTAGAAGAAGGAAGGTATAGTGGTTAAGTACCTGGTCTTTGAAAGTGGAAGACCTGAGTCGAGTTTCAGCCTTGCTTCTTGTTAACTGCTGGACCTTAAGCAAATAACATATCTGTATCTCCGTTGTCTGATCTTTAAAGAGAAAGGTCATTTCTGGGGAGGGGACGGAAAATTGATTATAATAATTTCATATCTTTTCTTTTTTCTGGAAACAGTGAATTCTATTTGCATCATTTGGAGTAAACTTAATTAGCAGAGGGCATTCTGTCCTTGAAAAAGCCATTCAGGTTATCAAAGAAAAGTGCAGTTGTTTATCTGTGGAGGTAGAAGTTAGGATGGCTCAGCAGGTAAAAAATCTGCCTGAGATACAGGAGACTTGGGTTCAATCCCTAGGTCGGGAAAATCCCCTGAAAGAGGAAATGGCAACCTAATCCAGTATTGTGGCCTCAAAAATCCCGTGGACCAAGGAGCCTGGCCGGCTGCAGTCCATGGGATAACAAAGAGTTGGATACAACTGAGCGATCAAGCCCACAGAAGTTAGGGTAAGGGGTGAGGGTGGTCAGTAACAGAGGGGAAAGGAAGGAGCTTCAGGGACCCATCATCTGTTGTGATTCTTATTCTGGGGGTAGCCCTCAAGCATGTTCATCTTATAAAAATGTCTTCCAGAGCTTAAAACTTGCTTTGATTGCTTTTCTGCATATGTTATATATGACAATATGTTTTTAAAGATAGAAGTCAGTAACCCCAGGCTTCCAGTCCTTCCCTCCCCTATCTCCTTCGTATTGTTTTTGTATGCCACCACTTGCTAATATTTTGATATGAGAAAGAGCAGTGTTATAAACCTTCTTTTGTGGGACATACTTAATAACCATGTTGCCCTGCTCACTGAATAATGCAGGTTTTCTAAATATTAAGAAGTAACTTGGATGTTGATGAAATGCTCTTCTTTCTTCCTTTCAGAGGTAATCTGTATGTAAAGCATGATCTGATAGTTCTCAGTCCTGCCAGGGCATCAGAATTCTCTGGAGAGCTTTGAAAAGAAAGGCAGGTGTTTGGGTCATTCAAACCTACTGAATCATTCTCTGGAGGTGGGACATGGGCATCTGTGTTTTTTTAAAAAAACTCCCCAGGGGACTCTGCACTGCTCATGTAACCAGCATATTGAATAAATATCATGCGTGGATTGTGGACAAAGCCTGTGAGCTTTTTTTTTTCCTGCCATGGGACGAAGGCTGTCATAGCCCGTGACCATTCTGTTCGTTTTTACAGACAGCCCTGTGGTCAAATAATTTGCAAAGATGGTCTCAGATGAGAAATTAGAATACCCCGTCTAATATTTTTTAATGTATTTATTTTTAACTGGAGGATAATTAATTTACAATATTGTGTTGGTTTCTGCCATACATCAACATGAATCAGCCATAGTTATACATATGTCCTCTCCCTCTTAAACCTCCCTCCCACCGCATCTTACCCCTCTAGTTGTCTTAGAGCACTGGGTTTGAGCCCCCTGCATCACACAGCAGATTCCCACTGGCTATCTATTTTCCATATGGTAATGTCTATGTTTTGATGTTTCTCTCTCGATTCATCCCACCCTCTCCTTTCCCCACTGTGCCCACAAGTCTGTTCTCTGTGTCTGCGTCTCCATTGCAAACAGGTTCATCAGTACCATCTTTCTAGATTCCATATATATGCATTAATATACCATATTTGTTTTTCTCTTTCTGACTTACTTCACACTGAACACTAGGCTCTAGGTTCATTTACCTCATTGGAACTGACTCAAATGTGTTCCTTTTTATGGCTGAGTAATATTCCATTGTATATATGTACCACAACTTCTTTATCCCAATATTAATCAAAGCCTGAACTTGAATTCAGGCCCCTGCAGAGGAAGAGTGAAAGCAGCCCACCCTCCTCCACCCCCCAGGAGGTAGGCAGAGAAGAAAGGTCCTTACTGCATGGGTCCTTTGGTCCTTTCTGAGCTCACTTCCTGCTCTTGAAAGCTGTGTCTTTCTTTTGTGGAGCACTTCAAGGGCCATTTTGTAGGACCCCAGATGAACCCTTGTGTGTGCTTCCTCCAAGAAAACACCAAATCTCTTGTCCCAGCAGTGGGTGAAAGTGAAAAGTGTTAATTGCTCAGTCACATTCTACGATTTGCAACCCCACGGACACTCTGTGGAATTCTCCAGGCAAGAATGCTAGAGTGGGTAGCCATTCCCTTCTCCAGGGGATCTTCCTGACCCAGGGATTGAACCAAGGTCTCCTGCATTCCAGGCAGGTCCTTTTCCATCTGAGCTACCAGGGAAGCTCCTAGCAGTGGGGGCTGCAGGCTAATATCAGCCTGTAATCATCTCCTGACTCCATCACTGAAACCATCAGGCATACCCTCACTCCCTCTGGAGTCTCAGGGCAAGAGCTGGATCTCAGACTACAACATCCCAAACTGCAGGCACGTTCATCTCGGGCTCCCCAGGAACCCCACTTAAGCACCCCCGACCCAGATTTGAGTAGTGGGTACAGCATGTGCTTATAACACAGAGTTCTGATGTTATAGCCTCCTCCTCCAGATCCTGTTTGTCTGCTTTTTCATCTCTTTATATTCTCGATCCAGTGGATCAGGGAAAGTCTTGCAGCTGGCTCTCCAGGATTTCTTTGAAATCCTGCATTTTGCACATTGTCCCAGGCTTGCTTTGGTGCCTCTGCTTAGAGGCAGACCACTTTGTCATGCTGAAGTGAACTGAAGTCGCTCAGTCGTGTCCGACTCTTTGCGACCCCTGGACTGCAGCCTACCAGGCTCCTCCATCCATGGGCTTTTCCAGGTAAGAGTTCTGGAGTGTGTTGCCATTTCCTTCTCCAGAGGATCTTTCCAAGCCAGGGATCGAACCCAGGTCTCCCAAATTGTAGGCAGATGCTTTACCATCTGAGCCACCAGGGAGGTCCCCTGTCATGCTGAGTGACCTGCATAGTAGCCTGTGGAATGGGCTGTCAGATCTCACAGGCTCTGTTTTGAGACCTTAAGTAAGTGTGTTAACCTCTTCAAACCGCAGGTGCCATGTGAGTTACTAACTCAGATTGTGAGGATTAAATGACAAATACCTGTCAAGGTCTTAGTGCCTGACATATAGGAAGTGCTCCCTGGTACCCGTTATCCAGTTTAGTGCAGCTGAAACTCTGTCCGTCTTGGCTGCCCTGTTTAAAGCTTCATTTGCTGATGGGCAGCCAGCTGGAGGTGGGGGGGCTCCGTCACTGCTGCTTCTTGGAGAAACATTTCTCTGGCTCAGCCAATTCCTTGTCTAGAAGCTTCCAGGGATGGTCCCATTAAGAAATGCTCACAAAGGCAGGGTCACCAGAGCTAACAGAATTAAGCAAGTTATCAGGCAGTAGAAAATGCAGTTAGATTTGCATCTGTGAAGCAGATGGCCGGCACAACATGATTGAATTAGTTGTATTATGTTGGGGGAAATTAATTTGTCACTTTATGTTTTTTTCTTTTTTTTTTTTTTTTAAAAAGAGAGAGATGTGATTTTGTTATCTCTGGCAGAAGTGATTTGTAGAAAGAGTTTATCCTTTAATGGAAAACATGGGATATGCAGTAGGACCTTGAAAAACCCTTGTCTTGTAATTGTCTGTTAGTTGGTGCAATTATGTAGAGTATAGCCCAGAAAAACAGAAATGCTGCCACCTACTGCTGGTGAAAGCTGGCTTGTGTTTCCAATCATAGGAAGGATGGTTCTTTCCCCTCTTAAAAATCTCAAATCATGGGACCACTGTGAATTAAATGCACTTTGGAGACGTTTTTACTTACTGAAGATCTTAGGATATGGTATATCCTAATTTATGTTGTTTATTACAATGTCTCACATCATATTTTGATCTGGTAAACTTGAGAGAACCTCAGGCATTTTGATTCCTCCTTTTAAAGGTGAGGAAGAATCAAATGCAGAATCTTTTTTTTTTTTTTTTGAGAACAAATGGGATCCTTTGAGTTGGGGCCCAGGGTTGTTAACTGGGAGATTCCCAACGCATTCTTTGGGCACAAATAGTTCTTTCATGGCCCCTTTGAAAGGATCAAAGCAAAACCTGGAGTTTTGAATGGCTCCCTCTTTTTGTTAAGTCCTTTTATCCTTAACAGTTACTAATGAGCATTCTAGGAAATTCACCCTTGCAGGAAGTTTCTTGTATATAATAAAGAGAGTATAGATTTTCTATACATGGCATACATGTATAGTGTGTGAGTGTGTATAAATTATGTTTCTGAAATTTTGTGATCCAAAGTTTCACTTTATCGTTTAGTTGCTAAGTTGTGTCTGACTCTTGCGAACCCATGGACTGTAGCCTGTTAGGCTCCTTTGTCCATGGGATTCTCCAGGCAGAATACTGGAGTGGGTTACCATTTCCTTCTCCAGAGGGTCTTCCTGATCCAGGCATCAAACCCAGGTCTACCGGCCCTGCAGGCAGATTCTTTACCGACTGAGCTATGAGGGAAGAAGCCCCAGGCTTAACTTAAGGCAAGGCATTCTGCCCTTGACACGGCTAAATCCATAGTCTATCCATGGGTGTTTCAAAGTTCAGTTTTCAAACCTGGCTGCATACTATAGTCAGTTGTGGAGCCTTGAATTTTATCTTCTTACATAAACTTTTAAAGTAGATTTTAATTTTCAGAAAAGCTGGGAAGATAGTACAGAGGCTTGCCACATACTCCACACCCAGTTTCTCCTGCTTTTAACAATATATCACTATAGTACGTTTGCTGCAATTAATGAACCAACATTAAAACATTATCATTAAAGTCTGTATTTTATTCAGATTTCTTAAGGTTTTTTCTTTTTCTTTTTTTTTTTAATTTGATGTCTTTTATTTGTTCCAGGACCCCATCCAGAACACGTTATTACATTTAGTTGCCATGTCTCCTTAGGCTTTTCTTGGCTATGACACTTTCTCAAACTTTCCTTGCCTTGGGTGACCCTGACAGTTTTGAGGGTTACTGGTGAAATATTTGGTAAAGGGGCCCCTCCCAATTGAGATCATTCTGATGCTTTTCTCATGATGAGACCCAAACTGTGGGTTTTGGGGAGAAAGATCACAGAGGTCAAGGGCCACTCTCACCACCCTGTATCAGGGTACCTGCTGTCAACATGACTGACAGGTGTAGATGTTGCCTTTGCTCATCCTTCTGGGTGGGTCTTTGTCAGGTTTTCCGAAAAGTTACCCTTCCCCACCCTTTCCATATTGTTCTCTTTGTGCAGCCCACACTTAAAAGGAGGGCCAGTTCATGTTGCACCCCCTTGAGAGCAGAATATTGACATAAGTTATTTGTAATTCTCTTTGCATGGGAGATTTTTCTCTTCTCTCCATTCATTTATTTATTTATTCAGTCTTTTATTTCTCAGGCTTCCTTGGAGCCTCAGATGGTAAAGAATCTGCCTGCAATGTGAGAGGCCTGAGTTCAATCCTTGGGTCTAGAAGATCCCCTGGAGAAGGGAATGGCTACCCACTCCAGTATTCTTCCCTGGAGAATTCCACTGACACACGCAGGTGGACTCATGGCTATTTGTTTATTACTTTGTGTTTTAATCCAATACTTCCTTACTCCTGTTGGTCAGTTGTTCCAGCATTGGCCAATAGATGCTTTCATTTAGTTCCTGTGTCCTGGTGACAAACCCCGTCGATGTGTTTTTTGTGCAGGGACATATCCTTCCTTTCTGGCACTATAATATACTCCAGGCCTATCTTGAATATTTTCTGTTGCATTCCGAGATAATCAGCCATTTCTCCAAGGAACCCTGGCTCCTTATATTGCAGGTAAATGGTATGAGAAACCAGGATATGGACACTGTATGTGCTTGTCGCTATTGGGATATCTTTGGTTTTAGATCCTTTAGAAACAAGGAAATAAACGTGTGCCTACTAACCCATGTGTCTATAGATACTGTATCTAAGTTAAGATAAACATTAGTTTATAACAAGGAGAAGGTGATGACAACCCACTCCAGTACTCTTGCCTGGAGAATCCCATAGGCAGAGGAGCCTGGTAGGCTGCAGTCCATGGGGTCGCTAAGATTCGGACACGACTGAGCGCCTTCACTTTCACTTTTCACTTTCATGCATTGGAGAAGGAAATGGCAACCCACTCCAGTGTTCTTGCCTGGAGGATCCCAGGGACGGGGGAGCCTGGTGGGCTGCCGTCTATGGGGTCACACAGAGCCGGACACGACTGAATCGACTTAGCAGCAGCAGCGGCAGTTTATAGCAATATAATATGGATATATAGGTCAGTATGTAGTTGTATTTTTTAATTTAAATTAATTTATTTATTTTAATTGGGTGCTAATTACTTTATAATATTGTAGTGGTTTTTGGCATACATTGACATGAATCAGCTGTGAGGGTACATGTGTCCCCCATCCTGAACCTCCCTCCCAATCCCATCCCTCTGGGTCATCCCAGTACATTGGCCCTGAGCACCCTGTCTCATGCATCATACCTGGGCTGGCAATCTGTTTCACATATGATAATATACATGTTTCAATGCTATTCTCTCAGATCATCCCACCCTTGGCCTTCTCCCACAGAGTCCAAAAGACTGTTTTTTACATCTCTGTCTCTTTTGATACTCGCATATAGGATCATCATTACCATCTTTCTAAATTCCATATATATGCGTTAGTATACTGTATTGGTGTTTTTCTTTCTGATTTACTTCACTCTGTATAATAGGCTCCAGTTTCATCCACCTCATTAGTACTGATTCAAATGCATTCTTCTTAATGGCTGAGTAATACTGTATTGTGTATATGTACCACAGTTTTCTTATCCATTCGTCTGCCAAAGGACATCTAGGTTGCTTCCATGTCCTGGTTGTTGTAAACAGATGCAGTTGTATTGAAACTCTAAACTGTTATTTAGTTTATAAACTAAAAATAGTTTATAATTTATATAGAGCTTCCAATTCAAATCAATTACCACATGGATCATTTTAGCCTTCCTCCCTTGCTTATCTGAAACCTCCCACTCCAGCGGTGAGAAATCCCTGTGAAACTTATTAAACACACTTGTGCCTGGGCCCCATGTCCTGAGATAGATTTAGATGCCTACCTGGGATCCAGGCATCTGTATTTTAATAAACTCTAGACGGGTCCAATTTTTCCATTATAGGCTAATGTGCCATGTATTCATCTTTATAGCATTTGCCCTCTGAATCTTTTTATTTTTAGTTGACATCTTTTTTTGATTAATGCCTGTCACTCCCTCAAGACAAGAAGCTCCAATGTCTGTTTTGATCTTCATTCTATCCCCAATAAGTGTGTGTGTGTGTATATATGTATAATACATTGTGTATATATATATATGTGTGTATATATATATATATATATATATATATAAAAGTGACATGTTAAGTCACTTCAGTCATGTCTGACTCTTTCTGACCCTATGGAGTGTAGCCTGCCAGATTCCTCTGGCCATGGGATTCTCCAGGCAAGGGTACTATAGTGGGTCTTTGATAAATATTTGTTGAATGAATGAGTAAAATTACATACAGCATGATTGAGGAGAAAAAGAAGTGATTTATTGAACCCTTCCTACATGCCAAATGCCTTTCTAGATGCTTTAGAAATATAGTTCAATTTGGAGACTTGAACTGGGTCTGACTGAAGGGGAATCGCGCCCTTTCTGTCAAGGAACCATAGGAAGTGCCTGGTCTCCTGCTTTGCACGTCACTGGAGCTCCCATTGGCCTGCGTGCAGCTGTGTGGGTGGCCCAGGAGGAGGCCAGAGGGGGAGAAACGGCAGCACCCATTTAAAGCCTCACCAGTTCTCCATTAGGAAATTGACTCCTATTTGGTTTGGGGAGGGGGTGTTTTTTCCTGCCTTTTCATGCTTACAATGAAGGTGACATTGATTTACAATTCAGTGGGTTGAAGCAGGGAAGGGAGACTTCCATGGGTGGAAAAGATCAATTAAATGATTATCCCAGCTGCCACACACTAATGCCTTTCTTACTGAAATTTAGAATCCAGGAAGCAGAAGGCCGCCGCATTTAGCCTTTTACAGGAAATCTAATTGCCAACTTTGTGATGCCAAGGTTTATTAAATTGGGAAGAGTTGATCTTAGCAACTGGCATTTCAGGCATTACGGGAAGCTTCCCACTGGCCACTTGGAATTCTAAATGACTTCCTCTATTTCTTTTTAAGCGCTTTCGCTGAAGTTTTAGGAATTTAACACTTTTGTGACTCATATCTTTCTGTTATTTGGGGGTGGGGGGTGTTGCAGGGTGCTGGGGCTTAAAACTCAGCACGAAGTCAAAAATAGTGTTCCTACTATGTGCCAGGCACTGGGCCGGTGGCTGGGGATTCCAGCCAGGGGCAAAACCACAGATTTCTGACTTTTTAAAGTTCTCCACCTGGAATGCTTGTCCTCTAGATCAGTGGGTCCCAAACCGCAGTTGCATGAGAACCGCTGGGGCCCAACCTCAGTGTCTCTGACTCAGGAGGCCTGGAGTGGGCCCTGAGAAGCTGCATTTCTGACAGGTTCCCAGGTGATGCTGATACTGCTGGTCTGGGACAACTGCTGCCCTGAGTCTTTGCAGGATCGCTGCCGTTTTGCCGTTAGGTCTTGATTTCAACGTCAGTTCCTTAGGGAGGCCTTTCTTGAGTTCCCTGCCGTAGCGTCACTCTATCTGTCACCATTCAGGCTCTGTTGCATTTTTTTTTTTTTGGCTGCACCTTGACACTTGCTGGATCTTAGTTCTCAGACCAGAGTTTGAACACATGCCCCTAGCAGTGGAAGCACAAAGTCCTCCCCACTGGACTCTCAGGGAATTCCCATCTCTGTGTCTTCTTTATAGCATTCTTTATAGCATTGTTCTCTGATATTAACTTGCTGATTAGTTTATTATCGTATGTCTCTTCCCAGTTCTTGTCCTCCGTAGAAAAAAGCCCCGTAGAGTATTCTTACTGCTGCCTCCTCCCAACCTAGAGGGGGTACCTGCTGCAGAGTATGTGCTCGGTAAGTACTTGAGTGAATGAAGTAATTATCCAATACAAGCTAGTGAGTCTTCGGAACGCGGGGCATAGGACGCCATGGGAGTGTAACAGATAGCCCTCAGGTGGGGAGAGACATTTCATTGCATCCTACACAGAGCAGTTTCTGCGCATGGCCTTAATATTTGCTTCAGACACCGCACACCAACATTTTGCTGCAAAGTTGTAGGCTGTGGGGTCAGTTGGGAGACTGGTAGGCCACTCTAGATTTGCTTAATTTTTCCATAGCCTTTTTATGGTTGTGTCCCCACTGAAAACAGGTGATCTGAAGAGCAGGTCAGGACTGAGTCTAATAGGGAATCTGAGCACAGAAGGTTTGGTGAGCTCCCAGGTCTCAGTTGCTGAACTTAGCAGGAAGTGAGCTGTGCCTGAAAACCTTGTAGGGACCTTCCTCCTGAAGCCTCCGCTTATTGAAATCTGGAATCCGAGGGCTCTGCGCATGCCCAGTAGCCTTTTCAAAAACCTCTGCAAAGTTGAACGAAGGCTCACGCTTTTCCTTTGCAGGAGCAAGATCTCTGGGTAGAAACATGCAGATTTCTGTCTATCAGCCTTTTAGAAGAGACGGAAAGGCAGGCATGCTTGTGCCTCCTTTGACAAAAACAGTGTCAGGAAGAAGACGACACACCCGACGGTACAACGCAACTAACGGTTTAGATAAAGGTTTTCAAACCCCCTCTGCGAAAGCTGAAGCATCAGGCTTCTTCCCTTGTGCTGCCCAGTTCAAGTGAAGTTTGTTCAGCCCTCGGCCTTTGCCAGGCCTGAGAGGGGAGCGAGTCCCCAGGTTCGTGTGTCTGGGGCAGCAAAAGGAACTGTGATCTCTTTCCCTTGAGTGTGTCATGAAAATAGAAACACAGTCTGGTTGCTTTGGAGGGCAAAGTGCATGCCGTGGGGGAACAGGAGGGGGGACGAATGGCCGCAGGATGGGGCTGAGGGCCAGCGGGCCGCCCAGAGCGTTGGGGTAACACAAGTGGCCGCTATTCAGGAGGTGGCCTGTGTAAGAAAATCTGACCACAGCAGGAGCGTGACTTCAGCTAAAATTAACCTTCGAGGCTTCACGCGCCTCCGCAGTGCTTTGAACTAGACACCCTGGGCGGGCGCAGGCCCTGGACTTCAGGGACTGTGGGCTGTGGGTCGAGCCATGCCTATAAGCATCAACTTGTGGGTTCCTGCCCGGGGCCAGAGTCGGGAGTCCTGCGACCATTATAAAGTGGTAAGGCACCTGGAGGGCCACTGGCGGGGGCCCTGGGGAGAGGTGATGAAGTCTGTTTGCATCTGGGCTTGTGTTTAGAGACAGTTCTAGTTTGTTTTTTGTGCCAGCTGGGACCAGGAGCGCTTTCATCTGCAGAACGCTTCGCTGGGCGAGCTGTCACCTTGCTGTCGTCTTGCACTTCCTGCGTCCTCACGGGGTGAGGACCCGTGGTGTATTTTTAGAGCAGGTGGGGAAGAATCTGTCTAGAAGTTGTTGGTGGCCTGAAAAAGATAACAGTTGCCTAAACCAAATGGAACAGCCCCGGGGCTGGGGTTGGCGGGGGCAGCCGGGGGAGGCTGAAGATGCGAACAGGTGTGGCACGCCTAGGTCTGTTTTCTCACTTGTGGGTCTCAGCAGGTGCAAACCAGGAGTGAGATTGACCTCTGTTAAGTGGCTGAAGAGTTATAAGGGAGTACTCAGGGGCTTCCCTGTAGAAAGGATCTGTCTGGGAAGCGTTCACTCGTTCTGTAAGAGTGGGAATGGCCCGGGCAGGATACCACTGACCTCCGCCAGCCCTGGTCGGGCAACCCAGACAGGCTCTTTCAAGCCGGATGGCACTTGCCTTCTGTGACTTTCCACCGATCCTGGGGACTCCGTTTGGGAGCTTGCAACACAGAGCGAAAAGGCAAAATGTACTTCTTTTCCTTTCTGCCTCCTTGACCCTTCGACCATTAATGTGACCTTCAGGCTGATGGCCACCCTGATGCTTGTGGCCGAGGGGTTCTCTGGGTAGATAATCAGACTGGTCACTTGGCTATGTTTCCCTTAGTCTGCAAATGATGGTGTAGTTTATTGTCCTCTCCTCCAACCCAGCTTTCTAGGCAACATTTTGTTATAATATAGTAAGGACTTATTTTCTGGGAGTGTGTTTTCCTTATTTGTTTCATGATTACCGTGTGTACCTGACCTTGGAATGCCTGATTGTAAAATGTATAAGTCCGCAACATGTTTGCTTAGATCAGCAAGTAGTCTGTACCTTCCTTTACGTGCAAGGGTATGAATGAAGTTGGCATGAACGATGGAGGAAAAATCTCCCTTCGTGAAGCTATCTTCTGATGCAACTTGGAGGCCATTTTCGGTATGAGCTGCTCTATGGAGCCTTCCAGGTATTTTTTAGCTCCTTCCGCGGCCTCCCTCCTCCGGGCGTGTTGGCTCATTAGAGGCCGAGCCCTGCTGGTACATTGGAAACCATTGTGTCTTTTGCTTTAGAGATCTAACCACACCCAGGCCAAGCGTGATTGATGGGACTGTCTTTGGGTTATTATTTTTATAGTGACTTTTCAGCTCCAGGACCTAGGCCCACTGCCCCAGGGAAGAGATTTCTTTTGAGGTAGGATGTTAAAAATAGACATTTCAGTAGGAGGAAGCTGTGGTATGTGGTTCTGAGCATCAGTGACACTTCTCACATGTTGCATGGGGATTTCCATCTCCTGCTGAGTCTGGCAGGACAGATGCGGAATTCGAATCCCGACTTTCTTAGGAAGAGGATCCCCTCCCCTTGCATCCTAGAACTTCTTCCCATCACAGCCAGCCCATGACCTGGCCTGGTGTTTGGTCCTGCCGAGCCACCTCTCGATGGCTGCGCTGAGTGAGGACACCTGGGCCGACGTGGTGGTGCTCAGCTTTGATCGGCTCAGCTCTCCTGTTCCTCGTCTATCACGTGGGGAGAAGCAATGTGGCAGTCTCCCCTTTTCCCCAGAATTGTGGGGGGGTGGCTCAGGTTAGACTGTCTCTACAGAAGAGCTTTCTAAACTGTATGCACCGCAGGTGGGAGGCAGTGGCTGAGCTGTAGTTAGGACTTTATTCTTCTTGAGATGAATCAATTGGGGCTTTCTTCTAGGACTTTGTAGAATAAATAGTATCTTTGTGCAAATCATTCTTTTGTGCTCTGGGCCAGGTTGGCCCCTTCTTTCCTGGGGGCCAGCTTGGTATCTGGTAGTCTTCCTAGTGAAAGCCTATTATAGAAATACAAAACAGAGAAACCCCAAGACTCCCCAGGCCTGAGAGCTCTGACATCTGGGCTGGAGAGGAGCCCAGGGCACAACGACCACTTCCACTGTGGCCAAGTCTCTTGGCCATGGAGTTGCTCAGAAAGGAAGGAGACTCCTACTAAATAGAGACTGAGCAGGGCAGCGTGTCCTGGGGCGGAGCAACGCCAGCCGCTGCTGGGAACTGCCTGCCTCCAGAGACTTTTAAAGCCTTTGTCACACAACTTTCCCACAAGTGGCACCGCGCTGTCTTTGCCAGGCCTCTCTGCTCGATGGGATGCTGCTCTCTGATAGTTTTTGAGGATGCCAGACCTTCTAAGGTTCCCCTGTGAGCCCCTGGACCTTCTTTGATAAGCATTGTCATCCCTCCTTGGGTACTTGTGTGCATGGGCTCAGAGGGGCTGTACATTTTTCTCATCAATTCTTAATATTAGTTCAGGAGACCTGGGTTGGGAAGATCCCCTGGAGGAGGGCATGGCAACCCACTCCAGTATTCTTGCCTGGAGAATCCCCATGGACAGAGGAGCCTGGCGGGCTATAGTCGACAGGGTTGCAAAACGTCGGACACGACTGAGCGACTAAGCGCGCGCACACATGCGCTTGGTACCACTGTCTCCATTTTACTGATGAAGAAACTGAACTTGCCTTTAAGTGACTTGCCTAGATTTGGGTACATGCAGAGGTGCAGCCAGGATTTGCTGTCAGATCTGGCCTCACCCTCGTAACCACAGCACATCATTTTCTCCTCGTCACTAACATAAAATTCAAAAAATCTGTGGATGTTGTCTTTATCCTGTGCCAACCATAAACCTGCTTGGAAGTGAGCAAGGAGCGAGGAGACGTGGTACCCCCTTTATTTCCAGGGCCGCTCAGCTGTTCCCCTGCTCCCTTTCTCTAGGTGGAACCAGAGGAGAACCCCATCACCTTCCTTTGTCCTTGCCTCCAGTCGCAGCCCCTGATGCAAGAAAGGAGCCTGCCCCCACCTCCTTGTACGGGGTCTTTTCTGGATCTGCTTTGCCCTGATGAATCAGTGTGCTTTGGCTCTTGAATCTCAAGAAACCTGACCTAGGGGAAATCCTTCAACTATCATCCACTGCTCAGGTTTCCTGGGTACAGGAGCATCCTTAAATAATTACCAAGAATGCACACAGTTTGTCCTGCGGCTTGTGAGTTTTAATGAACAATGTATTGTTTATATAAGCTGCTCACCTGCAGTGATCTGATTGGCCCTGAAAAATCTTTTTTAACATTCAAAGAAAGCCTCTCTCCCAAACTTGCCAGTGTGATTGCCTTTCCCTGTATCCGTATCCTGACAGTAAAGCATTCATGACTCTGTTGGGAATGTAAATGTTGGCTGGGAACAGTGACTCACCAGGCCATCCCTGGCAGAGTTGCGTACCTGGGACCTCAGAAGCCTTGTGAAATGGAATGGAACACTAGTCAGGTGAGTTTTGATCGCCAGGGTCAGGCTGAGACAGGGCCAGGGCCCAGTGCCTAGGCACTGGGAGCTTTGTGAGCTGAGCCAGTTGGGACACCTTGGTGGGTGGTAAAGTCAGTGTGGGGAGCAGGAAGGGGCAGGGCAGCTTGTGGACCATAAATATTTGGGAGACCAAAGCCAGAATCCAAGAGACTGTTGTTCAGGAGAGGATGAGGCAGCCAAGAGGGCCTGTCAGCCAGCATTCCTGGAGTGAGTGCCTGTCCACGAACACCCTGTTCCATGCCGCACAGGGCTGCGGAGAGCTGGCCGTCCACCCACTTGGCCCTGTGGACAAAGCTCTTCACTCTTGAATACGAGTCACCTAATCGCGGCTCTCTCTTGTCCTGTCACCCACTGAGACAGAGGACTTGGCACCTCTAGGCCTCCCTAAGAAGGATTCCACTTGCCCTAAAAAGCCCTGGTAAGAATATAGATTTTTATTGAAGATTTCAAAGGGGAGAGTTTAGATCATGTACAACTTTGTCAAATGCCCCCTTGATCTCGTTTCCAGGGCTGCTTCCCTCCTCCCACCCATGCAGCTTCTCTGCTTCCCCGTCTGTCCAGCTGCAAACCTCTTCTCTTTCTCCTCCTGAATTCTTTCTTTCTGATGCTAAGCTTTTTAGCACTCACCTAAATTTGCACACTCATACCCACTATTTTACGTAACAAAAAACCCTCCACCTTCTTGTGGGGTAAAAGGGAGAAGGAAAAATAATGAATATCCCTCCCTACCCTACCTGTGTGTGCCTACTGGTGGTCAACAGTGGGCTCACGATTGAGCGGTAGCTCTTGCTGCTTTCCAAGGTCAGTCCTTCTACCGAGGCTGACCTCAGACTACCAAACATAGCATCTCTGAATTGAGTTCGCAAGTTGTTTGCAGTTGTCTCCGACTCTTTGCAGCACACCAGGCTCCTGTCTTTCATTATCTCCTGGAGTTTGCTCAAACTCATGTCCATTGAGTCGGTGATGCCGTCCAATCATGTCATCCTCTCTTGCTGCCTTCTCTTCCTGCTCTCAATATTTCAGCAAGAAATGTGCATAATACTATTTTCCCTCGTACAGATAGCAAGAGTACTGGAGTGGGTTGTAGTAGGGATATAATAGATGTAAATCACTTTAAGCATTAACAATAGTAAAATGTAGAAAGATAAATGGAAAGTGATGAGTTTTGAGTCTGACCACCTTTAAAAATTTAATTGTAAGTTTATATAATTTAATTTTAAAGTAAATATAATACTATTTATGTACAGGTCAGAAAGCCTGAGTGAATCTGTGATGACATACAGCGGATCTGTGTTAGCCTTGCAGCAGTGGTGGAGGGATGGATGGATTACAAAGGGTTGCAAGGAAGTTCTTGGGGTTGGTGGAAATGTTTGTTATCTTGATTGTAGTGGTGATTTCATGGGTCTATATAGATCAGAATGCGTCAAATTGTACAGTTTAGATATATGCAGGTCACTATATGTAAATTAAATCTCAGTAAAATTAGAAAAAAATTTTAAATTAAACAATTTTAGATGAGATATTTTCTTTTTTCAAGATGTTCCATTTTCTAAGTTCAGCTTTATCATACAAAAGAGTACATTTTTATTTGCTTCATGTATATTTTATTGTGATCTCATGGCTGATTTGACTGTATATGTTTAGGTCCATACAGAGCTGTATATTTAAGTTTGGGGATAACATAAAAGGGATTTAACTTAAATTACCCTCACTTTCTTCAACTATAAATTTAAGAGTTAGATCACTGGAGGTTCTTCTGTCACTGAAATTCTGAAGTTGTGATTATGGATGAATTAATTGGTCTCTTGGGATTCAGAATTGCCTCATAAGACAGCACTGTAGCGGCATCAGGAATAGCTACTGACGGAGATCAGGAAGGTCACATCATTTCCTATTTATCCTTTCAGAGGATGTTTTGAGTAAATTTCAAGCTAATCTGGTAATGCAAAGTTGGGCAACCAGAAAACGGTGTGGCCCAAAGGCGAAAACTCAGTCTTTGGTATCTTGTTTTTGATGCAACTGTAAATGGGATTGTTTTCTTAAATTTCTCTTTCTGATAATTCCTTTATCACTAATGGCTGGTTAACAACCAACTCACAGATTTCCTGAAAGTTTAACCAGTCAACTCTCCTGAGCTAGTGCAAGCCTGCTGTAGCATATTGTGTGTGTGTGTGTGTGTGTGTGTGTGTGTGTGTCTTTTTAAATAGCACTTTAATATCCACGGTCAAGTGGGTCCTGCTACTATGTTGCTGGAAGTTCTCCCAGGGAAGTGTTACTTACCAGTGCCCATTCTATGCCTTGTGCTAAGACTGATCTGAAAGATACATGGATCACGGTCTTGACTTAAGGGGCTTTATGTTATAGGCAGTGAAGGGGAACAGATTCGTTCATCCATCCCGTTTCCATCCGCCTGTCCATCCGAACATTCACCAGTCTACCCCTTTTTCTCTCCCATCCATCCACCCATTGACCCTGCAGTAAATCAGTAAGTTCTTGTTTATTGAGCTCCTGTAGGGAGTCAGGCATTGTGCTAGAGTTTCAAAGGTGTGGAAAACTTGTTCTCGACCCTGGAGAAGACCCTGTTGGACATGTGAACGGTTATAGTAGCCATGAAGACATGTGCAGGGTGCTTTTGGAGCCAGAGAAGAGGGAACAAAGAATTTCCTGATAGTGAGACAGTGAGTTGGGAATGGCTTTACAGGGATTGACACTTGACTAAGCTTGTAAGACACCAAATAAGCATTTGCCAGGTGGTGGGGAAGAGATGGCTCCGCTGGAGAGAGGATGGTGTGGGCAGAGGCACAAGGGCTGGGAGCTGGTACACAAGCATATTTAATTGTAGGTGCATTAGGAGTTCAGAGGAAGGAGAGAAGCCTGGCAGTCAGAGCTGGTTTCTAGAAAAGAGAATCCTGCTAAACGGAGGGATGTGGAAGGACACACCAGACCAGAAAACCCATGAGTGGGGACTGAAGGTTACCATGGCACAGAGCCCATGTGTGAGTGGCGTAGCAGAGGGATCTATGGGTCGGGGACATGGGGACAAGGCAGGAAAGGAAGCTAACATTTAAATGTTCTACCTGTGTGTCAGGCACTATGCTAAGCCCTTTGCAAACATTTTCATTTAGTCCGCACAATAGTCCTCATAGTACATAATTATCCCATATTACAGATGTGGAAACTGAGGCTCAGAAAGCGGTTTGCTCAAGTCACAAAGCATTGGCATACTGCCCAAATATGTGGGGTCCCTTAGATCTAACGTTTCACTTTATGCACTCAGCAGTCCTGTGAAGAGGACACTGAAACTCAGGTTAAGCAACCTGCCAGAAGTTACCTAGGACTCCAAGGTAACTGGGCCCAGTGGAGCCAAAATCCTGGGGAGCCTGTGCTTAGGGAGTTAAACGGAGGCATTCTGGCAGGACAGAGGGCGACAAGAAACAATGGTTGGCATCCCCTTACCCGCAGCCTGCAGGTGAGGGGAACTGTGCAGGCTTGGAGGACCGGAAGGAGGCTGATGTTTAGAAGGTCGTTTCATGACCAGACTGGAAGGAGGTCTGTATTGTTACCCAGGTTGTCACCAGCCCCTCAGATATGGCCACCCTGCCAGCCAGCTCTCAAAACCTCTTGTTGAGTTTGGGAACGTTTCCTCTCCAAGAGTGTGCTTACCAGCTCCCCCTACTGGCAGCCCTGTCTCCTCCTCCCCTCGTGCCGGGCCTGCCTGGAGGGGCCTGGTTCCCATCACAGCCATACTTTGGAGAGAAAGTGTCTCTAATCAGTCAGTAGCTAATGAACACAGGAAGGGAGAGAAAATACTCCAGAAATTTCAAGTGGGCTCTGACATTTGGCTTTCTTGGAGATGCCAGACATCCTGGTCAAAAGTTACTCAGATCTTCTAAAGTTGGAGTGGTTGAGAGGGAGTACAGCGGGGGGTTTATTTTGAAGCCTTTGGTGATAGGTCTTCATCCTTGCCTTGTTTGACTTTCCAGGGAGGCCCTCGGGAGATCTGGGTGCACATTTGAGGTGAGAGCTGGTAGCCGTAGGACCAGGCAGCCTGGGTCAAATGGAGCATCGCCTTTTATTAGCTGTGTGACCCTGTGTACGTCTTAGCCTTTTATAGCCTCTGTTTTCCAGCCTGTAAAATGGGGATGATTCATTTAGTCCACAGGTATTTAGTGAGTCCCTGCTGTGTGCCAGGCACCACATTGGATGTTTTGGAAAAATTCAGTGAGCAAAATAAAGAATTTCTGTTCTCCTGCTGCTGTCACTCTGGTGTGGGAAGACGTTGTATTTGACAGGTATACAACGCCTGGCACTCAGCAGGTTCTCAACAGCAGCCCAGCTCCCCTTGTGCACAGGTGGTGGCGGTCAGCTAGGACATGAACGAGAAAGGACTGTGTGTCCTGTTGAGAGTGGTGCAGAGCAGCGCTCAGCCCAGGATCACAGGGCGCAACCACGCCAGGGGCATCCCAGGCATCAAAGGTGACTCAGCCTAAGGTGTGGGGTGAGCAGGCACCTGCGCGCTCCTCCCCAAGATCTCGCCAGTGCCTCCCAACACGGTCGCCAGCCTGGTGTATTTTTCTAGAGGCACAGTTTCAAAACCTCCGGAGTTGCTGTGCACGCCCACCTGTGACTGGTTGGTGTTCCCGCAAGACAATGCCACCATTGTGTGGCTGTGGGCCCTTCCCCCGCAGCCCTGGCTCACTGCAGGCTGGAGGAACTGGGCGAGCTTACTCCTGAACGTTTCCCGTCTGGATACAGCCCAGCGGTGGTAACCCCTGTTGTACTGGCCTTCTTATTTTTGTGATAGTGACCCTGCTATGATGTTGGCTTTGTGCTTTGGTGACGTGGGAAAGTGTCAGCACCACCCGCCCCCCCTCCTTGGGTCCATTAGGCGTGAGTGACAAGCGGCCAGCTCTGTTCCCAGGGGCAGGAGCCAGGGACACTGAGGTAGCTGTTGTGCAACGAGCCTTGCTCTCTCTGCCTGCTTTTTCCATGCAGCCATGACAGTCACCCGTCTGTGGCCAGCGGTTCCTGCGTGGGCCTCTGAGGGAAGCCAGAATCTCTGCTTTCAAAGGCTGCCTTCTTGTGTGTGAAATCGGGAGAGTCATTTGCCCTCTCAGCCTCTGTTTTCTCATCTGTAAAATGGGGGGAAATGATACCTGCCTCACAATGAGTAGGGAACGAAAGGAATCCATTGCTGGGCAAGTGCTCACAGTCCATGGCATCGTCCTCATGGTAGTACTAACCAGCACCAACATGCTGTGTGCCCTTGCTATGCACTGGGCATTATTAGATGTCCTCTTTGCAGTCTCATAAGAACCTGAATAGGGAATTGATCCATTTTACAGATGAGGAAATGAAGGCCCAGATACAGTGTAAGGAACTTGCCCGTGATAACTCTTGCAGCACGTGGTTGAGGCATGTCTGAAAATAAGCAGTCTGACTCTAAAAGGCACTCTCCACTGTAGAATTTGGCTGATGGTAGTTAGCGTCTTACATAAGAGTGAGATCTAGCATGGGCAGCTGCTCCGGCAGGGTTTGCTCAGTGCACTGTGGCATGCGTGTGGCTCTGAGCACATTATGTTGACTTGATATCATTCAGGGGCAAGGTAGAAAGAAAGGTGTTGTTGAGGTGGGGGAGGGGAGGGGTGGAAATTCAAGTTAGTGATAAGCCCTGCCCCTCCTCTACTTACCTGCTGTGTGTGCGTTGACATGTGTGTGTATCCCTTTGGAACAAGAGTCTACTTGTGGGCTGGTGTCAGGGTGTATCTGGTTATGCAGACAAGTAGGTTAGAGATCTCTTTAAGAAAATTGAAGATATCAAGGGAACATCTCAGGCAAGGATGGGCAGGATAAAAGACAGAAACAGTAAGGACCTAAGAGAAGCAAAAAGATGAAGACGCGGTAGCAAGAATACACAGAAGAACTATACAAGGAAGGTCATCAAGAGCCAGATAACCACTATGGTATGATCACTCACCTAGAGCCAGACAGACATCCTGGAGTGTGAAGTCAAGTGAGCCTTAGGGAGCATGCATCACGACGAACAAAGCTAGTGGAGGTGACAGAATTCCAGAGGAGCTATTTAAAATCCTTTTAAAAATGATACTGTTAAAGTGTTGCACTCAGTATGTCAGCAAATTTGGAAAACTCAGCAGGGGCCAGAGATTACTGCCAGTTAGAAGGGGAGAAAACCAGCAATGGGCACCTTCCTCAGCCTGCTGCTGTCTCTGGGTCCAGACAGGGATATGTACTCCTTGGTATAAACAAGTTCCTGTGAATCAGGTTCCAAAATGTATATTGAGTGTGGGGACTGGCAGTACCATTCGGCATATGCTCGGGTTGGAGATACAGACCCTGGTCACATCTTGGTACTCCAGGAGCCCAGCTTGCTAGCAATCTCACTGTCTAGAAAGCAGCTAAGAGCCAAAAGGCCTTCCCTTATGACCTTCAGAGCATCAGAGGGGTACCACGAAAGCCTGCACACTTAGATGTATTCTCCTCAGTGGAAAAGTCCCATCAGGGCCCTGGCTTGAATGGTACTTTTGCTCTATACCCAATTATTAAAAGACTCTGGGGTCTTAAAGACAGTCCAGCCTTAAGGGCATCCTTGAATGCATCAAAATGCTATTCATATGATATCCATGGGTCATCAAGAAAACATGGAATTGGGTTAATTTTAAAAGCACGAATCATGATAATCTTGGGAAAGAGTCCCAGTGACTTAGTTAAAAATGGTGGCTTTCAAAAGAGGAAGCTCTCAGCAATTCAGAATGACATATTCCCCCTGAAACTTACATTAATTTGAATATGAATGCGTGCGTGCGTGCATGCTAAGTTGCTTCAGTCGTGTCCAACTCTTTGCGACCCCATGACCATAGCCCATCAGGCCCCTCTCTCCATGGGATTCCCCAGTCAAGAATATTGGAGTGGGTAGCCATTCCCTTCTCCATGAATAACCACTACTTATCCAGTGTTGTGCTCCAGACACTGTGTTAACCACTGACATACATGCTCTCATTGTGTCTGTAAGGCAAACCTGCATATCACCACCATGTAAGTGAGGGCCCCCCTGACTCACCATGGGCCGCCTGGCTGGATGGCAAAGATGTGGATGGAAGGGACATTGCTCTCCAGGGTGAGTATGTAGTAAGAATCAAAGACACCAAGCAGAACTAGATTCTTCCTTTTAGAAAACAGGGAGCAGCCCCAGTGTTTGGGCTCAGCCCCTGCTGTACCCTGTGGCCTTGAGCAAACGATTGGCTGCTCTGGGCTCCCTGTCTTTTTCCAGTGTTTAGGGCTGGGGCATCATTCGCCCATTTGAATGTTTATTTCAAGGGAGTGATTTTGATCAAGGCAGGGTCTACCTTAAGAGAGGAAATCTTAGACTCTGATGGGGAGAGCGGAAACATGGGAAAAAGCCACCAGCTAATAACTTCAGGCCCCTCACTTCACCCCAGGTGGTTGAAATGATCTGTGGACCTGTGACCACACCTGTGGGGTAGGTACCAGGCTTCTTGCTAGATGCCAGGGATGCAGAAGTGAATGTGTTAACTAGCTTTGTCCTTAATAACAAATGGTGTATTTTGATTTTCTTAAAATTGTGACTAATTGAATAATCGTTCTTTGTGTATTCAGGTGCTGGGTGGCCACTGTACTATTGTTGCAATGTCATTTTTGTACTTCGGGACAATCAGAACTAAGTCATTTTAACCACACACTGCACAGTCATGGAAGCGAAATGATGTTGACGATATCCCTGAAGTCTACAGTGAGACCTTGAATGGAGGCCAGACAATAGGTTCTCTTTACAACTGATTGGCTGGAAACCACCTCAGATGCTATTAATAAATGACTAGTGTATCTTGAGTCTCCACTCTGGCATTTCCTGCTAAGAGATTCATTTGCACCCTTTCCTCCTGTAAGCACTGTGCTAATTCTATCTGCTGCCTTTTGGATCCATCAGGCAGCCCAACATGTTGGTCTGGACTTAAGGGTTGTTAGGGTAACGATTTTAGGTGCAGTTATTTTATAGATTTTAGGGAGGTTTCTTCCTTCCAGTGCTACCATCCCCCTTCACTGGAGAGCTAATTGCAGTATAAACTTGGCACCTTCCCCATTGGTTTAACAGTGCAATTTTTATCAGTTTTCTTGTTACAGCTAATAATCGGGTTCTTTACTTCACTTGATCTGTCAAGACTTTCCCTCTTTGATTTCAGCCTGTTTGATATGAAATGAGGTGGAGTTGTAAGCAAACAAATGACGCGCTCCTTGAAATCCTGTCAAGGCTCATAAAGTGAATCAAAACGAATTCGCTCTCAGCTGTCATTGTCTTCCTTCCCCTTTTTCCTTTTTGAGCTTTGACAGAACTCCTTTCCCTCGCCAAGTGCTTCTGGAGCACTGATGAGGTCTCCCGCCAGAGCTGGTGGGGAGAGTGGTGAACTCAGTGAGACGAGTCAGAGTGGGAAAGACTCCTGCGGATACTAGTGGGAAAAGATCCTAGAGCCTGTTCCTCTAGAATTTTTACTCTGGAATGATGTGATACTTTGGAGTTGGGTGTGGCGATGATGGTTTTACTCTTTCCCAAAACTGTGTGGTTCTTTGCCTTGCCCATTTCTACTGAAAGTTCACCCATCAGGGAACGGTGGGCTCCAGGGAGCCCAGCTGGGGCAGCAGCAGTTCTAAGTCTCTAGAACCCTGGGGAAGGAGAGGTTCTGGAGAGGTTGATTCTGGATGCCTGAGGCTCAGAGAGGGTGCCCTGCCTGATGTAGCCCTTGCTTAAGATCTTTCAAACACACTCTGTTCCATTTTTTGTTGAGTTTCTGAACCTGATGAAGCCCTTAATGACGAAGGATGTGGTGAGCTTATTTTCCAAAGGTACTTCTAGGAAGAATGGTAGTTATTGCATGGGCTACTGAAACAGTAATAGAGGGGGAGGGCCCTGACCTGTGTCAGTGCTTAGCATGACCCATAAAAACTATTTCTTAAAATAAATCTAGGTATGTTCCTGTGACTCATTTCTTCAGAAAGTTGAGAGCTAGGGAGAGGAAACTCCAGATAAATTAATGATTCTTGTTTGGGTCCTGATTAGTGAGCTTGCATTATGGAGTGATTTATTTTCTCTATTCCTTCCTCTCTCCAATCAGTAAAGAGACTTGAGATCCTGGTTTGAGTATTTGCTGAGAGCTCACATTAAGTCACCAATGTAATCAGTTTCTCAAGGATTTGCCCTTTTGCTCTCTATTCAGCCCAACTCCACAACCACTTACCAAACCCCTCCTGTGCCCCCTTCTTGAGAAGCACGTCTGGGCCCAATGATGGGCAGGACACCATCTTTGCCCCCAGTCTGTGAGTAGGGGTGAGGTGATGGTGCCAGCATACAGGTTCCCTGCTTTGTATGCAGCTCGGGATGCAATTGGGAAATCAATAGTGAACTTCATGGAGGACCAGCATAGGAATGGAGTTCTGCTGTGTGGTCCCAGTGGAGGCCCTCAGGTGGGTGGGGTGGCAGGAGTTCAGAGATGGGGGAAGTGCGAGGTCCAGTTTTCCTGGGGTAATAATAATCGTAATTATTCCTGAGCATTTGCTCAGTGTAGGCACATTACATCATTCAGTCCCTATGACACAGACTGGCTACTTTTTTCTGTAAAGAACTGGACAGTAAATATTTGAGGATTTGTGGGCCAAAAGTCTGTATCACAGTTATTCAGCTGTGCCATTGTGGTATGAAAGCAGCTACAGATGGCAAATGGATGTGGCTGGGTTCCCATAGAGTTTTGTTCACAGAAGCAGGTGGCCCATTGGGTTTGGCCTGTGTACAGTTGGCCAGTCCCTGCCTTATTGTGTATTTGGTATGATCCCCATTTTATGGAGGATAAAACTGAGGTATGGAGAGGTGAATAGGCATTCACTTGCCAAGGCCAGCTTGACTTGGTCAGTGCCCAAGCCCATGTTCTTAACTTTCACACACACCACCTTCCCTGCAAGATTGGACACTGGCTGGGGAAGAGTGGGTGGATGCGAAGACTGCCTTGAGCCACAGTGTGAACAGTCTGCCTTTAGTTCAGTGGGGAGACTTTCGGAGCAGGTGACAGGATTAGAGGTACGCTGTTGGAACATACAGTTTGCAGTGGTGTGTAGGTGGATTCAAGTGGGGAGAAGAGCTCTTGTTTTAAACAGCTTTGAGTAGAGAAGGTCACTTCTCTGGCAGAGCCATTGCTGACCTCTGTAGAATTAAGTTCTCCCTGGCATACCAGATACCTGTGTGGCCTCACCAGGACTCTGTACCGTGTGTGTAGGTGCCCCTGGACTTGCTGAAAGAAGCTTGCTTAGCCTTGGTTTCCTGCTCATCTGCGCACACACATGGAGGGCTGGCTTTAGAGAGGGTATGTCTATTTAAAAATACCCTTAATCACCTAAGAAGGGAATAAGCAGAGGTACCTGGGTTGCTTCCCACTCAGCGGTGTCCTTGCCTGTGGCCTGTTCTCGCCTCAGCTGGCGGTTGTGGGGCAGATGGCTTTAAGCTTTGGGATGTTCTCTTGGTCTCTGGCAGCTCACTCCAGAATTCTCGCCTGGAGAATCCCAGGGACAGAGGAGCCTGGTGGGCTGCTGTCTGTGGGGTCGCACAGCGTCGGACACAGCTGAAGCGACTTCGCCCCAGCAGCTTGGTGCCTCAGACCCTCAGCTGTTAGGATCCCTCCAGGGCCTGAGACATCCCTGGGGATATATCTCCTACTTAGGGATGGATGCCTCACTCTCCATACCAGCCTGGCCAGTTTCTGGCCTGCTTGTCTTTTACCATCTACCCTGGTTTGTGATTGCAGAGAGAGTGCTCCAGACTCTTGAAATCGTACCTTGTGACAAAAGGGAAGGGGGGTGAGCCCTTGAGTCACTTGTGTCCTGGAGGTCCAGGGCAGAGGCTGTGGCTGGTTTTGCTCTGGCCCGTTTTATAATGCTGGGAGTCACCTTTCTCGTTGTTCCTTTTATTTACTGGGCACTTAGCATGTCTCAGATTCCGTGTTCTTTATGTATATGGACTTGTTTCACCCTCATAATCACCTGATGATGTGTAGGTGTTATTATTTCCCTCGTGAGCACACCCAGGCCAAAGGTCACAGATGTACCAGGCCTCCTGGCAGCTAATGTTTAAAGCTGTCTGCTCATGCCTCCTCATGACCACCTACTACCTCTGCTTCCCGAGCCCCATGTGGGTTAGGCCAGGGGCTTCCAGGTGGCACTTCACTGAATTCTTCACAACTACCTTCTGAAGTAGGCCTGGCTGTGCCCATTTTACAGCTGGATAAACTGAGGCCCAGGAAAGTCAAGTGACTTGGTTAAAAAAAGTCACGTGACAGCAAGGGATTGATTTGGAGCTTTTATCTATGTAAACAATTCTTTCAGCGTGAACATAACTGAATAGAGGAATAAGTCTCGTCACTAGGAGGGTGTCATGGAGGGGGTGAGTGATTTGAATAATTTATACTTATATTCAGAGAAGCAGTGTTGAGGGCATCTAAAGGATTCTAGAGCCAGTCAGCCTGGGTTCAAATCCTGGGCTCTGCCACTTCTGGTGACCTTGGGTAAGCTCCTTTACCTCCCTGCACTTCAAGTTTCTCTTCTGAAGCATAGACGCAGTACTAGCATCTACCTCACAGAATGAGGAGGCAATGAATTAATGTGTGTTAAGTATTCGTACTAGTGTGGGGCATGTATTAGGCTCCGTGTTAGTTGTTACTCAGCTCCTACTCTGTATAAGCCACGATTTAAAAAAAATATGTTGTTCCCAGTGAAGAAATCCTCACAAGTCTTACTTCCTGTCCTAGTCCCAGAGCCTGTAAAGGTGAACCCACTGGGGCTGGCTGGGGGAGAAGAGGAAAGCTTGTTCCAGAGGGAACTGTCTGAGGGATCATGAGAATTACTCAACAAGGCAAAGAGGGGAATAAATGACTGGTTGAAAGGCAGGTTTTCTTTTTTTCCCCCTAGATCTGAAGAAAGAACAAAGCACACATAATGGAATCTAATGTGGAAGATATCAAAACTGAAAAATCTTTGTACAGATTGCCTGTTCAACTTAGCATATTTGAATCATTTCAGCCTTTCTAAATAACATTTTTTTAAACCTTCAAAAAATAAAAAATAAAAAAAATATGTTGTATCAGTCCTCATAAGAACTGACGTACACAGTATCGATCCCATATTGCAGACAGGAAAACCTCGGCTCAGAGAGTTAAGGTGCTCAGCTAAGGTCAGACACCCATTCCTCCACACCTACCTACTGGGAAGTTCTAACGTGCCTCGTGCTATTGTGGGTCCTTGGGCTACAGCATTGAACGAAACAACCCCAAACCACCTCCCCCCCCCGCCCCCGCCCCGGGGAGCCTCTAGAGTTGGGGCTTGAACCCTGGTCTTTCTCTTTCCTTTTGAATGTTTTTCCCCTTCCCTCTCTCCCTCTTAACAGCTTCATCCAGGGATCACTGACCTTTCAGACTGGCCATTGTAGTGACCAAGATGGCACTCCGCTTCCTTAGGTTTCTCAGTGCTTGTGAAATTGAAAAATGATCTTGCTGTACTAAATTTTTGATCTGACAACATGGGAGTCTTGAGGGAAGAAAGTAACGGACAGGAGTTTTCTGTTCCCAGCACTTGATGAAGTAGACAGGGCACATCTGCCTTGCCCACCCTTGAGATGAGCCCTCCTTCACTGTCGCAGCTGGAGTAGTCAGAGGTGCCCCTCCCTGGAAGGGCCCTGCTTTGTAAGTCCAGGCACTGGCCCTTGAGCCCACATTTTGGGAGTTTTGAAGGGCAGCACCGCATTGTGTGAGATTCCCCTGATGAGCACAGTGTTGGGAAGAGCAGGACGGAGGGAGGGCTGGGGCAGGGGTAGGGCTTCCGCTGCTCTGTGAGTCCCTCGAGATCTCAGAGCAGGCCGGCTGCTGGAGGTGCAACGATGGGTTTCATCGCTTGGTGGAAACCTCACATGGGTTAGTACATGAACTGCAGCCGCTGACATGGCCCAGCTGAGAGGGGACACTTCTCTTAATGAGCAGCCATATGGTCATATCCCTCCTGGGGGAAAAGAAGAAAAGGTTCTGATAAACACCTTGATGTTCCCCAACAAATTCACAAGTCCTCATAGGAAACTTAGCGCGCAAAACTGATGAGGAGGTTTTCAGTTTTATTTTCAGTTTGTGTCACTGTGGGAGAAAGTTTTCAGGTGAGAGTCTTCCTGGTTCGTCGGCCTGTTGGAAGAAAATACTCTTTGTGCCGGTGGTTCTGTGACTGGGAGGGGCGGGTCTGTGTGTCCCCCAGAAGGGTCTGCTTTTCTGATCCCGCGGCGGCCCAGCCTCTGCCTTCCGGGTGCTGTGCTCACCAATGCTGTGTTTAAATGTGTTGGAATTTGCTGGGGGATGTGTTGTTGTTGCCGTTCACAGAATCCCAACAGTGAAAATGATGCTGGGCTTTTAAATGAAGCTGATTAAATTTGAGATGATTGTGAGGCCATTAATAACTCCACTCACACAAGAGTAATTGAAGGGCTCTGTGTTTTGGTACTTGGCTCCCTTACAAGGGACCCAGGCTCCTGAGAACTCCTTTCCCTGAAATGGCCCATGAAAAGATTGCCTGTTGGGTGGTAACCTCCCCATACGTTTTCTCAATAAAGAGAAAAAGATGGGAAGGGGCCGGGTCGGGCGGCGGGGTGGGGGAGACCGCGCCTGCATTTAGAGCCTCAGCCTCTCAGAGCCGTCTGGTGCAGACTGCTTAGTTCCGTGTCCCCTGTCCCATTCAGACCCCTGCGCATTTTGAGGCTTTCTTTAGCTTTCTCCTGAGCCTTTGACGGCAGATCTCTCAATAGGTGAAAGCGCGGCTCTGGCCGGCTGAATGCCCCACGGGCACAATGCGCTGCATGTTAATGGCGAGGGCTGGCCCCAGACAGCTCGCCGGCGGGACAGTGGCTCCTACGCAGGCCCCCGCAGCTGCTCGGATCTGACAGGGTTCCTAAAGTTGCCCTGTGCTTTCTTGCAGATCTACACGGATTGGGCCAATCACTATCTAGCCAAATCAGGCCACAGGCGTCTCATTAAGGATCTCCAGCAAGACGTGACGGACGGTGTCCTCCTAGCCCAGATTATCCAGGTCGTAGGTAAGAGCAGATCTGACCTCAAGGGGATGGGGTTGAGGGGGGTTGGGTGGATGAGTTACCGTGGAGACCAGTCCAACAGGGGTTGAGTCTGGCAAGTGGGGATGGAACCCTGACATCATCTAAAAAAGCAGTGTTTGTGTCCCATGTGTTGACAGTTTATTTGACTCTGTTTTGTGTGGGAGGAGGCTGGGTACCAGCTCGTTTTGCCTGATAAGATCACCTACAGGGCAGTCTCATCTTGATTCCTCCAGAAAGAGACTGGTCGTGGCTGGGGGGAAGTGCTTGTGGTTTATAGAGGGGCTGTCTGTCCCCCTTCTTCCCTCCTATCATCTTTCTGGCTCTCTTATTGCCCCCTCGATGATGTGCTTTTTTTGTGGATTATTCTGGAAATATTTCCGAAAAAAGAAAAGGCAACATGAGGCTGGTTCTTCCTTGTGAACTTTTATTGGGTCTGAGAAATCAAAGGCTCAGTCTCTGCAGAGGTCTGGTTCTGGTTTTAATACTGGGGGAAGGGAATTGGAGCAGCGGGATTTTTAATGCCTTGGCGGTGTGCTGGAGGAGAAGAGTTATTCTGGGCAGGCACGTGGGTGGAGGCTGTGCACAGCTTTGCCTTGGGTCTTCAGGGAAGCACCCCAGTGGTCCTGCCTGAGAACTTGGAGCAGACCGTGGAGGCGGGAGGTCAATTAGATGGCATTAGGCTGATTGTTGTCGCTGGCAGCCTCGGCAGCCAACTCATGCCAAGGGAGAAGAAAGAAAAAAAAAGAAGCCCCAGCCCCTCGGGCGTGTTGTTATGGAAAAGTTGCTTATCCTTCAAGTATGCGAGGCAGCCGTGTATAGTTGTAGCTCTGCTCACGTCTGTGGAGATCGTACCTAAAAATACCGGCAAGTAGGCCTAAGGTGAGACTTTCAGAGTGCCATTTAGAGAGAAAGATGCTTCCTTACTGTCCTGAGATTGACTGAAGACCAACTTCCATTGGTCCTTCTTTTTCTCTCCTTCCCTGTATTAGTTTGCTGTTGCTATATAACAGATTGTCACAAACTTAATGACGTAAAAGAACGTCTGTTCACTACCTCACAATTTCTGTGCATCAGGGGTGCACACACGGCTTAGCTTTGTGACTCTGCAAGGCCAGAATCAAGGTGCTGGCCAGGGTGAAGTTTTCATCTGGAGTTGGCTAGGTAGGAGGGTCAAGCTTGCTCAGATTGTTGAGGCCACCCCATCTCCTAGAAGACCCTCTCAGTTCTTGGAGACATGGACTCTGCTACCTGTTTTCCCATCTTTAAAGTGGACACACAGAATTCCCTTGTGGTCCAGTGGTTCGGACTCTGTGACTCCACTGCAGGGAGCAGGGGTGCAATCCCTGGTTGGGGAACTAAGATCCCGCATACTACATGGTGCGGCCAAAGGGAATAAAAGGATTTTAAAAAAGCAATTAAAACAAATGGAATAAAATAGGCACAGCCATGCCTGTTTTTGGACTTCGCTGATAGCTCAGTTGGTAAAGAATCTGGAGACCCCGGTTCAATTCCTGGGTTGGGAAGATCCACTGGAGAAGGGATAGGCTACCCACTCCAGTATTCTTGGGCTTCCCTGGTGGCTCAGCTGGTAAAGAATCTGCCTGCCTTGTGGGAGACCTCGGTTTGATCCCTGGGTTGGGAAGATCCCCTGAAGAAGGGAAAGACTACCCACTCCCGTATTCTGGCCTGGAGAATTCCATGGACTGTATAGTCCATGAGGTTGCACAGAGTCGGACATGACTGGGTGACTTTCACTTTCATGCCTGCTTCGTCTGATCTTGTGACAATCTTGTGAAGTGTAAAGTAGGCATCAGATGTGAAACGTCTTGGATGCTGTGAAGTGTTTCTGGATAGGACTTGGTAGCCACTGCCTCGAAAGATGTGTGTAGAAAGATGAAGAGGCCTTGGAATCGATGTCAGAGTGTGTCATGATAGATCAGTTATGTCTGTCGGGGCCCAGAGTTGGTGAATGTGTATGGCAAACTTACCAAGCATAGCACTATAGAAATGTAAGCTAGCACAGTTTTCATCATTGCTCAGGAGGATGCTTCCCTGAATCTATTCTGATGAGATGAACTCCCAAGACAGTGATCTGTCTGAGCCTGAGCTACTAGACTGTGATTTCAAAGGCTCAAGTTAGTACCTCTGATTCCCAGAATTGGAGTTCTAGAGACTCCACCTTGTGCTGAACAGAAGTCCAGTGATTACAGTTGCTCTTTGGCTGGAGACCTCCTACTCATTCTTGAAAAATCAGTTTCCCTCTGATCCCCTACCTAGCTCTCTCCCAGGCAGAGCTGGAGGGAACCCCCTCTTCTCTCATCCCACTGACTGCTGTATTAGGCCTAGCTCTCCGTAGGTGTGGCTCTGAGTCATCTTCCTTTCTGGGTTCATAGCATTGAGCGTGGTGTCTGGTGTGCAGTGATGTTCACAAGAAGTTGAGTTGATTAGTTTAGGGATGAGAGTGTCGCTCACTGCAGCCATGGTTTCCCTCAGCTTGCATTGGGTTGTTTCCCACAGGCGGACCGAATGTTTCCCCTTCTCAGGGTATAGTATTCTCCTGAGTATTCCTCTCACCTGTTTGTCACCCTCCTCCTTTCCAGGATGGGCTGCACTCTAAGGTTTGGAAAGGACCCTTTAAAAGCCTCAACCTGATGTGTGAATTGCTTCTAGGAAAAGTAGTCAGCAGACTCTATTAAATGCTCCCTAGGATGGGCAACTAACTACCTCCACAGCTAGTTCTAATGATGGAGAGTTAGAGTCTTTTAAAAGCTCTTCTTTCATTAAGTCAAAATCTGCCCCCTGGATGGTAGTATCTCCCTGCAAGTACTAGTTCTACACTCCAGGGCTACAAAGAGCAATCTGATCTGAGACGACTAGAGCATCAATATAACTGAGGGCCACTGTGGATTATACCCATGGAATAAAGTAGGAGTACACAGATCTGTGTGCTGCTAAATAAAGAAATGGATGATATATCAGTGGAAGAGAAGGGAGGACTCAACAGGAGAAGGCTGGCTGATGAGTGGGGAAGGAGTTGCAGCTGTGAGGGTGAACAGTCGTTAATGCAAGAATCACCAGTGGGAGCTGAAATCAAGGGGAGAGCTTTGATGGAGAGCAGCCGTGTGCGTGGTCTCAAATGGGCTCTTCACTGCTGGTGTATTAGTTGCAAAGGGAAATAGAGTTACCACATGGGAGAATCAGGTGTCATGACCAGGTGACCAGACTACATCCCTGATGAGAAGCAGCTGGGTGTCATGTGCTTCCTGATAGGATACCGCAGAAAGATTGCAACATCGCTTCACATTGTATTGCACTCAGGGGCTAGAAAGCCTGAAACCCATCACGAGGACTCTCAGATAAACCCAAATTGTGGAACATTCTATGGAAACAGACAAAAAACAAAAAATGCCTGAATTGTTCCAAAGTGTCAGTGGACATAGCTGAGAAATCGTTTAAGAAGAAAGGACACTAAAGAGATCTGACAGCTAAACCTACTGCATAACGCTGGACTGGATCCCATTCAGGGGGATAAAACGCACTAAAGGACATTTTTGCGTCAATTGACTAAACTGGAATATTGGAATTAGAGCAATGTTAAATTTCCTGAAACTTAGAATCGTACCATGAAAAAGCATCCTCGTCCTTTGGAAGTACGCACCAAGAATAAGGGACATGGCCCTTGGAGGCCACACTAGGGCTTCCCAGGTGTGTGTGCCATCCGCTTCAGTTGTGTGTGACTCTCTGTGACCCCATGGACTGCAGCCCGCCGGCTCCTCTGTCCATGGAGTTCTCCAGGCAAGAAAACTGGAGTGGGTAGCCATCCCCTTCTCCAGGGGATCTTTCCAACTTCTGCCTTGCAGCCAGGTTCCTTACTGTCTGGGCCACCAGGCTTCCCAGGCGGCTCAGTGATAACGAGTCTGCCTGCCAGTGTGGGAGACACAAGGTTCACGGGCTTTGTCCCTGGGAAGATCTCCTGGAGTAGGAAATGGCAATCCACTCCAGTTTTCTTGCCTGGAAAATTCCACGGACAGAGGAGCTTGGTGAGCTTCAGTCCACAGGGTTGCAAAGGAGTCAGACACAACTGAGCCTCCACTAACATGATTCAGGAAAAATAATGTCTACCTGTAGAGAGAAGGAGGGTGTGAGAGAGGAAGGGAGAAAATGAGAATGGAGGATATTGTATGGAAATTCTCTGTACTGTTCCTGTAACTTTTCTGAAGGTTTGAAGTTATTTTAAAATAATTGAAAAGAACTCATCTAAATGAAGGTCCATCAAAACTTGGAGGCAGAGAGATTGTCCTTTTAAGTCACAACCTCTTCCTAGATCTAGGAGGAAGGAAGATTGTGCATAATGATAAAGGGCTCATGTGCTGTGAGGCCTGACCCATGATTAGGGAAAGGAGACGCTGGGTTAGCAAGGAGGGAATCAAGGAACATTTCATCAAGGAATTTATCTATAAGTCAAGACCTCAAACTGGGAGTTAGCTGGGTGAAGTGGTCAGGGAGGGCTTTCCTGGTAGAGGGAATAGTGTGCAGAGATGCTGGAGGGTAGAGACCCAGAGACTCAACAAGGCAAATAAGGCAAGGTACAGGGCTAACCCAGGAACAAAGCCAGTGGTTGAAGACTTGACTTTCAGGTGGGGAAATCTAACCATCTCCTCAGCTAGTTCTAATGATGGAGAGTTGGAATCCTTTGAAAGCTAAGATGTTTTATGTGAAGGAAAGCCTTCAATGCTCTTCACAGATGCTATTCCTAAGTCAGTCTTCATCGAGCCCAGATAGGTCCTAGGCCCTAGCCTTCTATTTATCCATCCCCCCTCTTCCCAGATAGTGGGATACCTTGGGGCTCACACTCTTGCATCATCGCCTTCTGCCCGTTGAGCAGAAAATGAACCTTGTGCTGCCGCCTCTTGCTGCCCTTGCTCTGGTGACTGAGGGTTGAGTGTCTGTGTTCAGCCTCTTATTAGTATGATTATCTTCTTGAGTCCTGAGCTGCCCAAGGCCGGCAGTTGCCTGCCAGCCCATCAACGGTGCCGTGTCCGTGAGTTATTAGAAAGGTTTATGAGGCCAGGATAAACAGCATGAATCAAGAGGGAGAGACAGGCCTCCCTCCCTCTGCTTACATTGCTGTCACTCAGGGAGGATGCCAGAAGGGGTTGGAGTGAGCGAAGGAGAGAAGGGGGGCGGGAGGAAGAGAGGACAGAGAGAGAGGGGGAGGGAAACAGGATAAACAAAAGAGGCTTGGAGAGAAGGAGGAAGCCAAGACAGAGGGGAAGAGATTCCCATCAGAGGTGACGAGGGCTGATAGCAGCTCATTCTCGACCACCATTTGGGCTGCCTCTGAGCACAACCAGGAAGTTCACACAACCCGTGGGACTCTACTTTCTGTTGATGACCTGCTACCATGGCGTGACCTTGGGTAAGTCATATGCCTTTCACTGAGGGCAGGCAGTTTCTCTTTCTGGACATTGGCAGGATGGCCAACTGCCCTGAACATACATAGGTGCCAAGCATAGATGCTTGGGCTCTTGAAATGCTCCGAACTCTTCCCAGGAGGTCTTTTGAGGAGTGACGAGCTTGATTTCATATTTCTTAAAGTGCACTGATGCTTTCCAATGACTAGATTGTCACCTTGTGTGCAGACAGGTCTGCACATTAGAGCTTGCTGGAATAAATACCACTGGCACTTCAGCATGCCAGTTTTAATGACTTTAATGAGGACTTTGGGGGACATGGCTTTGCTTCTTTGGTTTTCTACTTTGGGGCTGTAGCCAAAGAACCCCTACCCTGAGTTAGTAAATTCAGCTCTGAAGACCAAGCACTTCTTCTTACCAGCACAATGAGAGCTTCTATTATTGCTTTAAGTATTTATGACCAGCACAGAAATTCTTGGTGGGCTTCCCTGGTGGCTCAACTGGTAAAGAATCTACCTGCAATGCAGGAGAGCTGGGTTCGATCCCTGGGTTGGGAAGATCCCATGGGGAAGGGAAAGGCTACCTACTCCAGTATTCTGGCCTGGAGAATTACATGGACTGTATAGTCCATGGGGTCACAAAGATTCAGACTCGACTGAGTGACTTTCACACTTTCACTTTCACAGAAATTCTTGAGAATTTAAGTTAAAGGAAAAGTATTTATATTACATGAAATTGGTAACTAGGAGGTCCAGGCTTTTGCATTTTTATTAAGCATTTATTTTGAGTTTGGTTTGAGTCATTTGACCTCTTCCCATGTCTTCTTTGCTGCTGCTGCGTCATTTCAGTCGTGTCCAACTCTGTGCAACCCCATAGATAGCAGCCCACCAGGCTCTGCCATCCCTGGGATTCTCCAGGAAGGAACGCTGGAGTGGGTTGCCATTTCCTTCTCCAATGTATGAACATGAAAAGTGAGAGTGCAGTCGATTAGTTGTGTCCAACTCTTCGCGACCCCATGGACTACAGCCCCCTATGCTCCTCCGCCCTTGGGATTTTCCAGGCAAGAGTACTGGAGTGGGTCTTCTTTAGGGGGTTATAAATAGGCTCCACCCCATTGGTTTATTTTGAATATTATAAAAGGGCAGCTTTAGCCTGATAGGAGCCCAAGGACTCCATGAACACCTGACTGTGGTTTAAGTGACAGACTGAAAAGGAACTGCAGGAATAATTAGGCTCACTCCCTTGGTATCATTTATCCAGAAGGTATACAGTGAAGTGAGTGAAGTCGCTCAGTCGTGTCCGACTCTGTGCGACCCCATGGACTGTAGCCCACCAGGCTCCTCTGTCCATGGGATTCTCCAGGCAAGAACACTGGAGTGGGTTGCCATTTCCTTCTCCAGGGGATCTTCCCAACCCAGGGATCAAACCCAGGTCTCCTGCATTGCAGGCAGACACTTTAACCTCTGGGCCACCAGGGAAGCCCAAAATATTACTTTGAGCCCCTTTTTTGTCAGGGGGTGGCAAGAATACTGGAGTGGGTTGCCATTCCCTTCTCCAGGAGACCTTCCCGACTCAGGGATTAAACCCGGGTCTCCCGTATTGTAGGCAGACGCTTTACCGTCTAAGCCACCAGGGAAGTCAAAGGTATATAAATGATCTTTAAAATGACTTCTCAGGATCACAGTTATCCATCCTTCACTTTAATGAGCATCAGTGAGCCGGGTATTGATCGGAACCCGATGACTTATGACTTTGGCCATCACGAGTATCTAACTGGAAGATACCTGGAGTCGCCTTGATTCTCAAAAGCCATATGTTTATTCTTCCAGTGGTGTATATCAAAATCCAAGGTCTGAGTGCTAGCCTGCCATAATTTCAAATGTATGAAGGAGTGCCAGGTGTCAAGGATCTTTCTTTTTTTTCCACCTTCAGGACATACATTTATATATACACAAGTGAAAGGGCAGCTGCCTCAGAATAGGCAGTAAAACTTTGATTCATTGAAATATTCAGAATAGTCCTCAGTTCCCCTCCACAAATACATGTTGAGTGGCTGCTATGAGTCAGGCACTGCATTAGGCTCTGGGCTTATAATAGAAAAGAAAGCAGAAGGAAAGTCCTTGGTTTGTGGAACTTACATGCTAGTGATGCCTTCTGGCTAATCGTTTTTTCTGGTGAACTGAATAACAAGTATCTGTGAGTCATCCCATTCATTGGGCATCTTTTATGTGCTTTTCAAAGGCTTTATGGCACCTCTTTGGGGAGGAGGGAAAACCAGGTGGAAGAAGCTTCCTAAAATGCCTGTCCCAGTGTTCTTAAGAGCTGAGAAAACTCAAGTGGCTCCCGGAAGACCGAAGTCTTCCCAGATGGGTCATAGGCCTAAATATCTATTACTCTGGGCAAATTCTAAAGAAGGGGTAGATGAGGCTGAATGTATACTAACCAGCCTGTCTCTGGTAACTAGATTTTTAAATAATGTCCTGCCACTAGCTTGCTTTCTTATTTTTTACTTCTGTCTCAAGGTAGAAAGGAGAAGGCAATGGCACCCCACTCCAGTACTCTTGCCTGGAAAATCCTATGGATGGAGGAGCATGGTAGGCTGCAGTCCATGGGGTCGCTAAGAGTCAGACATGACTGAGCGACTTCACTTTCACCTTTCACTTTCATGCACTGGAGAAGGAAATGGCAAACCACTCCTCCAGTGCTCTTGCCTGGAGAATCCCAGGGACGGGGGAGCCTGGTGGGCTGCCGTCTATGGGGTCGCACAGAGTCGGACACGACTGAAGTGACTTAGCAAGATAGAAATGCTGAAGGGAAAAATAAACCCAATGGAGGTAACAGTGAACTATATTTAAGTACAGGTGTTCTGAAACCTTAGTGTCGTGGTAAATTGTTTCTGTTATCCTTTTCAGATGCATTTTTTTAATGTCTTCTCATGGATGTTTTAGATATTACAGTCATTAAAATCGAATGTGATATATATAAATTTTGCAAGCACTTACTGAGCTGTAAGGATACAAGTGTGGCAAACAAAATCTACCTGTCTGCATAGCTGGGGGAGGCTAGACAAGGAGTTACACATTGGGTGGCTAAAAGCAGCATAGAGGCAGTTTCCAGGCTGCTGGGAGAGTAGAGAGACCTAGTAGGCCTTATCTTTCTGGGGTGGTGACATGTAAAGGGATGTGGGATTGGGAAGGAATCTTAAAAAGTCTTCAGAGAAGGCAAATCTGTAGTTGTTTACTCTGAAGTCCTAGCTAAGTTTCTGGGTTAAAACTCAGATGGAGAGATCAAAAAGGAAAATTTTATATTATGTACTTTTACATAGATGTTAAAGAGTATGTATAATTGGATTAATGATTGCTACCATACAAAGAGGGCTTCCCAGGTGGCTCAGAGGTAAAGAATCCAACTCTCAATGCAGGAGACCTGGGTTCGATCCCTGGGTCAGGAAGATACCCTAGAGAAGGAAATGGCAGCCCACTCCAATATTCTTGCCTGAGACAAATCCCATGGACAGAGAGGAACCTGGTGGGCTACAGTCCATGAGGTCGCAAAGAGTCAGACACAACTGAGCAACAGAACAACAACAACCATACGCAGAACTCTCACTGTGTGCTGGGAACCGCGCTAAGCATCTTACTGGCGTCATATAATCTTTTCACAGCTCCTCTTGTAAAGTACGTAGTATTAGCTCAATTTTGCAGATGAGCCAACTCAATTTTATAGGTGAGGCAGTGCAACAGAGAGGTGGTATTACATGGCTAAGATCACACAGCTCAGAAGCTGTAAAGTTGGGCTGCAAACTGGGGTATCTTTGCCTCCAAACCACTATACATACTGCCTTTCTTGTAGCACTGCAGTTGCAAACCCAGATTTCCTAGGCTATATCTTACAAGGGTTCCTTTAGACTGAGGATGAAACGCATTCACCACGGGCAGCTGGGCCTTTCTTCCTCGTGGTTCTTTTTTTTTTTTTCATCTTATGAGGTTCAGTCTCTTTCTATCACTTCTCTAAGTAGGTCGGCGCTCTTTTGACTTCAATAGAGTATGTTCCAGATTTAATCTGGACATACTAAATGGCATGGATGTGTCATTTTTAAAGTCTCACTCTCTTGTTTTTCCATCGGGAATGGGATCCCAATGGGAATAAGATCCACTTTGGGAATAGGATCAGGACAGCCTAAAGCAACCTTAATATTTCTGGCTAAAAATGGAGTGAGATGCTACCATCTGTGGCTTTTGTCCCCAGGAGCTGCACTGTGGCTACATGGGTCTCACTCTGAAGCACCCCGTCTTTTGTGGGGAAGTTGCAGTTGCCTTTTCAGAGCCTAGAGCACAGTCACAGCTCAGTCCATTTCCCAGTGTGCAAACATTTCCACCCTGCCCCATCACTCCAAGACTGTCGCCAGTGCAGTTGTCTCTGCCTTAGATGACGGCGACCTTGCCCCAGCTGTCCCTGGAGGACAGCAGCTCGATGAGTTAAGTCCTGAAGCTTGCTAGAAGCGTCTCAGTATTTCACATGCCTGTGCTGGTTGGACAAACCCCAGGATGGGCCTTAGGATTGGCTTGACCTCAAGGGTCCTGAACATCACTGCTTGCAGTGTCTGTGATGATTATTTGTTTTTCTGACTCGTGTTTCTTTTTTCAGCAAATGAGAAGATCGAAGACATCAATGGCTGTCCGAAGAACAGATCGCAAATGGTAAGTGATACACGGGCAGTGAGTGTCTATGTTAGGTTAGTAAGCCCCGCCTCTAAACGATAGTGACTGTCTTGAAAACATTTACACCACGAGCTTTACTCTGGGGGATTATATTAATAAACTAACAGCCATTTCCAAATAGCCATGGTTTGCCTCTCTGACATTTGTTGGCATTTACTGAAAAATAACTGAATTTTACATAGGTCGTGAGACAGGGAAAATGAAATACGGTCTTGTTCTTAGAAACAAGTTATACAGAGCTGGTGCAAACATATCCTTGTTTAGAACTTGGGCTGCTAGGACTCTGCTTTTTCCTCAAGGACCTACAACCATTTCTGTTTGTGTGTGGTGCTGGGGCACAGACAGAGTGATGGTATCATACGACCCAGAAACTGGGGCATGTGTTCTGGTTGCCTTTAAAGGTTAGAATGATGTGAAATCAGAACTGTGACAGGCAATGTGAAATGTTTGATCACATCCAGACCAAGCACAACGTGACCGTGACAAGTGACATTCCCTCTGGTGTGATATGCTTAAGCTCTGATATTATAGCTTTAAAAAATCTCTCAAAATCTATTTTATTCTTGCTTCATGTTCTACACATAAATCTTTGACTTAAAATTCATGATCACTGTTGAGTTCAGAAACCACTGAATGGCGATATTCCAAGTACTCAGTTTTCCCCTTTGCAGTGCTTTTCAAATGTATTTCCACAAAAAAATGTATTCACAGAAGTCTTTTAAGATGACACTGTGATACTTGTTTAAAATATGAAGGTGGCAACTGAAGGACAGCGTTTTTTTTTCTGGATATTAATTTGCTTCGAGAAATCTTAAAAAAAAACACCATAATTTGTTTTTCTAACCTCACCCTGCTCCCATTTGAGTGGGCACGATTGTATAGTTTCATTCCAGACTACACTGAAGTGATTGGCATTCCTTGGGTTTGCTGTTTAATTTTCTGAATTGTTATCCCGATGAGTGGACTGATAGCCTTTTCAGTCAACTTTTGTTCTCTGGCGGGGGTGGGAGGAACGGCTGTCATTTTTCATGTTAAATTCTAAAACAAGTTTCTCTTTTTCTGTTGTTCCACTGGAGACTGTGTTTCTTCTTGTTTGGCCCAGAGAGCAACCAGTCCTCACGTAGGAAAGTCCCCGTGCAGACATCTCCTGGCTGTTTTGACTTGTGGGAAAGCTTGGCTGCTATTTTTGCTAGAGCTACTGCAGCTGTCTGGTGTATTAATAATTGAGAAAATTTGGAAGATAGAAGACTTAATTTTAGTGCAGGCATTTTACATATGCAGTCCCAGCATCACATGAAGGAGATGTAGTATTTCCCTCTGGGGTGGAAATGCATGCCTTCGTTCCAGTCCATGGTACTGCAGATGGAGGCCTGGCAGGCGAACCTAGGAGCCTTTTCTTGTGTTTGGTACATCTGTATCTTCTGTACCTTCTATCTGAGATGTTTGTTAAAGTCTGCTTTCAAGCTTAAGAGGTAATACCCATCACCTCGGATTCTTCTGTGCCAACTTAGTAAATATGTATCAGTGCCACATAGCACCAACAGTTTTGTGGTTTCTCTATAACTCTTTCAGCTATGGAAGTCTTGGGTTTTTGTTTTGTTTTCTTCATGAACTGTGTGTGTGTGTGTTTTTTTTTAAGAACACTGGAATATGAAATTCTAAAATTGTCTATGATAATTAGTTCCAGCTTAGATAGAGGTGGGGCAGCAGACCAGGTCTGGTGGTGGAAGTGGCAGAGGATAGTTCAGCAGATAGAATGTGAGTCCAGGGAAATGTCAGAACCTCTGCCACAGTCCTTCCGTCCTGTGGGAAGTGAGGAAGACGAGGATAAGGGCTACAGGGGCCCTGTTCTTTCACCTACATCACAGACAGTGACAGATCCCGCAGGCAGCGCTCGCCTCGGGCACACGGCCAGTGCAGCCTACACACAAGCACGGGCGTCGTTCCGGCCGGTAGGACGCTCTGTGTCCGCCCGTGTGGGCACGTGCACCCTGCTCATGGGAAGCGCCACTGGGGAGTATAGCATAGTGGGCGGGCCGCCATCTCTAGATTCCTGGAAGGTCAAGCTCCCAGTTAGGCTTCCCAGTTAGGGCAGTCGGTGATAAAGGTCTGTTGTTTGCTAAATGTTGCCTATTTGGAGGAGACCAGAGGCAATGGGTATGGAGAGCTTCATGTTGACAAAAGGAAGATGACACAGTGAGGGGTTTGGGGAGCGTACCTGCTGGGAAGGTAGCTGTGACTCCCTAGAGCTAATGTTCTCCCACCCTAAGAGAACGGAGCATCTTCAGGGGCCTTAAATAACGGAGACAGAATCAGGTTTGCTTCAGCGCAGGGGAAATGGGTGCTATTTCAGTTTTCAAGGGGCAAATCATTTCATTAACTAATCACTGGGCCAGCACGAGAGCTTTGATTTTGCAGGTGGGGCACCCCCTCCTCTTCTCCTATTCCCTTCCTCCTGACCCACCAGGCTACCCGGAGCTCCACTCTCGAACTCCTGCCCTCCAGGCTCAGCTTCAGGTTCTGCTCTCTCCCCAGAAAATGTGGAAGTGAAAACGCAGAGCTGTGGCCTATGGACTAGAGAATGCCCGGGGGCCTTGGTGCATAAACATTGTGGGCGTGGCACTGCGTGCTTTTAGCCTGTCAATCAGCAGAGGCTCACAAAGTGCCCACCAATGCCAGGCACTGGTTTAGGCCTTGTGAATACCCAGGTGCAGGAGATGGGATCCCTGTCCTCAGGGAGCTCAGTGATGAGTGGGCAGGAGACCGGAGAACAATTTGAACACTAGAATAGTGCTGTTCCCATAGACATCTATGCATGGGACATGGCGGGGCCGTTCCACTCCAGGACAAGGGGAGCTTTAGAAGTAACTGCCCAGGGGTGAGTCTTGAAAGGTGAGAGGGTTCACCATGGGGGATAAGGAGTGGAAGAAGATTCCTATTTCTGGAGGTGCTGTTCACCTGAGGATGTCATGGGCCCTGCACAGGCGGTTTGTAGCATTTGCTCAGGGATGCTACCACGTGCCATCAGCTGTGTCTGGTGAGACTCTTCTGGGCTTTTACCAAGGTCAGCCCTTTAACCTGTTGTGTCTGAGGTGACGGATGGGGCATAGAAGAGCCCAAACTAAGACAAACCCATAGACATGACAGTCTTTTCAGGCCTGGACCAAATCTTCTGTAGTCGGCGTCACTCCCCAGGTGGCAGCATTTCAGGGAATAGCTCCACTGGACCCTGGAGTGAGGTTTTCTAAAGGAAAATACCCATGGTGATCGACCCCTGTGGATGGCATGTGGGGAATGGTGGTTAATATCAGCACTCACATGCATCGGTTCAGTGCTTTAAGACCTTTCACACTCACAGGAAAGCATATCACTACCCATTTCTTTGAAGAGACCCTGGTGCTGGGAGCAGAGGGCTGTCCTCAGGGACAGGCAGAGCCAGGGCCACCAGCATCTCCTGTCACCCGGTCGTAGCCCTCCTGAAAAAGGACTGATCTACAAGCGAGGTGCAGGGAGCATGACCGTGGGCCTTTCCCGAGTGAGCCCAGCCTCAGCTTGTGTTGAAGGAGTCCTTTGCTCTCTTTCAGTCTGACCTAGATGCTTTAGGGGCCAGATCCTTGGAGACGGAACTGTAGAAACAACACTCTCCACCCCACCCCTCAATCCATCCATTTGGCCCTTAAATAGGTTTGTGTCTGTGCGTCAGAGCTGGTTGACATGTTTTGTCTGTTTAGCATTGCCATGGCAACCCTTGGGGCATCTTTCTGGCTTTCAGGTGGTGTGCTGAGCAGAGTTCTGTGTGTATTTGGAAGGAGGAACATTGCTTGGCGTGCAGCCAGCGGGCGCTGGGTCTGCCAGGGCCTCGCGCCTTGAACCCACTGTACTCCAAGACTCTGGTTCACGTTGGAGCCCAGGAGAGGACGCCGCAGGGGGTGGCTTTCTGTTTTCATCATTATTATTTTAAGTAGTTTGGCTTTGTGTTGTTGATTGAGAGAGGTGCAAAGTTAGCAAAGCTGCGGGTCCTTTCAGGCCCTTTCAGCGGAAAGTCCCGGCCTGTTTTCCCTTCTGGCTCTGGCCTGGGGTCATCTGGGGCCTCCCAGTCCTGCCTTGCCTGCTCACCTCCTCCTGGGCCCTTCGGGAGTCCTGCCTTCTTCCCTCAGCCCTTCTAGACCTAGGGCCTGCCTGGACTTGGGAACCAGACAGGCCACCTTCTGATTCCATCTCTGCTGTCTGTGGCCTTGAGCTAATTATTTAACCTCTCAAAGCCTCTGTTTCCTGTTCTATAAAGTGGACTTGATAATAAGACGAACCTCATAAAGGTTTTGTGAGGACTAACGAGGCTGTGAAAGTGATGATAATAGATGACAGTAATAATAGTGAAACTCTAAGGCCCATCAGAGTGTTTGCAGTGTGCCAGGTGCCTAAGTGCTTCACAAATAGCCTCCCAGCAGCTCTCTGGGGTAGATGACCTCATTGCCCCCATTCTCCTTAGCACCTGGTCAGCACTCCGTCAAGGGTCAGTCAGGAACTAGGGGACAGAAAACCTTCAGAAATCTGAGAAGATCTACTGGCCTTCTCCTTCCTGACTCACTCACGCCCTGGGATTTTGCATACGGTGTGAGCAACTCAAGGGTCACAAAGGCCTCTGGGGGTCCAGAGACCCCACCTTTGATGCCCCTGCTGCTTAGGGCACAGGTCTGCTCCTCACCCTGTCCTTTAAGGGGGCTCCTGTGGACAAAAGTCACCACCTAAGTTCCCAAAACAAGAGGAATTTACCTCTAACTCACCCCAGTTTTCTTGACTGGAGAATTCCATGGACAGAGGAACCTGGGGGACTGCAGTCCATGGGGTTGCATAGAGTCAGACACAATTGAGCAACTAATTTATTTACAGAAGGATAGCACATTGGCTTTCAAAATTCTGTTCCATGAGCAGAACCCCTCCCATTCCCGCCCCCCAAATGATATGTGGCACCCCACATGTAAAAGTAATAAAAACTGAATGACTGCTTTACATGGGATAAGGCAGCTCAGGGCAGGGACCATCATAGATCTCCCTTTGACCTGCCTTTTCCCTCCCCTTCCCCACTCTCACGTTTGCCCCTGAAGCCCTCTTTCAGAAGACCAGCTCCTGAAAATACACAGTGTGATAAATCTTAGGGCCTCCTACCCAGACATCAGGTTCCAGCTCTAGTCAGGTCTAGCCCATCCTTTGGAGAAGGCAATGGCACCCCACTCCAGTGCTCTTGCCTGGACGGAGGAGCCTGATGGGCTGCAGTCCATGGGGTCACAAAGAGTCGGACACGACTGAGCAACATAGCAGCAGCAGCAGCCTGTCTAACAGGGTGGTTTTAAGATGTGCATGAGACGATCTGTATGATGTGCCCACGTGCTGCTGGGCACAGAGGAAGCGTGCAGCCAGTGTTAGCTCTTAATAGGGTGATGGGTTTTCAAAATACCTCAGTATTTTTGCCTGGAGAATTCCATGGACAGAGGAACCTGGCGGGCTATGGTCCATGCGGTTGCAGAGTCAGACACAAGGAAGCATCTGAGCATCAGTATTTTTCAAGAAATAGATGTTTTAAGAATGGCTAGCTTTGGGTGAAGGGTTGATTAGACAGTGTGGCCCTGGGCCATCCACTTGGCCTCTCAGCACTGCTCTTCCTCCCCCAGGAAATGTGGGGATTAATAACAGCTTTATGATTAGAGGCAATTATTGTTTATATTTTGCACATGGAGATCGAACTTTAAAAGGTTATTTTTTTGCCTCAGATCACTCACCTAGGAGGCAGAGTAGGAGTTTAAACCCAAGACTGTCTGTTTTGAGAGCCTTGATGGTCGTTTCTGCGACAGAGGACAAAGAAGGGACATAATGGTCCCCACGTCCCAGTCCCTGTTCTCCTTGTTCTCATTGGTAGACACAGTAGAACCAGCTGGGTTTAGCCGGGAGTTAGCGAGAAAGCGGGAGAGTATTTCTGGAGAGGGCCTGAGTTGACCTGTTGATGGAACTCAAGAGCTGGAAAAAGGGGCAAATGGCCCCCAGAGAAAGGCAGTCTCTTGAGATGCCCAGGGAGAGCCCTGGCGCCAGGTACCTCCAGCTGTGTTCTCCATGGAGCTTCCTGAGCTAGGGCAAGACTGACTGTCTACAGTGAGATCAGGTTTCCAGCCCCAGTGACCTTGAGCCCTCCCAACAGCTGTCAGAAAGCCAGCCACATGCCTGGGGAGTGTCTGAGATCCTTGGGCAGCTGAGTTGCCTTGTCCCTGGGCCCTTGGACCTATTTTTACATGCCCCTAAGGCCACACACATTACAGAACCAAGAAGGAATAAAGAAAAGTCCACAGGTCCCCTAGAACTTAAAGTAGAGGGTTGGAGAGTCCAGGGCAAAGATGGGCAGGAAGCACCCACTGCTTCCTGTTCAAATGGTACAGGCAGTATCACTGTGTTATGGCCGGCATTCTCTTTCAAAGATGATGGCCATCTCCACGTCTGTCTCTTTCTTACCTCTTCAGTCACTTCTCTGTTCAAAACCACCATTAGTTCCCCATGGAACTTTGCATCCTCTTGAGCACACATTGGAAGGACTGATGTTGAAGCTGAAACTCTAATACTTTGGCCACCTGATGTGAAGAGCTGACTCATTTGAAAAGACCCTGATGCTGGGAAAGGTTGAAGGCAGGAGGAGAAGGGGACGACAGAGGATGAGTTGGCATCACCGACTCAATGGACCTGAGTTTGGGTAAACTCCAGGAGTTGGTGATGGACAGGGTGGCCTGGCATACTGTAGTTCATGGGGTTGCAAAGAGTCAGACACTACTGAGTGACTGAACTGATCTGAGTTCACAAAGAAGGGCCTTCACGATCTAGTTACTGGTATCTCCTGCCACTTGGCCACTCAGACTGTCTCCTTAGCCACACTGGACTTGGAGTGCCCCACGGAGGCCATGCCTCCGTCCCCTCATGCCTCCCATTTTGATGCAAGATGTCCAGTCTGCCCGGGAGACCTGATGAGTGTCCCACCTGGGTAATGTAACCTCTAATATTCAGGTCAGCTGTTAAGTAATTGAGATAGTTAGGTGTCTTTTGCCCCTTGTGTCCCCAGATGTCCAGTACCTGCATGTGTCATAATTTGCTCTGTGTGGTGGTTGTTGAATTGTGTTCTTAAAGGAGATGCTATGTCTTTCACCTGAGAATCTAAGCATCTATCACTTAAAATACTAGTATATCAGTTCAGTGCAGTTCAGTCACTCAGTTGTGTCCGACTCTTTGCGATCCCATGAATCGCAGCACACCAGGCCTCCCTGTCCGTCATCAACTCCCAGAGTTCGCTCAGACTCACATCCATTGAGTCAGTGATGCCATCCAGCCATCTCATCCTCTGTCGTCCCCTTCTCCTGCCCCCAATCCCTTCCCAGCGTCAGAGTCTTTTCCAATGAGTCAATTCTTTGCATGAGGTGGCCAAAGTACTGGAGTTTCAGCTTTAGCATCATTCCTTCCAAAGAAATCCCAGGGCTGATCTCCTTCAGAATGGACTGGTTGGATCTCCTTGCAGTCCAAGGGACTCTCAAGAGTCTTCTCCAACACCACAGTTCAAAAGCATTGATTCTTCAGCACTCAGCCTTCTTCACAGTCCAACTCTCACATCCATACATGACCACTGGAAAAACCATAGCCTTGACTAGACGGACTTTGTTGGCAAAGTAATGTCTCTGCTTTTGAATATGCTGTCTAGGTTGTTCATCACTTTTCTTCCAAGGAGTAAACGTCTTTTAATTTCATGGCTGCAGTCACCATCTGCAGTGATTTTGAAGCCCCCAAAAAACAAAGTCTGACACTGTTTCCACTGTTTCCCCATCTATTTCCCATGAAGTGATGGGACCGGATGCCATGATCTTCGTTTTCTGAATGTTGAGCTTTAAGCCAACTTTTTCACTCTCCTCTTTCACTTTCATCAAGAGGCTTTTTAGCTCCTCTTCACTTTCTGCCATCAGGGTGGTGTCATCTGCATATCTGAGGTTATTGATATTTCTCCTGGCAATCTTGATTCCAGCTTGTGTTTCCAGCCCAGTGTTTCTCATGATGTGCTCTGCATATAAGTTAAATAAGCAGGGTGACAATATACAGCCTTGACGTACTCCTTTTCCTATTTGGAACCAGTCTGTTGTTCCATGTCCAGTTCTAACTGTTGCTTCCTGACCTGTGTATAGGTTTCTTAAGAGGCAGGTCCAGTGGTCTGGTATTCCCATCTTTTAAAGAATTTTCCACAGTTTATTGTGATCCACACAGTCAAAGGCTTTGGCATAGTCGATAAAACAGAAATAGATGTTTTCCTGGAACTCTCTTGCTTTTTCCATGATCCAGCGGATGTTGGCAATTTGAGCTCTGATTCCTTTGCCTTTTCTAAAACCGACTTGAACATTAGGAAGTTCACGGTTCACGTATTGCTGAAGCCTGGCTTGGAGAATTTTGAGCATTACTGTACTAGTATATAGTAGGTGTTTAATAAATGGATGGATGGATAGACAGATGGAAAGACCAAAGAAGGAGCTGGCCTGGATGTGTCTATGGGGTTAGAGAATTATAATACACTGTTATTCTCATATCATTATCTACTATTGAGCAGTGATTTGAGTGTTCGCTTGGAAGTTCTTCCTTCGATTTAAGACATGGATATTTAGCACTATTCTAGAACAATCTTTCCTTCTCTTAATTCTTTTCTTCCTTAGTTTATTCAGAAGATCCAAGGACCTTGTAGCTAATTTTTCACTTACTGCGTTATTTTATGTTGTTCAAGGTAAGCGTTTTTACGCATCCTTACAACTACCAGACAGAGATGGTTAACACTGATAATAAAAATGAAGGTAATCACTGTTCTTAGTACTTTATATATGTTAATTCATTTTATTCTCACAACAACCCTATGGAGTGAAGAACATATCTTGTTCGTTCCACTAAAGGGTATGGAGAACTTAGATTCTGATGCCATTTGCTGTGCTGTGCCAGGGGCCAAATGTGAGTCATGTTAGAGAAACTTTTGTCCATTTCCCCTCATTCTGTGTAGCCCGGGGTTTCTGCCTTTGTCCCTGGTTCTGTCAGGGTTTTATATTATTATGATTTTATATTATTGTGTTGTTAGTCAGTCGTGTCCTATTCTTTGCAACCCAATGGACTGAAGCCTACCAGGCTCCTCTGTCCATGGGATTCTCCAGGCAAGAACACTGGAGTGGGTTGCCATTTCCTCCTCCAGGGGATCTTCCTGACCCAGGGACAGAACCCGGGTCTCCTGCATTGGCAGGTGGATTCTTTACCATCTGAGCCACCAGGGAAGCTAATATATTAATAGCAAATACTTATACGTGAAAGTGGAACAATGTTCTAGACATTTTATTTTCGTTATAACTGATTTTTTTTGTCTTCATAAAACTCTCTGAGAGCATATACCTTTATTATTTCCATTTCACAGATGAGGAAACTGAGGCAGAAAGAGGTTTAGTAACTTATCTTAGGTCACATAGATAATAAATGACAAGCTGGGGTTTGAACCCTGGAAGCCTGACTGTATTCCCTTTAGTCTTATACTAGTCTACATATAAGGAAATAGATTGAGGAAGGGAAAAAGAAAACTGACGTGGAGGTGCAAAAATTAGATTGGTGATGCTGTCTCCTTGTATATGGAAGGGCAGCGTTTTGGGATGTGGCATTCCATCAGAGAAGAAGATTTGGGATGAAGAAGAATAAGCCTGGACCCCAGAATCAGAAAGACCTGGGTCTCACATACTGGGCAGGTGTGCTGGGCAAGTTGCTGAAAATTTGCGTCTTTTCCCTCATCTGTAAAAGGCAGATAATTATGGAAGCTGCCTGGAGGGTGGCCAGAGATGAGTGAGAGTGGTAATAAAAGCACCTGGCATCATCCTGTTTCATGAAAAGAGCACATGAGACTGTCATTCCTTTCCCTGTTTACAAGTCCCATCTTTCCCAACTATTGACTTGTGCATGAAAAAGGCCTTTCCTATTCAAAAAGTAGGTACTGGTGTGGTAGGCTGAACAATGGACCCCCAAAGATGTCTACATTCTAATCCTTGGAACCTGTGAATATGTTCTTTTAAATGATAAAGGGGATTTTGCAGAGGTGATTAAATTAGGGATTTCGAGATAGGAGGATTATCCTGGATTAAATGAGCAGGCCCAGTGTGATCACTGCGGTCCTTCCAAGACAGGCAGGAAGGTAAGAGAGAAGATGGGACCATGGAATGTAGAAGCAGGGTCGGAGGAGAGAGAGGAGGAGAGGAGGGAAAAGCGAGAGGCAGGGGGAAGGGCAGAGGGAGAGAATGAATGGGAGAGAATGAATGAGAGGGAATGAGGCTGGGAGATCCTGTTGGGCGGACTTTGAAGAGGGAAGAATGGGCCATGAGCCAAGAAATGCAGGTGGCTTCCAAAAGCTAAAAAAGACAAAGACGGATTCTCCCCTAGAACCTCGAGCGTAAACGCAGCCCTGCTGACTCCTTGAGTTCAGCCACTGAAACTGATTCTGGACTCCTGACCTTCCAGAATTTTAAGGTAATGTTGTTTTCAGTTATGAAGTTTGAGGCCATTAGTTACAGCAGCAATAAGAAACTAATACACTATGGGATTGAAACGAAGTAACTTACTGTATTAGGAAGCTATTTAGGTTTATAGCAGAGGCTGATCCACTGTGAGCCTCTTGGTTCCCAAGTTGATTGGCAGTGGCTTCCGTTCATGGGACACTTCAGAATGGAGACTGGCACATCTGTACGCTTAGCACAGGTCATTGCAGGAAGGTGTGGGGAGGTGAAGGCCACATTTAGCCTCCAGCACTGCGACCACGTGTGGGCTGCCTCAGGTACTGAGCTGTCATGGGAATGGCAAGCGCCGTTCCATCTGCTGTTCAGAAGCGGATACACGGTATTCCTGATGCTGAGTAGGCACTATGCTCCACAGCGAGTGTGCGTTTGTCTTGTAATCAATATGACATTTAAGCACACCTTATGAGAGACGTATTTTATAGGCTTAGGTAATCCCATCAAAGCTTTTAGTACATATAGCGTGGGTTTTTTTTTCCTTTTTAAATCTTTTAGTTCAATGAAAAGTTCCATGTTTGCAGCTAGGTATATTGAAAGTGCTCAGATGAGTGAGCTAAACAATAAATGGTCCAGATCTCCCGGAGCTTTCCAGAGAGTGGGACGATGGTATCTGTCAAGTTTTAATATGTGAAATATACTATGAACTTTTAAATGCTATCAAGAAACTTGAGTCATCCTAGGCCCCCAGATTTTCAAATCCAGTCTTTTCTTTCTCAGCTTTTTCTTTTAACTTTGTTATAAAGGTAGGTGGAAACGACGCCATGACTGGAGGTCCGGCAAAGTCTCTTGTGCCACGCTGCTCCAGCTTTAGTGAACAAGGGGGTCGCCTGGAGGGCTTGCTAAAGCAGCGCTGGGCCCCACCCCTAGAGTGTCCCATGCAGTAGGTCTGGGAAGGAGCTGGATAATTTGCATTTGTAACAAGCCAAGCCCTTGGGTGATGTAAAAAAAGTTTTCTTTGGGGATATGACTGTAGACATGCATTTCAACATCTATCAGTTTGCCAAACTCTTTAAAAATTTTAGTTTATCTAAAGGTTAATTTTAACTAATTTTTTTAGGAACACTAAGTATTTTTTTCTTTTTTAAATGTGTTGATATAATTTTTTAACACCAAAACCATTTTGTACTGGGGTTTAGCCAATTAACAGTGTTTGGATAGTTTCAGGTGGACAGTGAAGGAACTCAGCCATACGTATACATGTATTCATTCTCCCGCAAACTCCCCTCCCATCCAGGCTGCCGCATAACATTGAGCAGAGTTCCATGGACTGTACAGTAGGTCTTTGTTGGTTATCCATTTCAAGTATAGCAAACACTGTGTATTTTTGATTGAGATATAAATGACATGTAACGTCACATTTGTGTCAGGTGTACAAACATGATGATTCAGCATTTGTGTATATTGTGAAATGATCACCACAGCAAGGTCTAACTAAATATTTTGAATGAACCAATCAGTTTACTTTTGGAAAGATGAGGATGCATTAGACATCCTCCTGTCTGAGAACAATGGTGAGTTCTAAATCGGTAGGATCTGAATTGTACACACGGCTGTGGTCTTGGAGTTTGCAAGTGTCTTCCCTACTTTCCAGCTCCCTTAACCTCTGTGACCCTTGGTTTCTTCCATTGAAAACCCAGGTGATAATCCTTTAGCATGTTGTCCTTAACTGCCTGGCTTTAACTTCTTTGAGGGCGGGGCCCCTGTCCATCTGCCCATACCATAACCTGGCATCTGCTGTATGCTCAGAGAATATTAACTGAAGAAATTCCCATTACACCTCCTTTGAAACTGAGGCATTTCAAGTGTCAACATGTGGTGCTCAATGTGGTTAAAGAGCTTAGCCAATGTGAGAATGGGTGGGGAGGGGAGAGCTTCAGATCATCCTGAGCTGAAAGAGAAATTGGATGGTGATTTATAACTGTGTGGACTGTGCTTTATATAAAAGTCATCTGGCTTCGTGCTTAAATCCATCTCCCTGTGCGTGTCTTCATGGGCTTCTTATGTTTCAGCCTAGCCCCAAAGGGGTGTTTTTCCTATATTCATCATTGCATTTTGTTTATTTTTCTTTGAACCAGAACTTAGTGAGAAATTCTTCTTGGCCCTTTGGTAAGGCATAGTTAGCCTGTGGTGGCTGCATTGGGAACTGGTCAGTAGAGGACTACCAGTGTGCTCACTTAAGCAAAGAGCAGAGAACAGTGGCCAGCAAGCTGAGTTCAGGTTCCAGAAGCCCTTTTATAAGAAAAACTAAACGGCTGCCAGCAGTTAGATAAAAATCAATATACTTCCAAGTTTTTTTAGGGGGAAAAAATTGGCAGTCCTGGATTGATACTCCACAGGCAAAACTTGACTAAACCTGGATACCAGCTGCCTCCTTTAGGTACATGTAGAATGCAAGGAGACCAAACCAGTCAATCTGAAAGGAAATCAGTTCTGAATATTTGTTGGAAGGATTGATGCTGAAGCTGGAGCTCCAATACTTTGGCCACTTGATTCAAAGAGCCAACTCATTGAAAAAGACCCTGATGCTAGGAAAGATTGAAGGCAAAAGGAGAAGAGGGAGGCAAAGGATGAGATGGTTAGATAGCATCACCGACTCAGTGGACATGAGTTTGAGCAAACTCCGGGAGATAGTGAAGGACAGGGAAGCCTGGCATGCTGCAATCTGTGGGGTCACAAAGAGTCGGACACAACTTAGTGACTGAACAGCAACAGGCTGCCTTAGCCATACTTCCCACCACTCCCTACTGTCTTAGAGCCAGGCTTTTTTACTTAGTTTTTGCCTACCTGCTTCCTGCACACATTTGAGGTTTTTTACCCTCAAACTGTTATGTTCTCATAAGTTCTAATTCCTGATCTTTCTTCAGTTCAGTTCAGTCTCTCAGTCGTGTCTGACTCTTTGCGACCCCATGAATCGCAGCACGCCAGGCCTCCCTGTCCATCACCAATTCCCAGAGTTCACTCAGACTCGCGTCCATCGAGTCGGTGATGCCATCCAGCCATCTCACCCTCTGTTGTCCCCTTCTCCTCCTGCCCCCAATCCCTCCCAGCATCAGAGTCTTTTCCAATGAGTCAGCTCTTCGCATGAGGTGATCTTTCTTAGGAGATCTAAACTCTGGCATATGGTGGTTTAAAAAAATCCATTTGGGGAGCATTTTGACATCAAAATGCTGCCTGTAATCTTTATATTGATTTAAATAATTCCTGCCGTAGATGATTTCAAAACACTGTAAAAGAACGTCAATATTGTCCACAAAACTTGTCCAAAAGGATGTTGGAGAAGTCACTCCCTCCTCTGTGCAGTGCTCTTCATCTTTCTGATGTAAAGATTGGGCTTAGTTTGGATGGATTAATTATTTGCCTATCTTTCTCCAAGGAAATGAATGACAAAACTGGGTGATCATTCTTCTCCTCCGCAGCGATACTGAACTCCTGTTGTTTGGTTGTTAATGCCCATGTGTATAGACTTCATAGCTTACAAAACATTGAGTAAGTGTTCACATTCCAACTCTGCCATTTAATAAGCGTGATTTTAGGAAGGCATTTAAACGCTCTATGCCTACATTTCCCCATATGAAAAGTGATGATAATACCTACCTTATCTAGTGGTGAAAATTAATTGAAATAATAATGTATGGAGAAGAATCTAGTCCAGTGTTTCACGTTTTCTAAGCGTATAAATATTAGTTTCTTGGGAGGAGTCTATAAGACTTTCAAGAAGGGATAATTATCTCCATTTTACTAAAAAGTAAACTAAGGCTTGGGGAAATTAAGTACTTTTGCCCAAAGGAAGCTAGGAACCTCTGAGAAACCTGCAGTTCCTCAGATTTCACCTCTGGTCCTGAGAACTCCTTGACTTGCATCTCCTTCTTTAAAATATCCTCTTAGTACCAATGCTGTCACGATGCCAATGATGACCCCGTGGCATGAGTTGGCTTTTCCTGCAGAGTACATTCCCACATTGGTGCAAACGTGAGAACAGTCATGTAGAGTTGAATAAGAGGGCAGAGCCTGACCAGAACTTCTTCTTTCTCACACTTTCCCCTGAAGGAACAGGAAGGTGAGAGGAGAGGGCCTGTGACCTGGGCTTCCCTTCACTATTGTGAAGGATGACTAGTGCTCGCCTTCTGTGGAAAGTTTCGAGATGAAGCAACTTGGAATGAAAGTCTTACCCTGGCCCCAGTCTGCTTCTCTAAGGGGAGAGTGCAGAAGAAATTCTTAGAACCAGAGCAAAGGGCCTTTGAGGGGTTAGCTCATGGATGCTATGTTTTTCCTGACTTTGTATATATATAAATCAAGATGTGTCATCATCAGTCTTATGAAACTCCTTGGAGAGCCAGTTGCAGAGATTTGATTCTGAGTCTCAGAATTTATAGATTCTTTGTCAGTGGCTATAAAGTGATGAATTTTTATGATCACTTGGCAATATAATTTTAGCTTTTAGAGGGAATCATCTTTCTAATATGTTGATAACAGAGAGAACCATATGAAATAGCCAGTATTTAACCATTTTCAACCTACAAGAATGGCACTTTTATCTGGTTCAGTTAAATACTTGACAAGGATGGAAATAGTAACAGATTAGCATTATATGCCAAGTTAAGAATTGTCACTATTTCTTCACAGGTGCACTAGCAGTCTTGCAGCCTTGGGAAACTTGGAGGATATCCTGTAATAGAAACCACCCTTGTCTCATTTGTTCTCCTCTTCCATTGACTTTGCCCACACCTCCGACATTCTGGCAGTGGCAGTGAACAGAGTTATTTTAATTCTTGATTATATTCTTAATTACTTGTAATCTCATATACTACTTGATTGGTTGACAAGTAGCTCTTTGCCTTGATCACAGATTTTGAAACTTGAAACTATTGACCAGATCTAGTTTCTTGGTGTACTACTTGCAAAATCTCCCAAATTCTTTATTAATGTTCACTAGGAAGCCATAACAGCTTGTGAATAAAAAAATGCATTTAAGTGTAATGTATGTGAAAGGTCCTAATATTATGCCTGGCATGTGATAATAGTATTATGCCTAGCAGCATCTGAAATTGGAGTGAGCACAATGGTGATTTTTTTTTTTTTTTTTGCCACACCTCATGGCTGGTAGAATCTTATTCCCCAACTAGGGATTGAACCCAGACCCTCACAGTGAAAGCACAGAGTCGTAACCACTGAATTGCAAGGAAATCCCCAAATATGCCATTTCTTTTTTCTGTTAATGGTGATATTTTAGTTACATCTTCTGCAGAAATTAACACTACAGGTGATATGTATTAAAACAAGGAGAGGATAACAGAGCAGTTGGCTTCCCTTCCTTCCAGCCTTCAGCACAGTGAGAGTGCAAAGTCTTGCAGGATTCTGAATTGAGTATTAAAGCATTTAAGTATATCTGCTTGGCTTTGCTTCCCTGGTTATCTATGCTACCAGGATACATCTTGCACTCCGTTATTAATATGTCGTGCTATCCTGGGAACCGCGGGGCAGGAATCCATGGATCAGCTTTGTTGCTGATTAGCTGTGTCTGGCTCTTTTGCAGCCCCGTGGACTGTAGCCCGTCAGTCTCCTCTATCCATGGGACTTTTCTGGGCAAGATTACTGGAGTGCATTGCTATTTCCTCCTCCAGGGAATCTTCCTGACCCAGGGATCGAACCTGTGTCTCTGCATTTCCTACATGGTCCTCCTCTTTACCACTGAGCCACCGAGGAAGCCCAGTCCATGGGTCAGATACTCATGAACAACCCACAAGGACCATAAACAGTGGCCGTTGGCAGGTTGGCTGAGCCACAAAACTGAGTGTTTCAGATTAGTGTGAGGGAACTGGTCCCCAACCTGGCCTTCATCTACAAATTAATTATCCCATTACTCTGTTCTTTTGTATGTGTTGGCTTTGTGGGTGATATGATAGATTCTAGCGGTACCTCCACAACTGAGGATTTACTGCACTCTTAGAGTATATCAAGGATCTACTGTTTGGCTTTGTTTTGCATTTATGGTCTGCTTCCTCTTGAAGTCTTTGTGGTGTCTAATGAGTTTAAGCATGGGAATATGACAAAAACTGGAGAAGGCAGTGGCAACCCACTCCACTATTCTTGCCTGGAAAATTCCATAGACAGAGGAGCCTGGCGGGCTATATCCATGGAGTCACGAAGAGTCAGACATGATTGAGTGCATACACACACATACACAACACATGCATGACAAAAATACAAAAAGATCCCAGACTTTCTAGAAAAAGCACAGAGGTTCAGTGACAGACTTTCAAGCAGGTGAGCTAATAGGTCTAAATTAGCCTGTATCACTTTGTTTAGTGGGCGTGATATTTGCTTAAAGTCTGCTCTTACTTGGGAAGCTGTCTTTTCCAGAAAGGAAGGACCACACTGTCTCATCACCACTGTTTTGCCCTTTCCCTGGAGCGGGGCCTGGGAGAGAGTAAATACTCAGTCATCACTTTTCCAGGAATGAATGAGGCTGCCAGGTTCCAGTTTGTCCCTGGGTGAAATTCTCCAACAAGTACTGCTCTTCCGCATTCATTTGAGAGGCAGCCATGGGGTCTAGAAGTTGGAATCTAAGTCTGTATCCTTCTCTGTAGATAAATTCAAATTTTTATGCAAAAAAATAATTGACTCTTCTTCACAAACTACTTGTGTAAGGCTTAGGGCTTTTCATGTAGCTTAACAGAGGAGACTTTAACCTGAGAACTTTTTTGGATAGAAAATACTGATTCCAACAGGGTCAAAGTGAATTTTTGCTTCAAGGAGCCCATTTGTAGAGAGGCTACACTGTCATATAATTTAGCAGATCTCAGAATGTCTCACAACCCTAAATGATCTTTCTCTTTCAGAAGATGCCTTGAATGTCTAGTACTCTGCCATTATGGGATTGTATAAACAGCATTTTTAAAGGTCTGTGTAGTGTCAGTTCAGTTCAGTTGCTTAGTCGTGTCTGACTCTTTGCGACCCCATGGACTGCAGCATGCCTGGCTTCCCTGTCCATTACCAACTCCCAGAGCTTGCTCAAGCTCTTGTCCAGTGAGTCAGTGATGCCATCCAACCGTCTCATCCTCTGTCATCCCCTTCTCCTGCCTTCAATTTCCCAGCATCAGAGTCTTTTCCAGTGAGTCAGTTCTTCCCATCAGGTGGCCAAAGTATTGGAGTTCCAGCTTCGGCATCAGACAGATTGAAAACCACAATCAAAGAAAACTAATCAGGCTGATCACGTGGACCACAGCCTTGTTTGACTCAATGAAACTATGAGCCATGCCGTGTAGGGCCACCCAACACGAGCAGGTCATAGTGGAGAGTTCTGACATATGTGGTCCACTGGAGAAGGGAATGGCAAACCCCTTCAGTATTCTTGCCTTGAGAACCCCATGAACAGTATGGGAGGTACCAGACCCTTGACTTATGTCAGTCCATGGACTCAACAGTACTGCTGCGAGACAGTTATTAATATCAGCATTCCTGTGCTACAGATGATGACTTTGAGACTTGACGCAGTTAACAGTTTTCTCAGGTTTTTAAGAGTAGTTTCTCAGGGAACTCGAATCTAGTGCAGAGTTCAAAATCTGTATCAATAGATCCTGTCCCCTAACAATTGTGATGGAATGCAAGTACCTCCAGGAGAGGGGACTGGTGAGAGGATAGTAGCAGGCCCTTCTGTCTTGGGGTAAGCATCTTTCTTAAGAGACAGTTATACATCAGGTGATAGAGAGGAAATCCCAGGAGGAGGAATAGAAAGCAGACCGAATAAACTTGTCTAATTCTCTCTGTTTTGCCAGAGACCAACTCCAGACACGGCACTGGGCATGTATGGTCCGAGCACTGTTGCCAAGGGACAGTCATGTCAGAAGTGACAACACGCTAACAGAAACTGCCAGTTATTGGGCACCTACTGAGTACCACACACACATATCCTCTCGTATAATCACCGCCACCACCCTGTGTGATCGGTGTAACGCCCATTTTACAGATCAGGTCATTGAGGTTAAATTGCTGATGATCGTAATTCAGTAAATGGCAGAATCAGGATTTGAACCCAGATTTGTCTGACCCCAAAGCTTGTGATACCACTCTAATGGCAGAAAGTGAAGAGGAATTAAAGAACCTCTTAACGAAGGTGAAAGAGGGGAGTGAAAAAGCTGGCTCAAAACTCAACATGCAATAAACTAAGATCATGGCATCTGGTCCCATCTCTTCATGGCAAATAGATGGGGGGAAAGTGTAAGCAGTGGCATATTTTATTTTCTTGGGCTCCAAAATCACTGCAGATGGTGACTGGAGCCATGTAAGTAAAAGATGCTTGCTCCTTGGAAGAAAAGCTATAACAAACCTAGATAACATATTAAAAAGCAGAGACATCATTTTGCCGACAAGATCCCTATTGTCAAAACTATGGTTTGTCCAGTGATCGTGCATGGATATAAGAGTTGGTCCATTAAGGCTGAGCACTGAAGAATTGATGCTTTTGAATTGTGGAGCTGGAGAAGACTCTTGAGAGTCCGTTGGACAGCACAGAGATCAAACCAGTCAATCCTAAAGGAAATTAACCCTGAATATTCATTGGAAGGACTGATGCTAAAGCTTAAGCTCCAATACTTTGGCCACCTGATGTGAAGAGCTGACTCATTGGGAAAAACCCTGATGCTGGGAAAGACTGAGGGCAGGAGGAGAAGGGGACGACAGGATGAGATGGCTGGATGGCACCACTGACTCAATGGACATGAGTTTGAGTGATGGGAGTTGGTGATGGACAGGGAGGCCTGGTGTGCTGCAGTCCATGGGGTTGCAAAGAGTGGGACATGACTTGGAGACTGAAAAACAACAACAAAGCCTTTTTTTTTTTTCCTGTAAATATTACTCCTTAAGCCCTCATCACTCTCCTTTTAGCATCTGTGTCAGCTCTTGATGGAGACCTCCACTTGGACTAATCTCTTCTGGGAGTGCTAGGAAGTTAGGGATTGTTACTCTGACATTGTAGCAGAAGAAATGACGTGCAGAATGCCTTCCTGAAGGAATACACACAGAGGCATCCTCTGGGCCTCTCCCATGATATTAACCCCCCAGGGCGCTTTCGCCCTCAGGAGGACCGCTGAGTCTGGAAGCAGACACACTGCGGAGCTCAACTCTAAGCATCTGATTTGGGGCCTCCAGAACAAGGGCTGACTTGGAAAACTTAGCCATGGCGCCCTTTCCAGGCCTCTTTCTTTGTTTCAAGGGAAAAATCAAGAAGTCAGAAAATAACCAGGCAATGAAACAATTCTAGGCAGTTGGAAGCAAAGTGAAAAAAGATAGCTACTGGAGGAATTCGAGATTCTTGTTTTCAATTTTCTTCTCCAGAGAGTTTTTTTTCCGTATCCATGTGGACTTACCCATTTGCTGTAATAGCAGAGAGGCTCCTATAAAATCTTGTTAAAAAGGAATTCTTGACAACATCTTAGAAAGCCCAAGTTATAAATATCTTAAAAGATAAGGAGGATATCATTGCCAAATTAAAGGAAGCAACTGGGCAAGGCATTAAAGCAGCAGAGAAACAGTCTGACAGAAACACTCAAGCCCCAGCCAGCCCTCAAGTCCCACATTCTGAAGCTTTCTCTTTCAAAGCCACCAAGAGAGCTAGAGATGAATTTCTGAAAGCTTTGCAGCTTGAATGGCCAGAGCTGGCACAGCAGGTATGGAGCGCTGTGGCCAAAGATGGCCTTATGTGTCTGCCAAGCATGAAGCAGCATGTGGGGCTTACAAGGGAGATACTCCTGAATGTTTCCCACCTGGGAGAATCAGAAGCATGGGCATACCTCCCTTCTTTCTGGGGTTCCCTTCCAGAATTAGAACTGCTTTGTCTGGGCCCTGCTGCTGTGTCGTGCAGTGGTGTGCAGCCCCAGGACCACGCTGTGGCCTGTGACCATGTGACCATTTGAGGTGGCTGAACACTGACATAGATGGAGAAAAACGTGAGACTGGGCAATCACGCATCAGGTCGTGGCCCCCAGGAATGCAGAGCAAAAAGACACCACTGGTGAGACAGGCATTCAGGAGCACAGTTCCCCGGATACTTTGGGGTCGGGTTTCATGGTTGGATTTCTTTTATTTTTTCCCTTCTATTTTTGTTTTTGGAAACTGGCAAGGGGAAGGAGTGTCAGGAGAGCATGGAGGCCTGGTATATAGGAAACAGACCTCCCCAGTAAATGTGACCACAGGCGCAGCCCTGCTCTTCCCACCCTCCCCATCTCAGTGCCCAGTCCGGATGTCACTGGAGCCCCACCTTGAAGGCACTGTTTGATCCATCCCTGACACAGCACAGCTCATCCATCCTGAAGCTTTCACACCAGCCTGGAAGGGCTTGGCCTGGCTGCTGTTGCCATGGTAATGGAGTGCCAAGGCTTCCCTAAGAGCAAGAAGGATCCTTGCCTTCTCTCCACTTCTGCCTCCGTTCCTGAATGTGGCCCAGTGCTCTGCTTTGGCTCTGGGTCCTCTCTCTCTGCTCTTCTCCATTGCTCCCTGGCCTCTGGCCATTTTGACTCTCTTTTGGTTCCCAGAATGTGCGAGGCTGCATCCTGCATGAGACCTATGATGGGGGTGTTCTTCTCTTCTGCTGTCAGTACTTGGCTCACTCTTACGTCTCAGCTCAAATTTCCCTGCAACAAACGTATCTTGAGTACGTACAGTGCGCCCTATGCTCTTCTGGGTGCTTGGGGTTACATCAGTGAAGAGAACAAAGGCCTTATTTCTGTGGACCAACTTTCTATCTCTTCCTTGAATTCTCACCTGACCCCCCATCCTTCCAGGCTTGATCAAGTCCTTTAGTACATGACAGATGCTATCGGTATTCTGTTTATTTAATGCCAGTTCCCCCTACATTAGACTGTAGATTCTATTCTACAAGGTCAGGAATTATGTCTCTTTAATTCACCACTGTATACCCAGTACCAACACACTGCCTAACACCCTAAAGGTGCTCAGTAGATATGGGTGAAGAAATGGATAAATGGATGGATGAATGGTAATTGTTTTTGTTGACAAGTAGCAGTATCAGGTGTGAGGATCACACATACTTCTGGAAGGAAGTTGTTTGTGCTAAGAGGCTCAGGAAGAAGCTGTATAGAGCTTTTCAAGTCCTTTGAACGTACAGGTTCTTGCTCAGCCTTGTCTGAGCTCCAGGTGTCCCACTACCTAAGCTCTAGGCATTTCATGTTTTGTTTTGTTTTTAATGACCATGATCAAGCCTGACTCGAAAGCAGCATCTGTTTGCCTCCCTTGTCAATTTCACCTTCTCAAGATGGAGACCTCCAAGGGGCTTGGTGAGAAACTGAACTATCAAAACTAGCACCCCATTTACTTGGTCTGCCTGGAACCCGACCTTCCCCTGGGCTGTGGTAGAGATGGTCTTCATCTGGGTTAATCAGTTTCATGCACTTTGCAATCAGCTATGCTGGTATTCAGAGTGAAATGCTACCATGACAACTGCCACAACAGATGGTATTTGATCAGTCTCTAAGCTACAGAGGAGATATACAGCAGTGCTTCTGGGGTTTGCATATTTTACGTTATCACGAGACCCTGTCCGGCCTTAACCATGACTGAAATGTAAAGTTTTCCATTTGTCTGCCAGCCCCCTCCCTTCTCTTTCCAGTTGTTTTCCATTTATTTTGATTTTCCTTGCTCTCTGCCTGGGCTGGATATAGATGTATTTCTGGATGTGAGAGAGCTAGGCTACACCGTACTTGGTCCATGGAAGTTGCCCTGCAGGTCTAATGTTTAGAGACTGTTGAGAAGCTATTCAACTATGGGATGGAGATCCTGGCTTGAGAGTAGGGGGAAAGGCTTAAAATTGCCAGCCTTTCTCTCTTGGATGTTCATGGACCACACAGGGTGGAGGCCACCTATGGCCCCAAAGCAAGGGAAACCCTGGGAAGTGCGTCTTGGTCTCAGTTTGTCCCCTTTTACTGCCCTCTCTTTCATCCGGCTCCTTTCTCCTCCCAGGGTCTCTGGTGTTGTCCCATTTCTCAGCTTCCTGCCTCCACCCTAGCTAGCATTACAAACTCCAGGATCTCGATCCCAGAGCTCTTGGACCCATTTCTAGGGCAACAGCTACAGCAGCCTTCTCACCCAGTGCCCCTCCCCACCCCCTCAGCAACACTGGAATGTCAGACTTTGCACAGATATTTTTTTCAGCTAATTTTGGAAAGCAGTTTATATTGGCCGCTATGTGTTAATGAACAACTTCGGTTCTATTTACATACTTTGCTGGTGAAGAGTCTTTTCCTTCGCTCTGCCTCTCAACTTTAACAGGATCCGCACCCCGCACTAGATGTCTGGATCCCATATGAGCCGTGAGCCTCTCTAAAGATGGGCACCTCATTGTGCTGTGATGGGAACCCCAGGGGCTGCCGCTGGCCAGTCCCCTCCAGGGATGATGTGGTGGGAGTATGCAGTCTCAGTCATACAGGAGGCTGGATTGTTTACCTGAACAGTGTTTATAAGAAAACCTTAAGGTGATTTTGAATCACAAGAGAGCCTGGATCAAAGAAACAGTCTCTCCTTCTGATCTCATTCCAAGTGAAGCGGGAGGTTGGAATCCACATCTGACCTTGCTCCCCAGCCCCTTGCCCTTCCTGGGGTACAGATGAAAAGAGCATGGGTCTCTGCCGCCTTGTCAGGCATGAGTTTTAACCTTAATGGAACATTATTAAAGAATGGATTTGAAACTTGAGGAATGTGTTTTGAACTCCTCCTGTGAGCAGAGAATTCATGGTAGAGGGGGGAAAAAAAATTCAGGGCGCTTGACGGGCTTATGAACCGTCTTTTAAATGATGAACCAAGTTCTTATTTTTAGGTTTTATGTTTTCTGGGAGTGCAGCTCAGCCATCTGGATAGTGTTCCCGTTTCATCTCCTCTTTAGGAGAAAGCATTCCTGGTGCCCTGGGGCCTCCTCTCTTCACCTAATGGAGGGAGATCCCAATGTTTCCCTTGTTTATTAGATGCTCTGATTCTCCTGGAAACGGAGGGGAGTCAGGGTGTGTATGGACCCTAAAGAGGAGGATTGTGTAAATGTGGACTCCTGGACTGGGAGGAGAACTCTGCACCAACACCAGCAAAAGAATGGAGCGTAGTACCTGGCACAGAGCAGACATCGCATCATTACCTTGATTGAATGACTGATTAAAAGAATCATCTCAGATTTCTCACCCTTGGCACTAGCTGACATGTGGGGTTGGATAATTCTTTATTGGGAGAGATCTGTGTTAGTAGCATCTGTAGCCTCTGAACACTAGATGTCAGTTCCCTTCAGGGTTGTGACAACCCCAAATGTGACAAGATGTGGCCAGATGCCCCCCAGTGGTGGGGAGGGTTGCACAAAATCCTCCTTTCCTAGTCTCCTTCACTCAGTGAAAAACTACTGATCAAAATTATGAAATTCGTTGACAGAGTGATAGGACTGTAAAAAAAAAAAGAGAGAGGAAGTATTCTAGGTAACCCACGTATATTATTCCTCCCCTTAACAGAGTTTAACATTTAAAAAGAAAACCCATGGATCAATTGAAATCTACCAAGGCTAGCCTTGCAAAAAGAAATCACCGTGGACTTAAAATGATGACACGTGTCGAATGCTCCATACACATGCTCCTTGGAGGGAAGTTCTGTAGGATTGCCATGTTGCAGTAAGCAGAGCTTTTCCTGACTGTCTTGGTGGGTGTCCTTTTTCGTGTGTTCAGTGTCGCACTGCCACAGTATTGGTGAAAAAAACTTAAACCTACCCATCTCAGTCCACCCACGTGACACCTCCCAGGATAAATAACAAATACACTTTTTTATTTTGCATCATCAGGTTCAGGGGTGGTCAGCCTTTTCTGCTGCTCATTTTCCGCGGGGGCATGATTGCCAAAGCCTCCTTTCTGAGCTGTGCACCACGAGATATTAAAAGAAGTAGGTTTGGGTCCTGTATAGCACAGGGAACTGTATTCAGTGTTCCTGTGATAAACTATCAGGGAAAGAATATGGAAAAGAATGTATGTATAGCTAAATCATTTTGCTGTACAGATCAACACAACTTTGTAAATCAACTATACCTCAATAAAATTAATTTAACATTTAAAAAATAAACACACCCAAGAAAGTGGATAGGATTATAGGAAGAGACAAGTGGTAGCAGGAAGGTTTTATAATTTTACCATGATTTCAATATTAATACCTTTGTATGGAGGCAAAAAATCCTTTTGAGTGGTTTTGACCTGTTCCCACTGTGTGCAATAGCATGAATTCTCAAAAGCAGGGTTTTATAATAGAGTGCAGTCACATCTAGAGAGAGGATTTTTATTACACTTCTGCATGGAAGCTGGCTGCTCTAAACACCTTGCACAGGATCCTCCCAGCCATTCTCTTCCTTCTTTGACCGCCTCCTTCCCCCCGACTTCCCTCCACGATGGTGGCACCTGAATTGTCACTGTCGGTCATCCTGCACTGGAAAGAAGAAAGGAGCGCTCTCATTTTTCCTCCCGCTTTGTAAGATACGACTTTCTGCCATGGTGGCAGGCAAAACCCATAGCATCAGCATTTATTTTATCTGTGGGAAATTGCATTCTACCCCTTTTCCTAGAGATGAAAGAATGCCTCCCACATGAAGACCCTGGAAGCTGGGAAAGAGACGGGAACCTGAGCTTTAAAAAAAAAAAAAAAGCAAGGGTGGAACAGATTCTTTTTCAGTGGATGCAGTTTTATTCAGGTGTCCCCAAGCTTAACATGTTTAGAAGCTGCGAAGACTGACAGCAGAGAATGCCAGACATCAGGGGAGGGTGGACGTGAACTTTAAGAAGACTGCCTTGGAGCCAGACTGTACTCAAATGAGAGCTCGTAAAATGGAGACACTTTACTCTATGGCTAAGAAGGAGCCATCAGGATGTTGCTTGGGGGAGGAGAGGAGAATGGTCACAAGCACACTGTGATAGTCATTTATGGATTCAGAACAAACCCCTTGGGTCAAATACTGGTTTGAGCTCATAAGCATGTGGCTGGAGCCTGGAAAGTCGGGCAGGAGCGGGGGGTTGTAGAGGTAAGGAAGACGTGAAATGCAAACTCTGTGAAATCCAAAGTTCCCTCCGTCAAGTCCAAAGCAATTTCTTTTATTTATGGTTACCACTGACATGAATCAAGCCTGAACATTTTCCTGTAGACCTAAAAGTAATTAACCCTGACAACTGAAGTCAAATTAGACCTTTGGGAATGACCTAATTGCTCTTTCCTGTGGAGGGGGGGCCGGGGGGGGGACGCGGGCTTGCCCTTGGCCGTGGCATCCACCCTGGAAAGCCTGGAAGGCCTCCCAGACTCTGGTGGGGTCGGGTCCCTTCTTGCCACAGAAGACACACAGGACAGAGAGGCTGGGTGAGCTGGCAGCTCTCCTCGGTCCTCTGAGATGCCTGCCATCCTGAGAATTTTGTGAGTCAACACTACCCAGATTCCTGCTGAAATTCCCATTCACTCTTTTTATATTTGACTGCTCGCCTCCTCAGGGGCTTGGAAACCTCTCCCAGCTGCTGGTGGGGGGGGGGGGGGTGGGTCTCCTAACCTCATCCCCACCTCCAGGTTTCTGGCAGCTGCTCCAGCGTTCAGGATAGCGCTGGTGACAGTGATCCACACGAGAGCTCCGATTTCACCCTGGTTATTTTTGGCAGCCGTGAGCAATCCAAGGCCTCGACTCTTGGCACTGTGTGTGGTTAGGATATTAGGTAACCTTTTCCTGTGCAAGTACAGACAAAGAGTCCTGACCTGCATCCATCCATCCATCTGTCCATTCGGCATTTTCATGTCACTTCTTTTCCTCTTCGAGAAACTTAGCAAATGCACAATGAACCCTCTGTTCTGACATAGCCTCTTGTTCCTAATAAGAGATGGCTCTGGAGAAGGCTAAATATTTATTGAGTGTATATTGTTGTTTTTTCTTTCCTCCTAGATTGAAAACATAGATGCCTGTTTGAATTTCCTGGCAGCTAAGGGAATAAACATCCAGGGACTCTCTGCAGAAGGTGAGTCAGCACCTGTCATGAAGTTGCCCTTTCACTGTTTGAAATGCCCAGCTGTTACTTATTGATGACATTTATAGCGTTAAGCCAGTGGGTCCTGGTAGGCTCTTCGAGTCTTGTTTCTCTCTGGTTTTGAGACTGCTCAATGCTTGTCTACGCTTGAGGATGCCAGTTTTTTTGACAACCTGAAGAATCACTCCAAGAGTGCCGGTCCAACCATGCCAGCCTTGTCCGCCTGGCACAGAGGGAGCAGCAAAGACGGAGCCGGTTCTCTCTGAGAAGGGTTTCATCACACAATGCCGATTTGATTCACATGACCGGCGAGTCAGTTAATTATCAAGCCAGGCCTTATCTGTGGGAGAGAGAACACTTAACCACAGAACATATTTAAATCGTACAAGTTCCCAGGGAAAAATGCCTAATCCTTATCTCTTACTTTTATTAGAAGAAGCAGCACTTTTCCTAGCTCCAAAAAAAAAAGCACGTGATTTATTAATGAGATGCTCCATTCTGACATCCTGATTAGTTTTTAATTAACTCCAATTTGGTGGCTAATTAACACATTAGTGTTTGCTGGTGGTTTGCTGTTCAATTAAGTGTTGGTCTGGAGATGGCTGGTCTGAATTCTTAGCCTCCTCAGGCAACATCTCATTGTGGAACCTCGCTGTCTCTCTCTCTCTCTCTGTGTCTCCTATTTGTAAATACAAGCAGCTGCCAGCTCCAAGGCTGCCACAGGCCCCGGCATCCTCCCAGACTCATTAGGCTGCACCTGCCTCCAGTTTTCCCAGAACAGGTAGAGCTGTGTGGGCTTCAGGTGACACCACCCTAGCATGCTTGTGGTTCGCAAAGTTGCCTGTTAGCGTCGACTCTGGTGGTTAGGGTGGGGAGGCGGGGAGCGCTGAGGAAAGACACAGCCCCGCGGAGCAGGTAAGTTTGCAAACATGAACCTTTTGGGCCCTGTTCCTTACCTTTGCCCTGCTGCGTGCTGAAAGCTTGGTTGTCCTGGCTGGGTTTCTGCACTGTAGTCTCTCTCGATTTTGGAGGTGGGCGGCCACTATTGGTGTCTTATGTCTCTGATCGCAATTCCCCAAGTGGGACCTCTAATAGGCTGGGGCTGTCCCGGGTCAGACACAGTCACACTGCTTCCAGAAGTCTCTGAGTGAGCTCTTGGTGATCAGCCTTCATCTCAGCTCAGAGAGAAGGGTCCACAGAGGATTGCTTGGTCTGGGCTGTGGGCCCTCCTCCACCGGGGATGAGACCTGGGCTGAATGTCATGGGGCATACACCTTGCTGGGGCGTGGAGGGTTGTTGGTGGTATTTCCATGGAGGCAGAGAGAGATGCAAATTTCTGTTCCAAGGAGCACATGACTTCTTTCTGGAAGAGAGTGCTGGTGTAGGTGGCGGGCCCACATTCCTTCCAGTTCCTGGGCATGATTAGATCCCAGGAGTGTGCCCTCACAGCAGAGCATCAGCAGGGGCTTCTACAAGTTATGCATAGCAGAAGGAGCTCCAGGGGATGTAGACCGTAGGCCAGCTTCATCTCATGTGGTCTGAAGGTGACCCTAGCCACCCTGCCATCCATCTACCCATTGTCCTGCCTTCTGCCTGCCCTGTCTCTCCCCTGCCCCCACCTGCCCCATCTTCTGTATACCTTAAGGCGTAGAGAGTCTCCTCAACAAATGTTTGTTGAATGAATAAGTAAGGTGGCTTAGTGAAAAGTCCGCCTGCCAGTGCAGGAGATGCAAGAGACCTGGGTCCGATCCCTGGTCAGGAAGATCCCCTGGAGGAGGAAGAAATGATAATCCCCTCCAGGATTCTTGCTTGGAAAGTTCCACGGACAGAGGAGCCTGGTGAGCTGCAGTCCGTGGAATCGCAGGAGAGTCAGATACGACTGAGCGGGCACGCACGTGCCTTGAAGGCTTTCATCTGCATTGGCCCCAGCTCTCACAACAGGCAATGGAATTTACAATAGACCGAGTTACAGATGAGGAAATTTTGCCTTAATGAAGTTGTGAACCCTATAGTGAGTGAGTGGCAGGGCAAGGTGTTGAACCCAAGTGATTTCAGAGCTCATGTTCGTGGTGTCTGGGGACAGCAGATGGATAAAATCCAAGCATGCCAGGTACAGGTGAAAGAAGTCGAAACAGATGTAGAACCTTTGTCCTAGTGGACGCTGTCTCAGAAGATGCTGGGCCACTCCCAAAGGCACATCCTGCAGAGGGACAAGCCCTGGCCCCTGGTCAGTGGGATTTGGCCCCTGTGAGTCCCTGAGCAGAGAAGAACAGACTGGAACCAGGGGGTTGAGAATCAGTCACTGGGGTATAACCATGAAGTGAGGTTTTCAGAAACTGCCCCCACCTGCGCTATGCTAACCCCCATCTTTCCTGCTGGGTTGAGGCTCACTTAGTATCTGGGCCAGAACCTATTTCTCTTTAGTCTTGCACAGTTATTAGGAGATGCAAGAGACATGGGTTCCATCCCTGGGTTGGGAAGATCCCTTGGAGGAGGAAATGGCAACCCCCTCCATTATTCCTGTATGGAAAACTCCATGGACAGAGGAGCCTGGTGAGCCTCAGTCCATGGAGTTGCGAAAGATTCAGACACAGCCTAGCAGGCACACCTGCACGCATGTGCTTTTAAGGCTTTACGTCATAAATTTAAGAATAGATTTATGTCAATATCTAAGACTCAGTCTTGTTCATTTTTAAACTTCAATCTCAAAGCCTTTTCCTGGTGTCCCCCAGAGCAGGTGGCTTTGGAAGACTGAAGGGGGCTGGGGCATGATGCCTTCCCTTCTCTCCCCTTGTCCCTGTGCCTGAGCGGCCAGGGTCGGGGCCAGAGCAGAGCAGCAGAGTTCTGCCAGTGGCGAAGTTGCTGTCATTCTCTTGGGCAACTGTCATTGCCTCTGTCCCAGGTGGTGGTCTCTGTGTGCCCAGCCGACCGGGCACTCGATCCCACGCTGCTTCTGGGCTCTGGTGGTCTGGTGGGAGGTTTGACCAGCTCTTCCAGCTCACCCCCAGCTGGTAGCATTCACCCCCCTTCCCCCTGATTAGGACTCTCTCTGTCCCTGCACTGAGGCAGGCCCGGTAAGGCCGTAGACCTCAGCCTCGTGGTCCCTGCATCACCCACCATAGAGCCGCAGGAATGGGTGGGCTCTGTCCTCCGCCTGTAGCGATGGAACAGACCTCCTGGCACCTGGATGTCCCCACCTTATGGGCTCTCTCCAGCTGTTTCCAGCTTAGGAGGCCTGCAGGCAGCTCTGCCGAGTCTAGTCTAAGCAGGTGTCAGGGGCCCTGGGGTGCCAGCACTGCCACTCGGAGGAAATTTTCTTGGGGCCTCCACTCTGTTGACTTGAAGAGGTGCACGGACCCCACCTTCTTGCTCCTTGGGTAAGGGGGGGGGGTACCCTGTCTCAGATCATCAGTCACGACCACCGTTGCTCACCCTCAGTGCCAGTCTCTCATCTGAATCTTCTCCTGATTTGGGGTTGGGTGGGTCGAAGTGGGTGATACTGGTCTTTGATGGTAAGACTGATTCTGGACTAGGACAGTCTTGTGGGGGTGGGGGAGTGGGTGACTGGCCCCAAGTTTTGTCAGTTCCTTGAACTTACAGATCAAGAGTACTGAGAGCATTTTATCCTCAAATGAGTCTTAGTCACAATTTCAGGGTTATAGGAAATACCTCCATTTGACATACTGTTCAATTATAGGAAAGGAAATATACTGAGAACCCACCATGTGTCATCACTGGGCTGAGAGCTGTATACAAGTTTTACCTGATTTAATCCCCCAGCAACCTTCTGAGGTCAGTATTATATTACCCCATCTTACAGATGAGGAAACTGAGGCCCAAAGAGAATGTTACATGTAGCAAAAGGGAGGCCCGCAGGTAGGCATTGCTCGAGCTACTCACAGCTGTTGGTTTAAAGGCCTGGTGTTTTCTACTGCTCACCACTACCCACACTTCCAACCACCTGCATTATGACTAGAAAATCATTATAGTGTTTAAAGAATAATGTCATGTTAATGCTTTGTGTTTTGCTTTTGAAGATGATTGAGCACCCCAAGGTTCCTCCTCTGATTGAAAAAAAAGAAAAAATCAGTGGTTGGAAAGCCCCACAGGCACATTGCCACCCTTTCCCAGTGACTTAAGCAGGTTTGGAGCCCGGGGGGGTGTATGTACCTGTCCTTGAAGCGTTTGAGCAGCTCAGGGCCCTGCCCTGACCTGCCTGTGAGAGAGCCACAGGGAACCTTCGTTCCAGGGCAAGACAGCCAAAGCCTGTGAGCTGGGGCTGCAGGCCAAGGTGAGCCCTGCGGAGACGCTGCTAGTTCGCAGCTTCTTGCACCTCCTTGGTGTTTCCAAAGGCTGGACCCATCCACTTGCTCCTGGAGACTGGCCAGAGTCCTGTGAGCCTGGGCCTCACCCTGCCTCGGGTGATGGTCTAGATCCCTTCAGCCCCTTTCCCACCACACTTCTCTCACCACCATCTGTAAACCTGTCCCTGGGAGGAAGGCCTCTATCTCTGGGAGTGGTTTTTTTTTTTTTTCTGTTACATTGAGAACTCTTTGGATTTATTCTCGTAACAACTTTTATATATAACATGCAACAGTGTTAATTATCTTATCATGTTGTACATTACATGCCTAGTTCTTATTTATCTTAAAACTGGAAGTTGGTACATTATTGAGTGCCTTCATCCAGTTCCCCCATTCCCCACCTTTGGTAACCACAAATCTAATCTCCTTTTTCTAATAAAAACAATTGTTCACTGATTAAAGACAAAGTTTATCTTCAGAGTTCATAAACAGATCCTAAAAACTCAATAGAAAAGTAGTTATATCAATACAACAAGTTATTCTCTGAAGAGGAAATGCAAATGGCCGTTAAACATAGGAAGAAGTGCTTCAGCCCACTAACATTCTGAAAACTGCTTAAAATAACCTGATACACACACTTTCATGCATCAGATGATTAAAAATTGAAAGATCTGATAATATCAAGTGATTGAGAGGTAGGTACTCTTATAAACTTTCCTTGTGGGAATACAGTTTAGACTATTCATCTGCATGATCAGATTCCATTAAAATCTGAACTATTTGTTACTCATTTATTCCACTTTTCCGTATCTCTCTTTGAGATTATACCTGGGAGTTTTGAGAAGACCTGGCATTTGTGCTGCCTGGCCCTAAGCCCATTCTCCCAGGATGGGGAAGCAGAGGTCGGGAGGGGAAGGCTTTTCTTATTCAGCACACATTTGCCGGGCATATCCTGTATACCAGACGCAGTGCTAGGCACCAGGGTACACGGAGAGTCATGTCAGTCGTACAAAACCAGCTTCAATTCCAATTAATAAGAGAGTTGTGCTGGTGGGATGTACAGGATCCAGTCAGTGGTACCCAAAGAAAGGTAACAGTCAGCTCTACCTGGGACCGTCACGGGGCTTCACAGAGACAGTGATGCTTCCCTTGGGTTTTACAAGATGAGTAGGCTTTCACCAATCAGAAAGGGAAGGTGAAGGGAAATTTAGATAGATATTCAGTTCAGTTCATTCGCTCAGTTGTGTCTGACTCTTTGCAACCCCATGAATTGCAGCACGCCAGGCCTCCCTGTCCATCACCATCTCCCGGAGTTCACTCAAACTCACGTCCATCAAGTCGGTGATGCCATCCAGCCATCTCATCCTCTGTCGTCCTCTTCTCCTCCTGCCCCCATTCCCTCCCAGCATCAGAGTCTTTTCCAATGAGTCAACTCTTCGCATGAGTGGCCAAAGTACTGGAGTTTCAGCTTTAGCATCATTCCTTCCAAAGAAATCCTAGGGCTGATCTCCTTCAGAATGGACTGGTTGAATGTCCTTGCAGTCCAAGGGACTCTCAAGAGTCTTCTCCAACACCACAGTTCAAAAGCATCAATTCTTCAGCACTCAGCTTTCTTCACAGTCCAACTCTCACATCCATACATGACCACAGGAAAAACCATAGCCTTGACTAGATGGACTTTGTTGGCAAAGTAATGTCTCTACTTTTGAATATGCTATCTAGGTTGGTCATAACCTTTCTTCCAAGAAGTAAGCGTCTTAATTTCATGGCTGCAATCACCATCTGCAGTGATTTTTGGAGCCCCCAGAAATAAAGTCTGACACTGTTTCCACTGTTTCCCCATCTATTTGCCATGAAGTGATGGGACCGGATGCCATGATCTTTGTTTTCTGAATGTTGAGCTTTAAGCCAACTTTTTCACTCTCCTCTTTCACTTTTATCAAGAGGCTTTTTAGTTCTCTTCCCTTTCTGCCATAAGGGTGGTGTCATCTGCATATCTGAGGTTATTGATATTTCTCCGGGCAATCTTGATTCCAGATAGATATTAGGGCATAGTAATGTGATGGGCACAGAGGACTTGCTTTTTATCAGTCTTGCAGGTTGCAGGCAGGATGATGCTTCCAGGTGCCTCTGACAAGGAGTATAGGCGTTTGGCGTGAAATTGATCCCTGGGTCAAGAAGATCCCCTGAAGGGAAGGGAAGATCGCCCCTGAAAGGAATCTTTTCCAGGCAGCACAAATCCCAGGTTCCTGACTTGATTAGTTCAAACCTGGGTTTGTGGCCCTGATAGCCAGAGACCTGCTGCCGAGCTCTCCTCCTCTCATTTGGAGCCAGAAAACAGGAGGTCTTTCTGGACCCTTTGGGTAAAAGTGGCAGGCGGATTGTCCCCATTGTCCTCCTTTGGGGTCTCCGGAGTTCTGCGGTGAGGGGAACCGTTTCTGTCCCTTGCCAGCAGGGGACGCTGTGGGCTCTACTCCCACCGCCTCATCCACTCCCCGTGTGGGCTCTGATGGGCTTGATGAACAGAAGGGCTGCTGCAGTGGGGTTACATAGACGGCACAGATAGGATTCACAGCCCCAAATCAGCTAGGTGACCTTACACCATGGCTTAAGGGGACTGAATAGGAATCCTGAGTCTACAGTCTAGGCAGCCTTCCCTACAAAGCAGCTTTCTTTGTATTAGATTATTCCAATGCTTGTGCCTAAGTAAATCAGACTTGAGGTCTCTTTTAAATCATGTTGAAAGAAAATAAATCTATTCTTCTCCCATCTTGCCCAACATGCCCTACAGCATCTATGCAGATTAGGAGCAGTGAGTGGGAGTGGAGATCAGTCAGAACCCAAGGAGACTGAGTCAAGGCAATTCTGAATTCTAGTGGGAATTGGCCTTTGGTCTGTATAGTTTATTCTCCCGTTTAGGTGCAGGTGCCCGTAGGAGAGAAGACAGAGCAGGGCTTTCGTCCTGGTTTCGATGCCCCGCTAGCTTGTGTCTCCTTAGACAAGCCCTCTCTCTGTCTCTCTCTCTCTCTCTGTAGGCAAGAATGCTGGAATGGGGTGCCTTTCCCTTCTCCAGGGGCTCTTCTTGACCTAGGATTTGAGCCCAGGTCTCACACATTGCAGGCAGATTCTTTACCATCTAAGCCACCGGGGAAGCCCATCTCTCTCTAGGTCTTTTTTTTTTTTTTCCTTTCTTAAGATCAAGAGTGTGAGGATAGTTGATCAGAAATAAAATGATGCCTTTTTTCCCAAAGCCTTAGGAAATGTCATAGGGGGAACATTTTTGTGGGCTGGTGGATTTTGTTTTTAGAGAGCCTGTGTAGCCAGCTCACCAGGCCTTGTGGCACACAGACAAATACCATTTGGAAATAAGAAAAGAACACAATTCTAGCTATTTTGGATACTGTCTGATAAGACCACCCGTGGCATGAACTGTGTGTCTCTTAACCCCAAACAGAGCATTCACTGTGCTTGAGTCCTGTGTTCTGAAATGGATAACACGTGGCTATCCATATAACCGGATAATGCCTAGCAATATAAAGAAACAAACTAATGATAGCGTTCTGACCCAGGTGAACCTTAAAAACATGCTCCATGGAAGAACGAAAGTGTAGTTGCTCAGTCATGTCCAACTCTTTTCAACCCTATGGACTGTAGCCCGCCAGGCTCCTCTGTCCATGGAATTCTCCAGGCAAGAATACTGGAGTGGGTTGCCATGCCCTTCTCCAGGGGATCTTCCCGACCGAGGAATTGAACCCAGGTCTCCTGCATTCTTCCATGGCAGAAGCCAGATGCAAAAGACTGCAGGTCACATGATTCCGCTTACAGGAAATTGGCCCAGAATAGGCCAATCAGTGAAAACAAGATTAGAATTTGCCTGAGGGGATGGGTTTGGGACTTGATTACAGATGAGCCCTTTTCAGGGTGATGGATCGTCTAAAACTAGAGTTTACTAAATTTACTAACGATCATTATACATTGATTTTGTGGTTGTAAATTGTACCTCAGTAGAGCTGATTTCTTTTTTAAAAAGAGATGATCATGGTTGGCTTTCTTCTTGAGGCCTGTGACTGTCTTGAGGGGACATGCAGGAAGGAGGGACAGCTCCTTAGGCTTCTTGTAGGTGAAGAGCCCTGTGCTCTCCAAAGGCAGCAGGTACAAGGAAGTGCAAAGACAGGCTTTTATTTTCTCATTTAATCCTGCTAATCTCCATAGCATCCCTATGGGGAGGGTGTGGCACACGTTTAAATGAAGGAAATGAGGCTCAGAGAGGTTAACTCTTGGAAAAACTTTGAAGTCTTCAAATGATGGACTTGAGAAATGCAAACCCCGGTCTTTGTGGCTCTAACGATCAGTGATCCATATAGTAAAAATGTTTCTTCCTAAGAAACAGTGTATTCATGGGAGCACTGGGCCCTTTCACAAATAAAAAGAGGTTTTCGGGAAGAATAGAACAGTTCTGAGCAATAAATCACTGAACGTCACAGGGAGAGACTATGACAAAGCCGGCTCCATTCATCTGCCCCGGGCTGGGCAGGTAGATTGTGAGGGAGCAGATGTGGACATACTTACGTTTTGCAGGAGCAACCCCTGATCCTCTGGCTTTGCTGTGGAATTGTTAGTTCCCCCTGTCTTTGTTTTTCATGCGTGGTTTTTAAAAAAAATGTATTATGGAATATTTGACACATTCTATAATAAAAGAATACTTTTATTATAGAAGGAGAATAAAGAATATTTCTGTGCCCGTGAGCTAACTTAATAAGTAAAACACTATCCACTATCTGGCGTGCTTCTAAATTCATGCTGTGGGATGGGGATGTAAGTAAGCCAAGTTATACCATGTTGGGTGACTGAATGAGATCATGTATGTGAAAAGCTTCACTGGTATATGCTGATTAGTAATAGCTCTATAAAAGACACTGAAATCTTACATAGATTTCATCTGGCATGATTATAGCTCTATTTTCATCATCCAGGGAATTCTGTTTTTAGAGGATATTGTTTTCCCGTGTTCCTTAAGAGGTCCTGCCCTGCCTGCCAGTCCTTGATTCTGGCCCTGCCCCCTGTCATTGTCCAGCTGAGTTAACCAGGGGGACATCACCTTACCCTCCACCTTCCCACGAGGAAAATGCCCATTTTCAAGAAGAACATGGAGACTCAGAGGTTGCATCTTACAAAACCTCAGTCTGTAGACTGAATCATGCCATCCAGACCTCACATCCTGTGACATTGGTGTCCTTGTCAAAACATTTAGAAGCAGCAGCAGAACAGGCCGCGGACGTGTTCTGCTTTGGTTTCCTTAGGATGGAGAAGGAAGCAGGGGTGAAGGGTTAAAGCTGAGCAGACCCAAAGAAACGGGGTGGGGGTGGGGGGTTCCACATTTGGGGAACTTTCTGTGCTCCCTGCGTTCCACACAGTGGTTTATAAGCATCTTGGCTTGTCCAGGGGAGCCCTGGCTTATACCTGTTGTCCTAATGTAATTAAGAATGTCTCCCTCTCAAAAATGCCATATGGTAAGATGTCACTTAGTAAAGAAAAAAAACCCATGATTTTTAAAAACAAAAGGGACATGTTATATTGTTATATACTGATTCTAAGTCAGCCATTTTATTATTTTTTAAATTTTTAATTGGAAGATAATTGCTTTGCAATGCTGTAATAGTTTCTGGTGTACAACAACATGAATCAGCTAAAAGTACATATATCCCCTCCCTCTTGAGCCTCTGTCCCACCCCACCCCTTCTCCCACCTAGGGACAAGGCCATCACAGAGCTCGGAGCTGAGCTCCTGTGTTATACAGCTGCCTCCCACTAGCTGTCTGTTTACATGCGGTAGTGTATATAAGTCAATGCTACTTTCTCAGTTCCCCCACCCTCTCCATCCCCAACTGTGTCCACAAGTCGGTTCTCTGAGAAAACCGTTATTTTTAAGGCATGTAGCTGGAGCTCTATGGGAAGCTCCCACAGGATTATGGAGCTGTGGTTGTCACGCAGGAACCAGGGCCGGTGAAAGGCGTGACTGTTGGCTGGTGTGCCTTCACCGCTCTGCTCAGACTTGATCTGCAAAGCGCCTTGGCAGCAGGGCAAGCTGTTAGTGTGGTCCGGTGAGGCCCAGAGAGGTTCAGTGACTTGCATAGCTAGTACGCGGTAGAAGACAGACTGAAATTCAAGCCTGGCTTTTCCAAAAGCCGGGCTCCTGATGGCTTTCTCCCACAGTCAGCACAAGCTAGCTCCCAAAGCGTGAAAGCTGGATTCTAGTAGTCTGTATTGACACTTTCTTCAAGAGCCTGGAAAGAGGAGCTCTCCAACAGGAAGTAATTCAGCCTGACCTAGTCAGCAAATCACACCCCAGGGCGCTGGCAGGCTCACGGGATGAGGCTGGCTTCTCAAAGAACCCCATTCATGCCTTCTGCCCTTCAGCTGGTCATTGGAGGAAACTCTGTTTCCTTTATCAGCATCCTCTTGCCAAGCCTGGGGCAACCTGAAGATGTGTGTTACCCACACCAGGGGTGAGGGCTTCCCTTCCTCCAACCCCATTCCCTTCAACTCCCTTCCCAATTCAGAAACATTCAGCCTAAGGGTGGAAGTAGAGAAAAGCAGACACATTACTTTGCTGACAAAGGTCCGTATGGTTTTTCCAGTGGTCATGTATGGATGTGAGAGTTGGACCATAAAGAAAGTGGAATGCTGAAGAATTGATGCTTTTGAACTGTGGTGGTGTTGGAGAAGACTCTTGAGAGTCCCTTGGACTGCAAGAAGATCCAACCAGTCCATTCTGAAGGAGATCAGTCCTGAATATTCACTGGAAGGACTGATGCTGGAGCTGAAACTCCAGTACTTTGGCCACCTGACTGACTCACTGGAAAAGACCCTGATGCTGGGAAAGATTGAAGGCAGGAGGAGAAGGGGACGGCAGGACGAGATGGTTGGATGCCATCACTGACATGATGGACATGAGCAAGCTCTGGGAGTTGGTGATGGACAGGGAAGCCTGGAGTGCTGCAGTCCATGGGGTTGCAAAAAGTCGGACGTGACTGAACGACTGAACTGAAGAGTGGAAGTGAAGCAGAGGGAGCCCCCAGGTTCCCCCTTCTCTGTCCCACATGTTGGGTGGCCACGCTCTCTTACCCTCAGGGTCAGTTTAGACCCTGGCCATCAGCATCTGGTGTTAAAAGAACTGTGGAAAAGGAGGGATTGCCCAAGGAGATGCACCACTGCATCCATAGCTCCTGCCTGGGAAGAGATATTTCATTCCTTCTCTGAAGCTCTTTATGCACGCCTTGAGGCAAATACATTTCAAAATCTGAAAAATTCCATCTGGAATGAAAAATTTTCCTTAGCCCCACTCTGCACACATTTTTTTTTTAAATGTAGGGAAAAAAATGTTTTTAATGTGAGTTCTTTGTGGAAGCAAGCCCTATGGCTTATCCCCATACCCACCCCAAACTCAAGTTGTTTATTTGATGTACAGGAGACAGCCATGTATCTGAGGGCAGGATGATTGGGCAAAGTTAGGTGAGGATTTTGGAGTGGGCTGGCAACTACTTGGCATGCTCCGGGTGGCTTGAAGCATGGAACAGGGATTTGGGGGTGCTGTGTAGACACCAGTGAGTTTCCCCCAGTGCCTCCATCCCTCAAGCTCTTCCTCTGCATCCTGGACAAGCACAGTCTTGCTTGGGACTCTGTCTTTTTCGGTTGTGTCCTTACTGAGAACTTCCTCCTCGCACTCGCCAGACATCCCAGTTGCAACTTGCCTCAGGTACCCACTCTAATCCCAGTGGGGAGAAATCAGCTAATTTCTCTGTGGTTTAGGCCAGATTTTAATTGACTGTGATACCAATTAAGTGTTCAGGAAATCTGTCCTATCCTAGAGGAATGAAAACTCACGCGGGGGCTGAAACTGCCTCCTAAAAGGGTGTGAGACAGAACTCCCCAGAAGGGCTTCCTCCTCTAACCAGAATCTCCCCATTGTCTTGCAGAGATCAGGAATGGAAATCTCAAGGCCATCCTAGGCCTCTTCTTCAGCCTCTCCCGGTACAAGCAGCAGCAGCAGCAGCAGCAGCCGCCGCAGCCCCAGAAGCCGCACCTCCCCTCGCCACTGCCGCCCGCCGGGTCCCAGGTGGCAGGGGCCCCCTCCCAGTGCCAGGCTGGCCCTCCTCAGCAGCAGGTGCCAGCCACCCCCCAAGCCCCGTGCCAGCCTCACCAACCAGCGCCACATCAGCCATCAAAAGCACAAGCCGAGATGCAGTCCAGGTGGGCACTTCTCGTCAACTGATAATTCGGCTTTTCTCAGGGTCTTCTTCACACTGACCCTCTTCTAGCCTGCGCCCCACGTGGTTCGCATTTGCGCTTCTGCAGATCTGAGAACTACCAGTAGTTTTTGGGGAATCAGCATGACCTTGAAATGGATGTGCCTGGTGGAGATAGGGGTATTAGAGATCAGAGTCACCAGCCGCTCCCGCCTTAAACTCTAGCTTGTTAACACACACATGCTCGTAGGCAATAAACAGCCCCTAAAATAGACTTCAAACTTCTGTGTGTCAGCCTACAGGCTGGGTATTCAGTGTTATACGTACAAAACAGTTTTGCTTAGTGGAGGCAGAAGTTCTCCAGCAGATACCTCTGCTTTGCCAGAAGAGAAATCCCGAGAAACCCAGAAGAAAGATAGCAAGTGGTTTTTAGCAGGACGAGAGGCTGCCCACTTCCCTGAGTGGGCCAGTATCTCCTGATGGGGAGCCGTTCCCAGTCAGTGTGCCTGGGTTTTGTTGACCTTGGAGCCTGAGGATCAGTGTCTGCCATGGCCCTCTGCTGTTTGGATCAGGACCGAGTTTTTGTTGGTGTTTCCAGAGGATCTTGCAAGGAATGGTATACCAGCAGAACGACAGAACAGTTACCGTCTACACTGTTCACATGCTAATAGCTGCATTCCTAAACAACACCACAAAAAATCACTTCATAAAACGAAAAATATAGAGGAGGGGATTAGGAACTAGAAAGTTTTTGACTCATAGTAAAGTTTTGGAGAAAAAAAAATTTTTTTAAGCCATAAAACTTTAGCTATCAAACCTAAATGCCACGACTCAAATTGATTGCTTGATTTCATTGAATATGTGCAACAGAGTGATGGCTTTTTCTTTCCAGTCCCCCAGAGCACCAGCATTAATAATCATAGGTTTTCTCACATACCGTCATGCCCTTGGTAGCCATTTGTAGTTGGGCAAAGCACAAAGTGGTTGAAACAAAGCAGCTGCCCTCGAGATGGTTAATGGTCACAGCTGTCTTTCCCCAGGAGAAGTGCTGCTTCCCAACTGTGATTGTGTTAAAACCAGCAGTGACAGATGTGATGTAAGTCAGAACCCCTAATTAATTATCTAATTATATCCCATTCTCATTGTGAAAATCTGTGGACCAGCAGGGATGCCTGGACTAGCAACAAGGCCTGGACAGCCAGGCAGCCAGCCTCCACACCTCTGCCCAGAAGGGCCCCCTGGGTGGAAGCCATTCTGTGATCCCTAGTGGGGTCAGGATGACCACATGACCTGGGCATCATTTCCCACACTGCATGCTGCAGAGTGCTTATTCCCTGGATAGCAACTTGCAGGGAAGGGTTCTATGGGGGAAAAATTGGTGCCTGCTCCTTACATCCTGCTGGAGGAGGCAGGCAAAAGTGGGAAGAGAAATATCAGAAGTGGTAGTACAAGAAGATAATGAGATTCAGAGGGATTGGGTTCATAATTTAAGTTGGGTTGATAGGTTTCTCTGAGGACCTGACACCAAAGTAGAAATGGGAGTGACAGAGAGCTCGCCATGCAGGTGTGGAATAGATCAGGGAGACGGGAGCAGCTGGTGCAAAGGCCCTGTGGTAGGAGTAAGCTGGGCAAGTTGGAGGAGCCGAGAGAAGGCTAGTATGGCTGGAGCCCTGTGGGTGAAGGGGAGTGTGAAGTGAAAGGCAGCCTTATAAGCAAAGAGTGCTGCCACCATTGACATGAAAGACAATGAGACTGGTCACCCCTGTAGTGTGTAGTGCCATAGCCCTGAAGCAAGGTCACAGGGACAGCTATGCAGGCTGAAGAGTCAGTATTTCATTCTAAAGGTAATTAAGCCATTGGGCAGTCTTGAGCAGGAAGGAGACTTAATTTACAGTTGTTATTTTAAAATCACTTTTGTTTCTCTCTAGAGAATAAGACTGTGGAAGGGTCAAGAATAGAAGGAAAGATCCCAGCTAAGAGGCTTTGTCATCCTCTAGGTCAGCGGTCTCCAACCTTCTTGGCACCAGTTTCGTGGAAGACAATTTTTCCATGGACCAGGGCAGGGTGGTGGTGGTTTCAGGATGATTTAAGCACATTACATTTGTTGTGCACTTTTTTTCTATTACTGTTATATCAGCTCCACCTCGGATCATGAGGCATTAGCTCTCAGAGGCTGGGGAATCCCTGCTCTAGGTGACAGTGGCTTAGATCAAGGTGGTGGAGCAAGTGTGGAGATGGATCAGTTCGGGTATTTTAGAGGATGAGCCAACAGAACTACAGGTAGATTGACTGTCTGGCGTGAGGAAGGGAGGAATCACAGACAAGTCCTTGATTTCCAGCTTGAGTGTTTAGGCAAATGGTGGCGCTTACTAAGACAAGGAACCTGGGGGCGCCGGTAGGGGAAAGGACTTGTGTACCCTGGGAATCTTTAGAAGAAGGTGTAGAAAGCCTTCTCAAACTGAGCCACAGAACTCTTCTTATAAGAGTGTCTCATTGCATAGGGTTCCAAGGAACACGTGTTGAAAAACACTGGGCTTCTGTCATTGAGCTATGATAGCCTGAGGCATCCGTCACCACAGTAAGCTTTTGTCTTCTCAAAAGAACCAGACGTCCCAGTCAGGATACCCATCTCCCAGTAAGAAAAAGCATCCTGCTGTTAATAAATGCTTTACCTAGAGGGACTTCCCTGGCAGTGCAGTGGTTGAGACTTTGCACTTCGACTGCAGGGCGCACGGGATCCATCCCTAGCCAGGGAAAAAGGATCCTGCATGCCGTGTGGTGTGGTCAAAAAACTGCAAGAGTGAAAAATAGATGCTTTACCTAAAGAGCAGCCACACTCACTTAAGCCAGGTTTTTAATGTCCATTTTTTCCAGAGTGGTTCCTGCCATCATGCCTCCTGACCCTACAATGTGGTGATGAGACAAGTCGGGCCAGGGAATCGTTCTGTGTCCTCCTTCACCCTTTACTTGGCCCCCTTCACCCTTTATTTGGCCCCTGTTGGGTTACTTTAGCAGATGGTTGGTTTTATCCATGACATACTGATGCTTTCTAGTTTTCCTTCCGGAGGATAATCTTGTTCTCAAAGTCTAGAGATGTGATACTCCATACTCATGTGCTGGCTGTAAATTTAAAAACAGTAAAGTCACTTCTCTGGCTTAGTTCCATTGTATTTCTATCCCCAAGTTCTGATAGCCCAGATCCCAAGGGTAATGGTTCAGACCCTTGATCATTAACATCAAATGTTGACACAACTCCCAAATACCAGGTTTGTGTTGATCCTTCCTTAGAGCTCCACTAGGCACAAACATGCCTAAACACCATGCCTCTCAAGATAGCAAATACTAAAACTTGACAACTTTTCCATAATGTTTGTTAATTTAAAAAACAGAGTTGTGGAAGCTTAGCAAGGAAAATTGAGATACTGGCATAAAGGAGAAAGCAATTCCTCTATGGTGACTAAATGGAGACTGACTTTTACTTCTTCTTATCAGCTTTTCTCATTAATTTACATGATGGCTGAGAAGTCGATCCACCTTTCACCTTGTGAAGTTCCTCTCTCTCTGTGTCTCGTTTACATCGTATCAATATTTAGCTTTTTAGAAAAATACAAAGAATTGCTTTTAAAAAAATTCATTCTCTGTCTTCCTTCACATCCTAAGTTTTGAGACTCCAGCATTGTATTTCTCACCTCAGATCCTTTTATGCACATGTTATAGGTGCTATGGATGCAAGAAAGATAAATATTTCTCTCTTTCATAAGGCAGTAAATAAGCTGAACCATTTATTAAGTCCATCCATGATTCTTCTTATTCATAAGTTTATGGTGTAAAGCCCAGAACGTAGCAAGTTCAGAAGATTTGAAATGGTCATTGCTGATACCATGGACAGCAAACATTCCTGAGACCAGCCAAACTTGAAAATATCTCCACCCTTATTTGGGCTTCCCCGGTGGCTCAGCTGGTAAAGAATCTGCCTGCCAATGCAGGAGACACAAGAGATGTGGGTTTGATCCCTGGGTCAGGAAGCTTCCCTGGAGAAGGAAATGGCAACCCACCCCACTATTCTTGCCTGGAAAATCATGGACAGGGGGCTGGTGGTCCACCGTTCATGGGGTCGCAAAGAGTCATACATGACTGAACACCCAGGCCACCCTTATTTAGGGTCAGCTTAGTGGGATATTCAGGACACTCCTCCAGAGAGCACTCCAATAGAATAAGCAAGTGGAGTAGAAACATCTGAATACTTTAGAAAGGTACAAAGTTTACTTGTCAGAGACCTCTGGCTTTAGGGTCTCATTGCGGAAGAAGACCGTGTAGTGACTGATGGCAGAAAAGAGATTTGGAGTTAAGAAAAAGAAAACCACCAAAGTTCTCAGATAATCTGGGGCAGCAGTTTCCTTACGTTGGAGTTTTATCAAATTAGACCTAAGAAGAAGGCTGCATGTGGTAGAAAAATCGGGCAGAGGGAAACCCGGGGGCTTTTGCTGTGTCTCGGGACCCCTGTTGATAATGTGTTTAACGCCTCTTCTCTCCTCTCAGTCATCTCTTCCACTTTTTTCTTTCCTGTCATGCAGTGCATCTTCCAAGGACTCATCACAAAGCAAAATCATCCGCTTCACTCTGGGTCAGAAAAAGATCTCTAGGTTAGACCTTGTCCACGTCCCGCAAAGCATGATTTCAACCCAGCCCCTCGTCCGACCCTTTGCCCTGGCTGCACTTCCTTTTGGTCCTCCGCCTCCTGACATGTTTGGAGTTTGGGAAAAACCAAACATGCTTTGGCTGATGACCAAGTGTTGAGTGTTAGAGTTTCGAGAGTGGCCCTGGGGCTGAAGGTGTGTGTGTGTGTGTGTGTGTGTGTGGGTGTGTGGGGGTGTGGGGGTGTGGGTGTGGGTGTGGGTGTGGGGGTGTGGGGGTGTGGGGGTGTGGGGGTGTGGGTGTGGGTGTGGGTGTGGGTGTGGGTGTGGGTGTGTGTGTGTGTGGGTGTGTGTGTGTGTGTGTGTGTGTGAGATTGTGGTCATGAGGTTGAGTTCTACTTAACGTCTCTGCATCTCATTGAGTTTTTTTTGTCTTTGATTGTTTGGACATCAAAGTCCATTCTGACTTAGAGAGGTGAGTTTGTAGATGGCTTTCTATAGTAATTTTATGATGAGCTTGACTCCCTGCTCTATCCTGGCCCTGATCCCCCCTCACCTGCATCTTGTTTTATGTCTGTTATGCTTTTTGTTATTGGTGCTGTCGTAAAATGACTAACGTGGGATTGGTTTTCCCCCTGAGTGTTAAAGACCTGAAGCATGAATCTAATTGTTTGGAGGAGATGGAGCAACAAGGCAACTATGTCTCATTTTTATTTCTGGATGCTCTTGTGTACATGGATGGATCACCTCAGTTGCCTGAAAATAAAAACTAGGCCTGCTCACTAATTAATTCTCTTGACTCAGCTTGGCGTCTACCACATCCTGTGAGGACCCGTGCCAGGATACGGGAAACGCCAGTTATATCCTTGTACCTACTGTGTGTTAACAGCTAACATTTATTGAATGTATATTAGGCCCAATATGAATGCATTATCTTAATCTTCAAGTCAGTCTTCTTGCGGTAGGTCATGTTGTTATCCCCATTTTATAGATGAGGAAACTAAAATTTAGCAAGTTCGGTACGTTATCAAAGACACACAGAAAGCAGAAAAACCAGGACTTGAGCCCAGGTAATCTGACCCCAGACCTCACTGTAACCACTGAGTCACAGCTCTCCCCTCCACCTCCTCCTCCTTGAATTCTGGTACGTGACTTAGCACAGCATACAAACCTGGATTGTTGATGCTGGTTTTTAAAATCTTACATTTCAACCATTCCTTCTGGCCTTTTGCCTCATCACGTCCTTGTAGCATCCTGACAGAAATAAAATCTCGTCCTCGTTATTTTCAGCTAGTATTTCTTTTCATTGAATCTGACTTCAAGCTAAAAGGATGCCCAGACTCTGTTTCTCTCCGTATTCATGTAACCCATGGCTACAGAAGGTCTGCATGCCGCCCCCCACTCTCTTAGGCTCTGTCTGAATGCCTTTTCTAATAGTTAACTTTTCTATAAAGCTTACACCTGGGGAGGCTCAACTCAGGATCCACCTGGCTGTGGGGAGAAGCTACAGGGCCCTGCCACAGGGCAGCTGCTTTTCTGTAGAGCAAGTCAGCCTGTTAGCCAGACTTGGTACTGGGGGACCTACCGTCATCACTGCCTTCTAGCCTTGTGTTGGAGAAGGCAATGGCACCCCACTCCAGTACTCTTGCCTGGAAAATCCCATGGACGGAGGAGCCTGGTAGGCTGCAGTCCATGGGGTCGCGAAGAGTCAGACACGACTGAGCAACTTCACGTTCACTTTTCACTTTCATGCATTGGAGAAGGAAATGGCAGCCCACTCCAGTGGTCTTGCCTGGAGAATCCCAGGGATGGGGGAGCCTGGTGGGCTGCCGTCTCTGGGGTTGCACAGAGTCGGACACGCTGAGGCGACTCAGCAGCAGCAGCAGCTGTGTGTCTTAGTGTGCTCATGCTCTTAAGGCGCATCCCTGTAGACTGGGTGATTCAACACAGGTTTATTGCTCACAGCTCTGGAGGCTGGGGAATCCAGGATCAGGGTGCTAACACCGTCTGGTTGGTGAGAGCCCACCTCCTGCTTTCCAGAGGGTTGTGTTCTTCCTGTGTCCTCACATGGCAGAGAGCAGAGAGAAGCAAGCTCTCCTGTCTCTCCTGAGGCAGCTCCACCTTTGTCTTGCTGATTGCCGAACCTAGGGTCGGCAAGGCGTGAGTGGGGAAGCTGAAAGAAAATGAGAGGAGCCATAGGAACCACAGACACCCTTTATTCTGCTGTGGCCGTTGCAGCAGACGCATGGGCTGTTTCAGGTGCTGTTTATATAGGTATACGTGAACAAAGGTGGTGCGTGGCCAAGTTAGTATGTCATGATACTTGTCTGCATTGCTATAAATGATCTTAGCTGTTTCATAACCAGGCCGAGTCATTGTTTATAGGATGTGGGGCAAGTGAGCCTGACCATCGCCATCTGGGCTAACTGCTATTCCCCTGTAAGCTTCATGACCTCATGACCTCCCCAAGAGCCCTCTCCAGATCCGTCACACTGGCATGACACGGTATGCATTTGGGGAGAAGGGAGCACAGACATGCAGTCCTTAGCACTGTGCTACAGACTGACTGCTTTCCCTAACAGCACGAGGCCCGAGTCAGATAGATGCCCACTGTCCCCACCCCAACACACAGTGAGCTGGGATCCCATTTTGTGTGTGTGTATCATGCAAAGTCCTACGCAGGAAAGGAAGGGGGTGGGGAGCCTGGAGGAAACCTGAAATCTAGTGTTTGTTCCCACGATGTGCTTAGTTCTGAGAGAGAGAGAAGACAGGAGCTAGTTGGGAAATAATCTAATTGAAAGCACATGCACATCCCCTGAACGATGTCTTATCAGTCCCAGATGATGGAAGGAGGTGGAGTTGCAGGGAGGGGTGGGAAGAGAGGAAGAACTGAATGATGGGCTGGTCTGCCCTGCCCTGGAGGCGTGCTGGGCACAGGCCTTCCAAACTGACCCAAAGCCAAGGTCTGGCTTCCTATCAGAGTCCTGGTGCTCATGCTCAGTCCTGTCCGACTCTGTGACCCTATGGCTGCAGCCCGCCAGGCTCCTCTGCCCGTGGGATTTCTCAAGCAAGAACACTGGAGTGGATTGCCATTTCCTCCTCCAGGGCATCTTCCTAACCCAGGAATCAAACCCTCGTCTCCTGCAGCTCCTATATGGAAGGCAATTCTTGACCTCTGAGCCACCAGGCAAGCCCAGTCCCTCACCTGGATTTCCTTTTGGATGCGTTTTGTTTCTGATGAGCCTGATAAAGGGATTGTTGTTGTTGTTCAATCACTCAGCTGTGTCTGACACTTTGCGACCCCATGGACTGCAGCACACCAGGCTTCCCTGTCTTTCACTAGCTCCTGGAGTTTGCTCAAACTCATGTCCATTGAGTGGGTGATATATAATGATCATCTGAATTAAATTCACCCATTCCAGCCCATTTTAGTTCACTGATTCCTCCTAAAATGTCGATGTTCACTCTTGTCATCTCTTGCTTGACCGAAGGCATCTTCTTTTATTATTTGCCTGACACTCCTTTTTGCCTTCTTCTCACCCCCACTTTCCCACCACTAGCCTTGAGCACAATCTTAATACAGATTTTAGCTGATCAGGCACCGGGGGTTGCAGTGAAGTTTGGTTGCCAAAAGAAACAGCCCTGCCTACCCCTCTGGCTGAGTTGGACACCTCTTCCAGAGCTCTGGAAATAAGTCTCTTTTCAGGTGCGAATACTGATGAAGTCTCTGGAAATAAGTTTCTTTTCGGGTGCAAATACCTGCCTGAGCCAGACACCTAGACAGGCACCAGGGGTGTTGAGCAGGGAGGGAAGCCTCACCTTGAGTCTACAGGAAAGGAACTGATAGAGGGAGCTGGTACAGGGATGAAGAATTTCCATGAATTTCCACCTCTGATCACTGCGTTGTGTTGATAAGAGATCTTGGTATCCCTGTGAGCCTCAGGTCTTTAGGCTTATTCTACCTGTGGGAGGCACTGAAGCCTGGTGACTAAGAGTGCAGCTTTGCAGTCAAACCTAGCAAACCCTGTGTTCACCGCTTACTATGTTACCTGGGCTAATTAGTTAATTTCCATCCTTGTTGGTAAAAAGTAGTCCTGCCTCACTCACAGTGCTGTGTGGATTAAATAAAGTCATTGCCAGCCCTTTGCTGCCTGGCGTGTAATCAGTGCACCGTAACTAGCTGATAGGCTACTGTTGGTGGTTTCAGCTGATCTGGTCCAGCTCTGGGGTGTCCCACAGAGTTGATCTCTACACGACCATCTGGTGGAGAGGAATCAGCGTGGCTAATAGTTCAGTCCTCTCCACCCAGCTGCTGAAAAGCAGATGCTGTGGAGTTGAGAGACTTGGCATTTAATCATCTTGTCTGGCAAAAAGCATCTCCGATTATGACCTCTGCCCTCCGAGATCTTTAGCACGTGCACGCAAGCTGCCATCTCTCCGGGGTGGGGGGTGGGGCATCTTCTGCTCCTGGCCTTTGAAGTGGTTTGTGGGAGAACCACTGTCTTCCTCTCATTAGCAAGTACAGCAAGTGGAGCCAGAACGCACACGCAGGTTATGTGCCGGGAATGGCAGTCTTACCGCCCTGCCCGCTTGGCTGTGCACATGCGTGTTGGAGACATTGACCGCGGGCTCCCAGAGCAGCAGAGTTTTCCTTCTGCTCCTCTGTTACGCCTCTTCCCTTAAACGTCATTTTTTCAAAAAGCAGCATGCGTGTTTCAGAGAACCCATCCGTGTCCCCTCATTTTGTAGCTGTTGTCTGGACCTGGAATGGTCACAGGAAGCAGAGTCCCTCTCACAAAGGAGCTGTTGGAACCTTCCGGCACTCTGGATGAGGCAGGGTGTGGATGATTTGAGGTTGACTTGCTGCACTCTCTCTGCTTGTTCTGAGGCGGGCACTGCGGGGCAGCATCTGTTCTGGTACCTGCCGCTGTTCCCCATGAGCACGACCCAGCTCTGCTTTGGAAGGATGCTAAATGGACAAACAGCTGCTGCTCCCAGGCCGGGAGAGAAGTGGTCCTGATACGCAAGGATGTTAACAAGAATCAGCTTCAGAAGGTTGGCTGGGGCCTGTACCATTGGACACTGGAAGCTACTCTGCTTTTCAGCTCTAGCTCTACTCTCAGCCTCCAGGATGACTGTCTCCTTGCTGGAGGACCGGACCCAGTCCAGGGTTCATAGTGTGACCCTAAGGCTGGCCCCACCTGCTTTTCCAGCCTCGTTTCCTCCCACGCTGCCCCCCACAAACCCCAGCACACACCAGCCCTTTCTTTCCTCTGCTTTTCTGTAAGCTTCCCTCTGCATAAGCCCTCTGCCCCTTATCTTCTTGCCCCCTACTCACATTCCAGACACTGATTCTTTCTCTGGGTCGTTTTTATTTGAAACCTTCCCTGACCATCCACCAACTTCCAAGGTCGTCATTTTCCTTCCCAGGATTACTTCTGACCTTTCATGTTCTTTTATCAACACATATGTAATTTAGCTAGAATCCATCAGCCCTTAAGATCTAAATAAGACCGAGCTAGAACCCTGTGATGGTCTTTTGGAGCTGCTATAATAAAGCACCACAGATCGGGTGACGTATAAGCAGCAGAAATTTATTGCTAACAGTTCTGGAGACTGGAAGACCAGGGTCAAGGTGCCAGCCTGGTTGGATTCTGGTAAAGGCCCGCTTCAAGGCTGTGGGCTGCCGACTTCTTGCTGTGTCCTCGCAGGGTGGAAGAGGCGAGCTAGCGCTCTGGGTCCTTGTTTATAAGGGCATTAATCTCATTCATGTGGCTCTGCCTAATGGCCTCATCAACTCCCTAATACCATCACACTGGGCATTACGATTTCAACACACGAATCGGGGTAAGGAAGGACTCAGGGACACAGACATAGCATATCCCTTCTTCAGTTTGTGGAGTCCAGTGCCCTCACACAGATGGCTCAGGTATCTTCGGTTCTCATGGGCACCTTTGCCTTTGAAATCCTGCGCTTTCAATTCAGTCTGAATGAATTCAGTTTGTGGATTGACTCATCCCAAGGGATGTTTCGGTTCCCTCCTAGGTGGATCCAAATGAAGCTCTTTTTCTTACTTCCCACCCGCTACACATTCACTCATGGCGTTTGTTTGTGGGGCAGACTCTGCTGAAAGTTTCAGAGGAATGGAGGGCTTGCTTTGGAGCAAGCAGCTGTCTCACCCCGTTCACAACAGAACCCAAGTTTTAAAGCACAGTGTTCACAGGGATTCCTTCTGACACTCGGAAGAAGTTACTTGATCTCCACCCAGTTTTCCCATTTGATCAAGTTAAGGGTGCTGTTCTTACTAGGGTGTGATGGTGGTGAGGTAGGGAGTGATGTGAGTTGGCTTGAGCTTTATGGTGGCTTTTGATGGCTCGGTATGTGCTACCCATCTTTATTTGCCGTGTCAGCTGCCCTCAAGGCCTTCCAGACCTCCTCTTCCAGGTCTCAGAAAACTTGGCACAACCTGCAGCCATTAAGGGGTATGTCAATCTGTGTAGCACCTCTAGGTTCTGACTCAAGGAGGAGATGATGGTGACTGCACCTGGGAAACCAGAGCTGTCTCAGTTAATCCAGGACTTAGGATGTCTCAGTCTGGGGAGTGGAGCTCACAGATGGCTCACAGGTACCCCAAGTGTAAGGTCTTTGTCACAAATACTTGGATGAAGGAGTTGTTCTTCTCCATTGTTCCTTAGGGAAATGATGAATCCTGTTTGCCAAAGCCTGTCATGCCTCTTTGGAAATGTTGATCTCCAGCTCTCTTCTGCTTCTTTAACTTAGACCTATTTCCTTCTTTATTTGTGCGATTCTTTTTTTATACCATAACATGTTTTCTTTATGACCGTGTCCAGTTCCTTTAGGAATCTACACTCAGCCTAGAGGAGGAGGAGGGGAACCAACCTGCAATGAGTACTTAAACAGCAGGCTGGACATTAAGTCCCATTTCAAGTTTACAGTTATCCCATGGGGCATTTTACTATTATTCCAAAGTGACAAACACAATATGAGTCTCAGATTATAACAATGGCCCAATATTATGTCTGTATTTGAAAGGAAAAAGCTCATTTTATCCACTATATCACACTGCTTCATAGAGGACCAGGTTGCCCACCTCATTCAAAGATGTGGCCATCCCATGCATTACTGATTTCTTGCCTCCATAATGGCCCTGTGCCGCCCTGAAAAATCTGTGGTCCAGTCCCAGGTTAGAGCAGGGAGGCCTCTCTGGCCACTCTGAAAGGAACACATCTTTTCCCTCCTCGATGCTTTTTGCTTCCCTGTTCTTTGCCAGTTCCACACTGGAGTAGAATGCTGTGGCCTGTGTTAGCCTGCACTACTTAAAACTGTTGCTATGACATCATCTTGGAACAAGTCCATCATCCTTTTCCAGCCTATCTGTGGACATAAAAACTCCTGCAGAGTCCAGCCTGGAGGAGCCCCACGTCAGCACCTGCAGCAGCTCCACCTCTGGCTGTGAGTCCTCAGATAACACTGTCCATCTTGGAGACTTTACAAGATGTTTGTGCTGGAATCAGAACCTCGAGATACCAAGATCCCTTTGCTGGGCCTCTTCTGATTGGTTAAGCTGGCCACTTTGGTCCCCAAACACAGGCCCTGACATTGCTGGTTCTGCATCCCTCTCTGTGCCTGTCCTCATGGGGTGACTATCTTCCCCAAATAAGATGGGGTAACTTAACAGAGGGGTAAATCCCCCTAGTGTAGTGAGAAGTGAGGCCTTCCCTCTGCCACTTTTTTGGGGAAAACTCACCCCCTTCCTTCTCTCCTAGCTCCCAGTTAAGGAACTGGGCCAGCTTTTTCTTGACTGTATGAATTTTACAGTTCTCTCACACCAGCTCATGTTCTCTGCTTACTGTATAGCCATCTTTCTTGCTTAGCCAACAAGAAAAAAGTTTAAAGTGTTTGCCTGCTTCTATCTAAAATGCTTCCAGACTGCAGACTTCTTTGGTGCTTTCTTACAGATTTGTGTGGAAAGAGAAGGCTGAAAGCTTTATGAGTTGAAAATTCAGACTTATCACTAGATCTAATGCTGGTCAGCTGAGGTTCCAGTGGCTTTTAAACACTGCTAAGTGGGTTTTAGCTAAAAGATATTACTAAATATTTCATCATTTATTCATCTTTCAACTTTAATGATTGGAAACAGTCTGCCTAGTAGTCCCTGAACAAAAATTCTGATCTGGGGAGTCTTAGCCTTAACTCTCTGGGGAATGGGCCATAATATCTTTAGACACATTACTAAAGATTAGTCTACTGATTTTATTTCCCAAACCACCCCAAAAATGAAGTGTTTTATTTAAAGGGAAAGTGTGTGTCTTTAGGCTAACAGACTTCTGCTCATTTTACAGAAGGAATATATGATTTTATCTATCTACTTAAGAGAAGCTGGGCTTCAATCTCAGAGTAACGTCTACAGAGACAGGTTGTCAGGTGTTGAAGGAAAATGTATGTCTGAACAAATGTTTCCATCCAGGCCATAAGTTTTCATTGCAGACGTGTTAGGTTCTCAGGTAGCAGTTCCCTTTATGTCCATCATAAGTTTAATCTTTTTCTTGATACTTACATCCCTAGATTATGGCAAAAAAAAAAAAAAACCCATTTTAAATACCTTTCAGAAGAGATGCACATAAAACGTAAACAGTTTAGTGTCTCAACAGGGCTTTATGTTCCACTCTTGATAGAATTTGAGATGACATGATTTGGTCCTGTTGAAAATTAAAATTACTCATCCAGGAGAAAAAAGAAGATGAGCTTTGCTTTATTATTATTATTGATCATCCTGTGTGGCTTGTGGCATCTTAGTTCCCTGACTAGGGATTGAACTTGGGGCATGGCATTGCAAGCCCAGAATCCTAACCCCTGGGCCACCAGGGAACTCCTGACCTTTGTATTTCTGATCAGCAAACATAGTCGTATATTTCTCTTTCTGTGCTCGAAGGGAAACAGCTCATACGTTGCCTTTGGACTGAGGTCGTTATAGCCTGGATGTCTGTGGTGGTCCCACTGAGTCCTTGGACTAGCAAGCCACCACAGAGCCGATGTCTTGAATGGTTTCTTTTCCCTCTTGCATGGCTGCAGTTCCTTCTTCTGAGATGCTACTGTTTTCCTGAGACTGAAGCGATTACTCTGTTGCTTTTGCATTTCAGACTTCCAGGTCCTACCGCGAGGGTATCCGCTGCAGGCAGCGAGGCCAAGACACGCGGAGGGTCAGCCACTGCTAACAACCGACGGAGCCAGAGCTTTAACAACTATGACAAGTCTAAACCGGTCACTTCCCCACCCCCGCCATCAAGCAGCCACGAGAAAGGTAAGCCACTTTCTTGGGGGTCCTTTCTGACATCTTCCTTTATAGCAGATCCAGTTCCTTGGGGTAAGTGTGGGACTGCAAATACAGTGAGGGGAACTGCTCAGAAGAACATGCTCGGTTGGCAGGACCTTTGTTAGCAGAGGTATTAATAAGGGGAGGAAAATATTGCATTTTCGTAGTTTCCAGCAGGAATAGCTATGTTTGTCTGGGTAGGGTCCAGAAGACACATAGAAGCAATATAAGAGTTTGCAATCTGAAAATAAATTTTCATAGAACATGCTGTATAGAGTAGACGATTCTCTAGAAATGAAGCTTTGTGAGCTGATAGGTTTTTACCCATCAGAAGTGATGTGAGGGCAATTAGAAACAAGAGGATTCTCACCCTTTGAAGAAGTCAGAAATGTAGGTTGGCTAAATGAATGTCTTGGCTACATATAAGGAGTAGGCAGCATTCCTCCTGGCATTCTGATAATATAACTCTTACCAAAAAAGGATAAGATTTGTTTTTAAATTTTGACTGCATAGCACTGAAGTTTTAGGTTATGGGAAAAAGGTAAATAACCCTGTGGGGACTCTTGCATAGAAGTTAATAAGACAGACCTTAGCTTGCTGCAGTCTGTGTCTCATGAGACATTGGAGAAATGGGGAAATTGAGACAGCTTTGAAGATTCTTCAGTAACAAGCAGCTGCTGTTGCTGCTAAGTCGCTTCAGTCATGTCTGACTCTATGTGACCCCATGGACTGCAGCCCACCAGGCTCCTCCGTCCATGGGAGTTTCCAGGCAAGAGTATTGGAGTGGGGTGCCATTGCCTTCCTCCTAAAGTGTTCTGGACTTCTTGGGGTGGGGGTGGGGGGCCTTCCCAGGCCCCTTGAAAGCACTTCTGCCTGGTAGTGTGGAATCATTCCAGGGCTTATCCTGAGTGCCCCCTCTTCCCCTGGGACCCGGGAGAGCTGCCTCCTGATCCCTAAAGTATTTCTGGAGACTGGCAGCTCTTCCACCATGAATGAGATCAGAAACCCTGCACTCACCCCTCCAGCCCACGATAACTTGGTCCAGTAGACCCTATACCCACCTCCACCTGGAACACTGGAGGAAACGTGAAGGAAATCTACATAGGGCTGAGGTATATATGGCTGAAGGTTTCCCCAACAAGGCAAGAGGAACTCTGCACCCGGCCCTAAAGCTATAGTCAGAAGGTCTCAACCACTGACGACTCTGATCCAGCCTTCCACTTTTGCCTCAGGGAAAACATTTCTTTTTTCTTTTTCCACCTCCCTTCCCCCTCCTCCTTTCCTTTTCTTTACCATACCCAAGTATATTCTTGTTGAAAGTGTGTTTAAATTACAAAAACAATACATGCTTGTAAAATGGTACAAGTTTTTATCAAATAAAAGTTCTCCTCCATATGTTCCCTGAAGGACACCAGTATAAACTATTCTGTGCATAACCTTCCAGATACATTTATATACATAGATAAGCTAGAAGAGAACTGTTTTGTTGAGCTCCTATTTTGTGCCTCATTGAATCCCCCCAAGTTGTATTGTTATCCTCCCTTACAAAGGATGGAACTAAGGGAAAGAGAGGTTAAGTACTTGCTGAGGTCACAGCAGAGAGTGAGAGGTGGAGATGGTACTGAACTCAGGTACTTTGGTTCCAGAATCACAGTTTATACAGTGCTTTTCCTGAAAGTAGAAAGGAAATGCTCTAAGCTTTCTTTGCTCACTGAGAGTTGGTTAAAGGCGTGCAGGTTGAAGGAGGTGGGGAGAAAGGAGAAGATGTTGGGAAAGGTTGTGTGGGGCTTTCTGCTAGACCGGCCTGCCCTTGTTCCATAATCCTTTGGGGAGAAGAGACATGAAAAAAGTTTCAAGGATGGATGTGAGGCCAGTGTCCAAAAAGTTGAGAAAATAAGGAAAAGGTTCGCCGTGGAGGGAACACACATGGGAGGGTGCAGGGTTGGTGGCCGGACCTGTGTCCCAGGGCCAGCACGACAGAGGGTCACTCAGGCAGCCCAGTCGGGGCTGCCCTCTGACACTGGGGCAGCCACCAGTCTGCTTCTGTCCCGGGCGGGGGTTGCCGTGTGCGCCCCAAGTGAGCAGACAGCCGGGAGGCCTTCTGCAGGACAGGGCTGTGGGTCCTGACAGAGGCATCGCCCCAGGGAAGGGCTCCAGCGTCGAAGTAAGGAAAGCCATATTCAGTTGTGGAGCGCATAATATTTGCCAGGGACTTTGGTTTTCGCGATGTTACTTGATCTTCACAAACATTCCATGAGGTGAATATTAACTCCGTTTTACAGATAAAATGAGGCTAAATGAGATTAGTAACTTTCCCTGACTGGTAGTTGAGGGCTGCAGTTCATGTCCGCGTCTAGCTCCTGGAATTGAACTCCGGCTCTGTCCTGTCCCCTGGGGTGGCTGTGAGGAGCGTCAAGTGAGGGAATACGCCTGAGAATGTTTTGGAAGCTGTACATGCTCACAATCCTGTAAGGATTTGCAGGGATAAAAATTACTGCTGGAGGGTCAGGTGCACCCGAGGTACATTTATTAACCCTCTCCTGCCCTGAGGAGCTGAGGGAGAGCAAGGTTGGGACAGACCTGGGTGCTTTTTATTACTTTTCCACTGTCCTGAGGTAAAGGGTTATGGAGTTTTACCTTCAGAGACTGTCAGTATTTCCTCCTCCTTTGCTCATGGCCCCTGTGTTCTCCCTTGAATCTGACCTTGCAGACTGAAGTTGGCGGCTTGCGTGCAAAATATAGTTTGTGGTCAGGGAACAGAAATAACTCAGCCACCTGGTCGTGTGTAAGACCCAACAGGTACTTAGGCACATTAGATATCATTCTTCATCTGGAGAAAGCTTGGAGAAAGCTTCATGAGCAGATAAATTGCCGTTCAGTGTGCTTGGAGCTCTAGTTGAGGTGTGGACTGCTTTCCGATGAGGTCAGGTCCGGGATAGAATCTCATTACCTGTCCTTCCTTGAAACGTTCTTGTGGGTCAGTCAGACCTGAATGGCACTTTGTTCTGGCTTGTCACTCTCAGGTGAACCAACTCATCTGCTTTTCTCTGTGACCCGCGGACCTAGGATTTCCAGTCCTAAAGTTTGCTCTAATCATATCAGTAAGTTCATTATTCTGTCAATAAATGGCAAAAATATGTCAACATTTAGTCCCAATTTTAAAAAAAGGATTAAGAGGAATAAAAGGAAAATTGTAATGAGCAACTTTTCAAAAACCCCAGTGCACTTTATACTTCCTGCTAAAGCATTCCTCTTAAAATCTTGCCCCAAAATACAAACTCCCCTTTTGTCATCATCACTGAATTGAGTTCTGATTATACTGAGCAATCAACTGAGATGTAAAATAGAAGAAAATAACAAGTAATACCTCCTTCTGAGTTAGGAAAAAAACGCCAGGACTCACACAGTTCCTTACTTTGTCCCTTAGGGTGGCCAAGGACATAGGTGACACACAAAACCCAGAAATGCCCTGTGTAGCCACACATCCTGTTAGTTTTCCTAGAGATTTAGGTTTCAGATTTCATAGGTTTGGAAGAAAGTTTGCGGAGCCTTAGGCTTTAGAAACCCTGCTAGTTGTCCGTTGCATCATTATCGCTCATCGTTTGGGTCCACCTTTGCATCTGCACTCCTGCAGGCGACAGCCAGGCCGAGCCTTGCCTGGCCTGAATGTGTCAGGAGGACCCTGCAGAATGTGTCCTCAGCATCAGCTCTGAAACGTCTGTCAAGGGGTGGCCGGGACTTAGGGTGGCCCTTCACTTTCTCATTTGGCTTTTAGCGACTTTAAGGCTCCAGGCCAGAATTGCAGATTTTCAGGGAAGATGAAATAGCTGGTTTTTTTTCCACCCCCCCCCCCAACATTTGTGGCATGATCTCTTTTCTCTTCCTTCCATTCCCTCACTTACATCCTCTGAATGGGTAATACTGCCAGAAATTTAATACATTTCTAAAATATTTAGTCCATCATATAAATTTGGAATGCTTAGTATTCCTAGACCGAATTCTATGCATAAGGAGAATGGTCTTTTCTGAATATTAATGTCTTCTTCATTTTATAGAAAGAATATATTTATTTTCAAGACAAAAATAATTATATTAAAATATTCAGGCAATACAAATTTATTAAAAGAAAAAAAAAAAGCCTCTGTAATCCCACTTCCCAAACAAAGCTACTGCTTACCATTTAATTCGGATTCCTCTATTGGGCTTCCGCAGTGGCTCAGTGGTAAAGAATCCACCTGACAGTGTAGGAGATTCAAGAGACGTGGGTTCAATCCCTGGGTCAAGGAAATGGCAGGCCGCTCCAGTATTCTCGCCTGGAAAATTCGATAGACAGAGGAGCCTGGCGGGCTACAGTTCATGGGGTCGTAAAAGAGTTGGACAGAACTGAATGACTAAACAACATTGTTTTCATGCATATACTATTACATTTTTTGTGTGGTTTTTTTTTTAAGTTTTCTGTATTTCCTTATTTTAAATCATAGTTAAACGTATATACTGTAACATTTTGATAAATTTTTCCTAATGTTCACTCTTTTCCAGGAACTATTTGAAATACTTTATACAGGACACCTTAAGTCTTATAAATAAAATGACCAAATCTTGGACAGACATTTTTTAATGGATCATTCATTTTCTTTCTTCATAAAATTGTTGCATGGTGTTCCATTGTATGAACTTACTTTAATATTTTCAGTCACTTTCATTTAGATGGCTTCTAATTTTTTGATGTTATAAATAGTTTTGAGGTTAATGTCCTCATGTGTCTTTTTTGCATGTATACAACTGTTTCAATGAAATTGCTTATTGAAGGGTATCTGCACATTTTACACTTGTTTTAACAGTGCCAAATTTTGCTCCCAAAAGGTTATCTCTATTTATAATTTCTAGCAACAGTGTGTGAGAGGATTAGTTTCTCTCCATATTTGACACTTTTATTTTCATTCTCCTGGGAAAAAAATATTTTGTCTTCGAAATTAGCAAATTATTTTAAGACGCTGACGTATATAACAAGATCATTTGCTAAAAACTAATCTTGGTACCTTACTGACAGTCACAACTGGTGACCGTGGCTTAGCGCAAACGCACTTGGGTTTGAGATCAAGCTCGCTCCTACCCGGCACTCAAGACACTTCTCCAGGCCTCAGCTTTCCCTTCTGTAAAGGGTCTAAAGTTCTCTGTCACTGAGTCACTGCGAAGCATTAATGAATTCTTTGATTTTAACTGGCTGTTTGGCTCTACCAGCGCTTTCTAGTGGGTTCCTTCCTCAGGCCTTCATTCTCTGTGTCGCTTCCTTCTTCCTTGTTCACTTCTGCCTGTGCTGGGCAGACAAGGAGAGCCAGACATGGCTGGAGATAGGATTTTAACAGCGCTTAGCACAATGTCATGTCTGAATAACATTGGAGCCACTGATTTAGAATCTGTGTGGTGGAGCAGAAGGATGTGCGCTCATCTTCTCCTGCAAGAATTCCAAAATTACAACTTGCTGCTGAACGACCATCAACTGGATATGTTAGTTCCCACCAAAAACAGATACCCCATGTCCAGGGGCAGAGGAGAAGCCACAGCAAGACGGTAGGAGGGGCGAAGTCACATTTAAAATCAAACCCCATACCTACCAGAGATCCTCGGAGGGCTCACACAAAACCTTTCGTTTTGTTTGCTGCACCAGGAGGCCCCTCAGAGACTGAGCCAGACCTGCCTTTGAGTGTTTGAGTGTCTCCTGCGGAGGTACAGGTCAGCAGTGGCCTGCCACAGGGGCAAGGGGCTCTGGGTGCAGCAGAGCTGGGTGTGGCATAAGCCCTCTTGAGGAGATCGCCATTAATCCCACCACAGAGCATGGGACTGGGGAAATACCCTTGGAGGGCACAAACAAAATCTTGTGTCCACCAGGACCCAGGAGAAATGAGCAGTGAGCCCACAGGAGACTGACCCAGACTAGCCTGTGAGTGTCCAGGAGGCTCCAGCAGAGACGTGGGTCAGTGGCGGCCTGCGGCCGGGTCAGGAGCGCTGAGTGAGGCAGTGCAGCATGGGACCTTCTGAAGGAGATCCCATTTCCTTCATTATCCTCGCCATAGCTTGGCCTCGGGTCAAAACACAGGGAGGCAACACAGCTCTGCCCATCAACAGAAAATTGTATTAAAGATTTACTGAGCATGGCCCCGCCCTTCAGAACAAGACCCAGATTCCCCCACAGTCAGTCTCTCCCAGCAGGAAGCTTCCATCAGCCTCTTATCCTTCTCCATCAGAGGGCAGACAGAATGAAAACCACAATCACAGAAAACTCATCAAACTGATCACATGGACCACAGCCTTGTCTAACTCAATGAAACTATGAGCAACACCGTTTAGGGCCACCCAAACTGGATGGGTCATGGTGGAGAGTTCTGACAAAACATGGTCCTCTGGAGAAGGGAATGGCAAACCACTTCAGTATTCTTGCCTTGAGAACCCCATGAACAGTATGAAAAGGCCAAAAGATAGGATACTGAAAGAGGGACTCCCCAGGTCGGTAGTTGTCCAATATGCTACTGGAGAAGAGTGGAAAAGTAACTCCAGAAAGAATGAAGAGACAGAACCAAAGCGAAAACATCGCCCAGTTGTGGATGTGACTGGTGATGGAAGTAAAGTCCGATGCTGTAAAGAGCAGTATTCCGTGGGAACCTGGAATTTTAGGTCCATGAATCAAAGTAAATTGGAAGTGGTCAAACAGGAGATGGCAAGAGTGAACACTGACATTTTAGGAATCAGTGAACTAAAATGGACCGGAACCAGTTCAGTTCAGTCGCTCAGTCATGTCTGACTCTGCAACCCCATGGACTGCAGCATGAGTCAGTGATGCCATCCAAACATCTCATCCTCTGTCATCCCCATCAGCTCCCACCTTTAATCTCTCCCAGCATCAGGGTCTTTGGATGGCATCACTGACTCTATGGATATGAGTTTAAGCAAGCTCCGGGGGTTGGTGATGGACAGGGAGGCCTGGTGTGCTGCAGTCCATGGGATTGCAAAGAGTCAGACATGACTGAGTGACTGAACTGAACCGATAAACTTGTCACTTTGTGGTTGGCAAGGCAAGCTCTTTATCAGGCTTAGTGAATGGGAGAGGGAAGCATGAAAAAGTTGCCCATGTTCTGCTGTTAATCAAGATACTGACCTAAAATTACAGTTTAGATGAAGCTGATTCAGTGGTCCAGGTCATGCAAAAGAGCGTATGGTTGGGGTGCCCATGTTTCATGTTGCCTTTGTTCAGTACCATTTGTGCCCAACTTTGGGCTGGAGGTTGTGACAGTGAGGACTGGGTGCTGGACAGCTTGGGGAAAGGGTGATGCTTACTGTTGTTGCTCAGTCGCTAATTCGTGTCTGATGAACTGCATGAATTGCAGCACACCAGGCTTGTCTGTCCATCACTATCTCCTGGAGCTTGCTCAAAGTCACGTCCATAGAGTCAGTGATGCCATCCAACCATTTCATCCTCTGTCGTCCCCTTCTCCCCCTGCCTTCAATCTTTCCCAGCATCAGGGTCTTTTCCAGTGAGTCAGCTCTTTGCATCATGTGGTCAAATTGTTGGAGGTTCAGCTTTAGCATCAGTCCTTCCAATGAATATTCAGTGTTGCTTTCCTTTAGAATGGACTGGTTTGACCTCCTAGCAGTCCAAGGGACTCTCAAGAGTCTTCTCAACACCACAGTTCCTCGTGGTATAATAGGGATGTGCTCAGAGTCGTGAAGAAGAAGGCTGAGGAAGACATCAGAGAGGCAGTATCATTTGCCCTGATTTCCACCTGAAGATTTTTGCTGAGAGCAAAGGAAGGGGAGTTTGAGAAGGAATGGTGCATTCACCCTTCCGGTCGGGAGGACCTGTGTGGGCTCGGGTATTAGTAGCCTCACAAGGTCCTGCAGAGGGAAACTTCTGCAAGATCATTTCAGTGTTGGGGTAGGGGTCATCAGGGGACCCCTGCCATTCCAGAGCTGTCACCCCAGACAAGGTGAGAGCTTGGGAACCTGTCTGTGTTCATGGGTGATAGTCACCTCAGTTTGAGGATCAGATGTGATGTCACCATGACCCTTCAGCCTGAAGGCTTTATTGTCTGAGCCATCTCAAATGTTTGAACCAGGGTATCGTTGTGTTTAAAGAAGTCTCTCATGTTACCTAATGAGTCAGGTCCCACTGCTCGCTGCTTTACAAAATCAATTCTCACAGATGTTGATAGAAAGGAAAGGTACCTTTAACTAGAATGCCAGCGATCTGGGGAGATGATGGACTCACTGTTCCCCCAAAACCCACCCCTGAAGATTCTGTTAAGCCTTGAAAGCTTTTAGAGGGAAACGAGGAGGTAACCTGAGTTAATCACTAAGATGGGGGTCAGAGTCCTCACCATCCCTCCATATGCAGACTTGCGCGCAGCCTTGTCGACTCCTTGTGATCTTCCTCCAGATATTATCTTGGTCACACAGTTATTTCTGAAGATTACTGAAGGGGAAGCCAGGGCAGAGGTCTGCTCTGTTAATTACTTATTCTTCATTCCTACTTCTTTGATCAACAGAAACCACCACCAAGTTAGGCAGGGTATTATCTGTCAGTCAATAGATCTGAAATATGTGTTCGGGCCAGAGATGAGTAAGTCACGGGGGTGCTTGGTTTAAAGGTTAGTTACAATGTCGCTTTGCTAAAGTGACAAGAAAAGGGGCTTCCTGCTGAGGGTGGTTTCCTGCAAAGAGCTGGGCGAACCATCTAGCAATAAGCTCAGTGACTCAGCTGTTAAGGTGGGCAGGCAGGGTGAGATAGATGCTTCCAGAGCTAGGGACCTCACGTGGCACTGAAGGGGGAAAGCACATCTGGCAGGGCCTTTCACCAGCTGTACCAGTCTCTCGGGCCAGAATACAGTTATCTCAGGAGAAAAGTTTTGGGCCCAGCAATTAAACAGAAAGTGTTTCCCTTGAAGGCAGCCAACTGACTTTGAGTTCTGGCCCTGTCATCTCCCAGGAGTGTGGCTCTGGGCAAGGGCACTGCTCACCGGGGCATGTGCTCAGGGTCTCACTGAGACCCTCAGAGGCCACACCTGGCACCCTTCCACTCTGCTGGAGACTGTCAGGAAGGCTGTCAGCAGGGCAGTGTGGGCATTTCTGTTCCATGGGGGTGGTCCTCACGGCAGTGTAGACAGCAGTCCACGCATCCAGGGCCCATCACTGCCCCCTCCCACCTGGGTGACGGCTCAGGTGTGAAGGAACAAGACCCACGGGGGCAGGTGTAGGAGTTCCTCTAGCTTAAAAGCTGCGTGTCCCACAGGAGCCAGTATTTCCTGTGACAGCTCCATCTGCCTAACTTCTAGGGTTCCCACAAGACTTGGGCCTGTTCGATAGTCATAGCTCTCAGAGAAGTCCAAAATGATGGTGGCCTCCAACAGGCATTTATTCTTCATTTACAGCTGTTGTCTGTCCAGTTGTGGTATAACTATCCAGGGTCAGTTTTATCATGAGCAGTGTTGCTTAGTAACATAGCTGGGATTCTATCTTTATCAAGTTTCCAGGGGAAACAGAGATAGAAGGTCAACCCAAGGTCAAATTCTCATGCAGAAAGGGAAAGGTTTTGTTAATCCTTTCCCAGCGTCGAGTCACCTCACTTCGCAGAGATTCAGTGCGTTCATCTGTGAAGCAACAGGCTGCCCTAGCCCTGGTGGTGGGAGAAAGTCAGATATAAAGTGTCTGTTTCCTCCTTTTTTGTAGAGTTCGGTTCAAGTTTTCTGTCCTGTCTCTTCTGTTGGTTGAAGACTTCTCTGCAGGGTGTGCCTTGTTTCCTAATAGCTGGAGTTCATTGACATCGTGGCTGTCATTTGCATGGTTTGAAACAGTTAATGCCTTCTGATCTTTCTCATTGTTGTGTAGTCACTTGGTTTGCTGTCAATGGTGCCCTTTCACAGGTCAGGGGGTGGAGGTTATGGCTCCTGCAGTAAAGGCAGGTTTCATTTTTCTAGTTTGTGTTTCACACCCTGGTTCCCTCTTGTTCTAAACAAATTATTGACATTGCCTAATTGAAGAGATGAAAAGTCTGCAAACACATGGCACCTCTCTCCAAAATAGTGCCTCCACAGTGACATTTTTACGCTCCAACATATGTATGCAGATTGCCCCGGTGTGATAGAAGAGGGACCAAGCCCCACGTGGTCTCTCTGTTAAGTCTGAGGTGAACAGCTCATGTCCCATGGTCTGGTGGGACCATAAATTCAAGACTCCATCATTCCTCAAGGTCTGATGAAGGGACCTCCAACACCAGCATCCTTTGAGGTCATTGCTTTAGAGAGAAATCCTGAAGCTTTACAAACCTAGTCCTTCTAGTTCAGATTTCTGAGTTAGAGTCTGAAAGTCTGGATTTTACACCCTTATCCTTCTCACATCACTGAAGTCTGAGAACCTCTCTCCTAGGGGGGAAGTCATGGTCCCCTTTGTCGGGCAGTTAAAGGGCAGGCTACCTTTTAATTGCCCTGCAGTTCTCAGCCACTACTTTCTTGTGTGCTGTCAATAGATAATAGACATGAACACAGGAAGATGCCCAAACTAATGCCTAGCGTATAGCAGGAGCTATAGGGAACCGCTTACACTGACACCGCAGGGTCTCAGTTCCCTTATCAGAGATCGAAGCCGCGAAGCAAGAGGTCTTAACCACTGGATCACCAGGAAAGTCTTTCAAATGTAGCTAAAAACACATGGTCTTAGTACTTCCTAACACATTTGAATATCACTTTATAGTATGCAAGACATTTTTATGTAATTATTTGATGTATGTGCTTTTTATTGTACACATATTCACGTGTAGTCTCAGGAGTCAGCGCCTTATACTTGTAGACTTACCTATTTGCACAGGGTCTTTGGATCTTTTGATTTCTTGCCATTGCCTCATAATCTTTAGTGAAGTTCTTGATTTAAGAAAAAAAAATCATTCAATGCTCCCTTGTTTCAGTTGAGCTAATGGAAAATAAGGAGATGGATTTGGATCCCAGACTTCGGTTGGAAATATAAAAAGGAGAGTTGCCCCTGTGGAATCAAGATACAGTAACAGAGGGAACTCAGGGCAGGGAGATGGTCGCGGGGAGCCGTTGGCTTATCCGCTGTCTGCGTGGAGAATCATCTTCTGGCTCTTTCTCTGCCTGCACTTGGAGAGTTTGGTGTTACTTGATGAGTATAAGAGCACTTCCCTTTTGAGAGGAAGGGTGAGTGCCAGCAGGGCCACCTGGAGAGAGGAGCCTTTATGGTGCTCCTTCCTTCGCATGCTCCATCCTCGCTCTGGTCCTTAACCTCTAGCATTAAACTAAAGTCAGACCTGAAGGTGAAAGCACTCTGTCTGGCCACCTTCGGGAGCCATTTTCTTGATCTACTGCGTAATTCAGAAGAGCCTTCAGAGGAGGAAACGCATCAGTCCCTCCCAAGTGTCAAACTAATAACCTTTCATACTTGAGCCATCGTTTCTGCAGGGAGAAGAATAAGAAGGATGTAACCATGTTTGTTTTTCTCTAAATATGGATGTGTTTCAAAGCCATGCGTGAGCTCATGGTTCTGCTATATATCCTACCTCAAAAATACGATAAACCTGGATTTTCGTAACAGAATGAATGAGTCGAGAAAAAGAAGCCATTTAGGAAGATGAAAGATCTCTTTGATTAGTCTTGTATCAGGAGCCACAAATAGCTAGTGGATGTTCATCTGATCTTCAGGTGATGAATTTCAGTATTTCTGTCGCTTCCATCTGCTGTGTGGCAAGTGTCACACATACACGAATTCAATTTAATTTCAAGGATCATTGGTAAGGGAAAGTATTTATGTTTCTGGGGGCTCCCCTGGTCATTTTTATCCAGGTGTCATCTGCAGCCAGAGCTCAGTTTAGTTGTTCATTTAATGTTCTTTTTATTTTTTTTTAAATATTTTCTTTCACCAAGTTAGGTATTTGACAGTGTTTATTAACATGAAAAGATAAATATGAGTAGGGATAAATGAGATTAACTTTTCTATGAGCATATGGGGACCGTATTCACAATGCAAAGTTTAAGAAGAGAATGCTGGTTAGAACAGGGACTGTTCCTGAACAGTAAAATTTTGACAGCTTGGGACTTCCTTGGTTCCGTTGCTAAGACTCAGTGCTCCCAATGCAGGGGGCCCAGGCTCCACCCCTGGTCAGAGAACTAGATCCCACGTGCCACAGCTAAAAAGATCCCATGTGCCGTGACTAACGCCCGGCACAGCCAAATAAATACATATTAAAAACCAAAGCCTTGACAGCTCTTGTAGCTGCACCAGCTGGGTGAGTTCCTTGTGAACACGCGTGGCTGCCTCTGTGCTGAGGACGTGGCATCCTCAGGCCTAAACGAACCTGACAGATAAAATGCCTGTTTCTTAGCAGCAGCTTGCCGTCTGCAAGCTTCCGAGTCTGTGCATTTCATTAGAATTCCATCACATGTCAGAGAACCGTCTTCCGATGAGGGTGTCAACTGAGGATAATTGAGAACATTTGTCTCCAGCATAATGGTCACAGTCCATCTCTGGCGTGGTGGAAGTGATGCATGGGCCATCAGCGGGTGCCACCCATGGAGATAAATGGTTGTGCCACACAATGGCTGATGCCAAGGCATCGTGGGCACAGTTTACATTCTTAGTGTCCCAGGAGCTCCTGCCATCAACGGTGGCAGCCGTGTTAATTCATGGGATTGGCAAGGCTCCCCAGACTTAGTGGAGATTCCAGAGATCTTTTCAGCGAAATCTCTTATTTGAGATTTCCATCAGCAGCCTGGCCTACTTCCTTCATAAGAGCAAAGGTCAAGAAGCCCTCTCCATACCTGAGGCTCCCTCCACCTATTGCAAAATGGGAGAATCAGAGCATTTTCATGAAAGATGAAAAGGAGTAGGGAGTCAGGGTTCCGTAATAACTCAGCTTGAATAAAGCAAGGATACAAAAAAAAGTCCTTTGGCTCAGAATAGTCCAGGTCAGTGAGTCTCTGCTGCCCCCTACTGCCCAGGTTTTGTATTGTGTTCGAGTGGAGGCAGTCTAGGAGGAGGGTGACTCTAGACTGTCTCAACATTTTCTTCCAGTCTTCCAACCAGTTGTTCTCACAGTTTTGTAGAATGTATGTGGACTGAATAAAACCCACATTGTGGCGTGACCAGGTTCATGTGGTAAGGTGGGAAAGCATCCTCTCCAGTGGTGAGGAGCGGACGGCAGACCGGCACGAAGTCAGTCTCCACAAGGACGTGCTCTCTCCCTTCAGTGGGCCACCAGCTGGTGGATGCAAGACTCAGGATTCACCCTAAGGATAAGGGTCTTTGAAGGAACTTGCTGTTTTTGCTGCAAGAAAAGTTATGCTAGATTTGGCTCCAGTTTTAACAGGTGGGGAATTCCAGCCAGACTGTACAGTGGAGTAACAGTCTCCCCCTTATTTGGCTGCATGTTCGTGTACTTGAAACTCTTCCATCTGTTTAGCACATGTTCAGGTGCTTCCTCCGTCTTGGGCATCACGCTAGGAATTGAAAATTTGAAAGTGAAAAGGCAGACGATGATGCTTGCCTTCATGGAACTGACAGTCTGGTGGAAGAGACAGCTGTTACACAGAGCACAGGTGACCTCACCACACCGCGTGATGCCGGCTCTTGAGAAGAGCAGGGCTATGAGAGAGAGTGTAGTAAGAATAAAGCTAAGTCTCTGGATTAGGCAGAACCTCATCAGAGTGTGAGACCCAGAGAGACGCTCTTTGCTCAGAACATCCATTCGCCCACTCAGCAGTTAGGAACAAAGATGTTTTAGGGAACAATCTCATGGAGAGGGACCTGTTTTATGGAGAGAGACTGGTTTCCTTTTAGAAATGGTCTGTATACTGGACCAGCTTTTTTTCTCCCTCTAGCCACAGAGGGTGGGGCTTCCTTGGCACTAAAGAATCTGGCTATAGTGCAGGAGACCCGGGTTTGATCCCTGGGTCGGGAAGATCCCCTGGAGAAGGGAATGGAACCTATTCCAGTATGCTTGCCTGGGAAATCCCATGGACAGAGGAGCCTGGCAAGCTACGGTCTGTGGGGTCATAGAGTCCAACACGACTGGGTGACTAACACACACAGAGCCACAGAGGGCAGAAATTAAAAATGACAAGGAGGCAAACTTGGGTTTCATTTTTAAAAAGAAAAAAGTTTTTCACTCTTGTCTTCTCACAGTTGAAAAGGCTGTCTGGGGTGTAGGGAGTTCCCTGACTCCAGGGCAACAGATATGGAGGCTAAGTCATCACTCCCTAAGGTTCCTAAGGAGGATTTCTTACATTAACAGGTAGATTGGAACAGATCCTCCCTTGCAAAGAGAGGATTTGATGATCCTAGGCAAAGGGTAAAGCTGGTGTGATTTTAGTAGGTCCTAGAGGGGCCTGGTAGTGACACATGCTCCCCCGCAGTTTGTTGGGGTTTCCCAAAGCCCCACATTTGGACTGGTTCCATTGACGATCTCCATTCATCCCAACCATGGGCTTTATTCTTCATGCTGCTTACCCTTTAGGGTTCATTACTGAGCAAAAGTTGCATTCATGCAGATAACAGCCTGTATGTGATTTGCAATGACTTCCTTTACTCCATTCACATACTTGGGGAAGATTTCTCTCTTAACTTCAGAGACGTTGGCCGAACTCATGTTCTGAGGCCACAGACGAGGACCCCTGCCAGACGGAAATAGCTGTGACCACCGAGTGAGAAGTTATGGGTAACCACCTAACACTGAATTCATTTCCATTTCCTTGCCCTCTGCTGAGACAGAAGATAGAAGGTGTCCCTGCACAGAATTGTTTTTTAAAGCCTATTTTACGTATGCACTGTAGGGGGCAGCATTCATTAGGGAAAGCCAAGGAGAGAGTCTACCTTCTAGGAAGAACCTGAGCCCTGTTTGTAAGAGCTCTGTGCACCTGAGACTCATTCTGTCCTGTTCACACACGAATGAGGCTCTGGCCCTTTGATAATAAACCTCCTCAGCCAGCCAGGATTACTTTGCTTCATACTAAATTCATCTGGTCTCAAGTGAGTACCCCTGGGAGCAGAGTGACTTTTCCACCTAGGACTCAAGTGCTTGGGTGAGGATTCTAACCTAGATTGCCTGACTCCAAGCTTTTGCTCTTTTAGCCAAGTTCTGAGCAATTTAGGTCTTAAAACCCTTCCATCAGAAATAGTGATTATTTCCCCAGGAGCATCTTCAAATGCTTGTGGGATCTAAACCTGTGAGAGTGAACCTTTTTCGGGACGTTAGCCTTGATCAGGTTGGTGAACCAGGTTCTGACTGGTTGGACTCCTATCTATCTCCTCTGGCCCTAAAAGTTCTGGTTTCAAATAATAGCTATTATTGTTTGCAAGCCTATAGGTAGATGGGTCAGCTCTGTTGAGGCGTTATTAGGCTCTGGTGATCCTGGTGGGGCTTGCTCCCACGTCTGAGGCCACCTGGGTGGTGTGTGGGGTGCTGGCTGGGTCTGTACTGGCCTCAGCTGAGCCAAACCAACTTTTCCCTGCTGGTCTCTCATCCTCTAGCAGGCTCTCCTGGCTGTTCCATGATGGTGAGCAAGTTCTGAGACAGGGTTGATGTGTGCAAGGCCCTTTGATGCCTAAGCTCTGAAAAACAACCTTGATTCTCTTCTGCTTCACTCTGTTGGCCAAAGCAGGTCACCCGGTCTACCCAGGTGCATGAAGGAGGGAGATGCTCTGAAATCACATTGCAAAACATACAGGATCCAGAGAGGGTTGGAGACCTAAGGCTGTCTTTGCAATCAATCTCCCACACTATATAAGTTGAACTATATAAATTTATCTATATATATACACGTATATAAATATGATATTGATTGGATTGATTTGACTTGTCGAGGTAATAGTATATTTATACTGCAATCACATGAAAATGAGAATACGGTGAGCTCATTAAAGGTAAAGCTAGGGGCACGCAGTTCTGCGAACTCTCAGTGGGGAGAGTGGCTGAAGCATCCTTGGTTATTCAGTCCCATAGAAATTCTCTCTGACCGGCAGATACAAGCCATTCACTGGAAGGATGAAAGCCGCCTTACTTTATGAGACACCCCCCCCCACCCCCCCGCTTTGCCCAAAGTAAGAACTACCTGTGAAGTAACAGCCTAAGCCTTTTCTCAGGCCTCTGGGATCCCTGATCTTCAGATCCCCTTGCTCCTCTGCTTTCTCTTTTCTATACCAACTGGCACAAGTTGTCACATAAGGAAGATGGTATAAATGTCAGCCTGGGATGCAAGACACTGGGAGTCTGGCCCTAGCAAATCCTCTTGATGGCTGTGTGACGTTGATGGCTTCTTCAACATCTCTAAACTTCCAGTTCCTTACCGCTAAGATGGAAGGTTATGACCAACCTAGATAGCATATTCAAAAGCAGAGACATTACTTTACCGACTAAGGTCTGTCTAGTCAAGGCTATGGTTTTTCCTGTGGTCATGTATGGATGTGAGAGTTGGACTGTGAAGAAAGCTGAGCGCCGAAGAATTGATGCTTTTCAACTGTGGTGTTGGAGAAGACTCTTGAGAGTCCCTTGGACTGCAAGGAGATCCAACCAGTCCATTCTGAAGGAGATTAGCCCTGGGATTTCTTTGGAAGGAATGATGCTAAAGCTGAAACTCCAGTACTTTGGCCACTCATGCAAAGAGTTGACTCATTGGAAAAGACTCTGATGCTGGGAGGGATTAGGGGCAGGAGGAGAAGGGGACGACTGAGGATGAGATGGCTGGATGGCATCATGGACTCGATGGTTGTGAGTCTGAGTGAACTCCGGGAGATGGTGATGGACAGGGAGGCCTGGCGTGCTGCAATTCATGGGGTCGCAAAGGGTTGGACACGACTGAGCGACTGAACTGAACTGAACTGAAGATGGAAGGAAGAATGGCACCAACTCAAAGTTATTGAGAGGATTACTAGAGCTAAAACATAGGGGGGAAACACCCTGAATTATGGATATAATGTTCACTGAATGTGTGAAGTCATGAAAGTCACAAACGATTTCAAGGGGGCAGAGTAATGGCAGCGGCTGAACTGAGAACTCCAGAGAGCCAGTTCTTCAAGCCTGGTCTGTTGCTTAGGCTCAGAAGCCCCCTCATAGAGCCACCCCTTACTGCTTAGCTACATCTCCATGGTGAAGGATGCTTCTGAAAACCAAGGGACCAAGAAACACACAGTACCCTTCCCTGAAAGATCAGCTTGTTAGCAAATGAACTCTTGTCATAGCTTGGTGAATATTCACCTGGTTCTCTTTTGCTCCTGATACCTTAGATATGTAGTCTATTGATTCTTTAAATCCCCCCACTGTCACTCATTGAAGGAGGGGCAATTCAAGACAAAATTATTGATTTAGACAAGCAGGCACATTGGAAGAAACAGTCATTAGGTTGCCTGTTTCTTTTTTTTTTTTTTAATTGACTACTAAAGAAAGGGAAAGAAGATACATTTTTCAGCAGAGTTTAACCAAAAGGACATTAGCCAACTTAATAATACACCTGGATGTTCTTTGGAAGGAATGATGCTAAAGCTGAAACTCCAGTACTTTGGCCACCTCATGCAAAGAGTTGACTCATTGGAAAAGACTCTGATGCTGGGAGGGATTGGGGGCAGGAGGAGAAGCGGACGACAGAGGATGAGATGGCTGGATGGCATCACTGATTCGATGGACGTGAGTCTGAGTGAACTCCGGGAGTTGGTGATGGACAGGGAGGCCTGGCGTGCTGCGATTCATGGGGTCGCAAAGGGTCGGACATGACTGAGCAACTGAACTGAATTGAAAACAACTTTAAATGTCATGATGGATGGTTTTTGAGAGTGTTTTGGAACAAAGGACCCTTGGATCGGTAACGGATTTCTTTCTGAATATGATTCTGCTTTTCCTTTTGTGTGTCCATCATTCTTCAGTCTGATCATCTTAATTCATCTAAAACCGCAGTTTGAAATAACCTGCTGCCATGCTCCTGGGAGCCAGTGACTGAGACATCTTTGGAGAATAAGAAGAAAGACATTATAGCTGAACCAGTGACAACCCGAGAGGAGTGGAACTCAGAGCCTGGGCTCCCTTCTGTCCGGGCATGCCAAGATTCCACGGCTCTAGCCTTGGGGTGTCCATCATCAGCCTTAGTGGTCATGTCTTGGCAACCAAAGTAGCCGCTGCTGGCCGGAAATTGATCAGGACTGTTCACTCTCATTAAGGAGTCGCTCGGTTCAGCCCCTGGCATGAAACACTTCAGAAATCATCAAACGGCTGAGGTAGAAGCTAGATTTCTTGAAGCGCTTCCAAAGGCTTTGGCATATCTGCCTTTTGGATGAACTTCACTAAACAGAAAGCTTTTCAGGTTTGGGTCGCGGCTGGGGGAGCTCCCTGGGCACCTGGCATAACACTGAGGTGGTGGGGGAAGGTGTGAGGAGGAGGTTGGCTCTTCCTGGCACACCACTCTCTCCCTCCATTCCCAACTCCTCCTCGTATTCCTCCCCCTGCCCAGCGCCCCTCCACCACCACCCCGCCTCCCCTTACCTCTTTCTCACCTTCACTCTCCATCTGCAAACATAACTTTTCAACACTTGAAGAAACAAGCATTTTGGAGACAGTGGGTTAAGGAGCAAATATCTGGGTATCCTTGGAGTTAGCACTGTCCAACAGAACTCTGCAGTGATGAGAATATAAAGATCATGAATTAGGATCTCCCCTATCTCTAGGGGATAGGCTACCCACTCCAGTATTCATGGGCTTCCCTGGTGGCTCAGATGGTAAAGAATCCGCCTGCAGTGTGGGAGATTTGGTTTCGATCCCTGGGTTGGGAAGATCCCTGGATGAGGGCATGGCAACCCACTCCAGTATTCTTGCCTGGAGAACCCCCATGGACAGAGGAGCCTGGAGGGCTACAGCCCATGGGGTCGCCAAGAGTTGGACACAACTGAGTGACTGACTAAGCATACAAAGTGGCTTTTTAAAAAGCGGCCTCCTTTCTTGCCCATGTTCGAGTGGGTGTTCTGACCACAGTCTGCTCCGGCTTGGTGGCGTTTGGGGTTAAGCACCTTCCCCGTCCTGAGCCTCAGTTTGCCCTCAATAAAATAAGGGCATTGCCTTTGCCACCAGGGTAAAGCAGAAGAGATTTCCCAGTCCTCTTTTCCCTGTATCTAGCTTTAATCCAGGTCAGAGGGGCTGATCCCTGGGATAGAGAACGAGCCTCCACCTTCTAGGAACCCAGTTCCAGAAGCTCCCCCAGTTCCAGGAGAGCCCCAGACAGTGAGCCGAGCTGTGAGGTAGGTACCAGAACACCCTGCTCTGTCTCTTCTCTCTGGAACCACAATGTAGAAAGCTTTTGGTTGCCAGAGTAGGAATTTTAAGTCGTGACTGAGATATTTATCTTTTTGCCTTTGATCCAGATAAAAGCCAATGGTAACTTTGAGTTGTCATTTGATCTAATGAACAGGAACAGGTTTCCGTACCTTCGGAGAGCGCACAGATTCCCCAGGGGCAAGGAGAGATTCCTGGTTGTGAAACGCCCTGCAGCTTTCCGTGGTCTGTGGTTAGTGGAGCCTGTGGTGTCTCTGGGAAGTCCATTTCTTCAGGAGCAGGCTTGTGCTGGTCTTTTTCGTCTCCCACCTCTCCTGTGGGCTTTTGTAAAACAGGCCTGTCAAAGTGTCTAAAATCAGAGACAGGAGAGGAAGTAATTGTTATCCTGCTCCGCCTCCTCTTCATTGCTGTCAGAAAGCCTTACCTGTGTGTCAGCAAGCAGCTGTTACAAAGGCCTGCCTTATAAATAACTCCGGGGCCTGCTTTTAGTGTAGGTGAGACGGTGGACTATGAACAGAAAAGGACCTCTTAACAACTGTCATGAAGTTAACAGTCAGGGCGGCTGCTGGGTTTTCAGGTTTCCTTACGTGCCTGCAAGTGTTCTAGGTACTTTGCACACACAGCTTCATTCAGTCTCTCACGACACTACCAGGGAGTGTCAGTATCTGATCTGTTTCGCAGATACAGACACAGAGGCTCAGAGTGGTGGAGTAAATTGCCTATGTCATGCAGCTGGTAAGAGCCAGAGTGAAGGTTTGAATTAGGATCTGCTTGATTTCGAAGCTGGTATTTTGCCTTTAACCACCATGCTCTCATATAAGCTAGCTTTGACTAAATTCACCAATCAATGAGACCCTTTTTGTGTCAGATACTGTGCAAATTGACTCAGACAGTAAAAGAATCTGTCTGCAATGCAGAAGACCTGGGTTCGATCCTTGGGTTGAGAAGATCCCCTGGAGGAGGACATGGCAACCCACTCCAGTATTTTTGCCTGGAGAATCCCCATGGACAGAGGAGCCTGACGGGCTACAGTCCATGAGGCTGCAAACAGTCAGACACAACTGAGCAACTAAGCACATAGCACCCACTGTGCAAATTACTGGAGCTGCTGCTATGCCCAAAAATAGCCCATGCCGGATGAGTTGCAAATTAACTACAAAGGAGAAAGCACTCTAGACAGTTGTTGTTTAGTCACTAAGCTGTGTCCAACTCTTTGAAACCCATGGACTACAGCACACCAGCCTTCCCTGTCCTTTACCATCTCCCAGAGCCTGCTCAAACTCATGTCCATTGAGTTGGTGACGCCATCCAACCATCTCATCCTCTGCTGCCCTCTTCTCCTGCCCTCAGTCTTTCCCAGCATCAGGGTCTTTTCCAGTGAGTTGGCTGTTCGCATCAGGTGGACAAAGTATTGGAGCTTCAGCTTCAGCATCAGTCCTTCCAATGAATATTCAGGACTGATTTCCTTTAGGATGGAGTGGTTTGATCTTGCTGTCGAAGGGACTCTCAAGAGTCTTCCCCACCTAGGCAGAGGGAACAGCTTGCGGAGGTGGGGAGGGTGAGGTGGGTGAGAGAGAATGACAGAATCAAGGGGACAGAAATTGAGAGCTTTCTGCATGTTTCTGTCTGAAGCAGGCAAAGTGACCTGAATTCTACCCAGCAGATCAGTGCTAGACTCAAGTTCCAAGCAGGCAGGGAACATGCCTCGTGTTCAAGAAATCCTTGCTGAAAGAACAGATAGTGGTGGAAATGGAATCAGAACCCAGGTTTCCCAAATCTGAATAGTGTTCTGGGCAGTCGTCTTAGTCTTGAAGAACTCTCGGACAATTCCAAATTGGCCTTGGACAGTGGGTGACTATGATACTGTGGTTTATAATAAGAAATATTTATTTGGTCTTTATTCCTGTTTCTGGCTGAGAGCTCCTAAAACCCTTGGAATTTCCTAAATTCTGAGACTGTTGAAGGTGTGTTTTGTTATGTTAATGAGGTGACTAAGGATGGGGGCTGGTGACCAGTAGAGCCAACCACTTGATTAAAGGGTTGGAACTTTCAGTTCTATCCTTGGCCTCCGGGGAGGGGAGGAGACTGGAGACTGATTTTAAGCACCAGTGGCCAAGGATTTAATCAATCATGCCTCTGTAATGAAGCCACCATAAAAACCCAACAGAACAGGGTTTGGATAGCTTCCAGGCTGGTGACCCAATAGAGATATGGGGAGAAAGGAGGTCATGGAAGCTCCTGGTCTTTTCCTGGTACCTTGCTCTAGGTGTCTCTTCCATCTGGCTGTTCTATCCTTTTATAATAATAAGCCAGTGATCTTGTAAGTAAAATGTTTCTCTTGAGTTCTGTGTGCTGCTCTAGCCAATTAGTCGAATCCCAGGAGGACGTCGTGGGAGCCTTCAATCTAGCCGGCCAGTCAGAAAAGCAGACTTGTGACTGACGGTTGAGGTTGGTAGACGGCTTGGAAGAGTTTCAGTGTTTGCGGACACACGTGATGGCTTCTGCAGCCACTGTGGCAGTCCTGATGGGTGAGATGATGGGTTGCAGGGTTTCATCAGTGAATTTCTACTCAGTGAGATCTCAACCAAAGGGCTTCTTTACTACCTGCATTCTAATTTCTGAGCAAAATGTCTAAGTTTGAGGAGAAAGAAAGATGAGTTAACTGTCAAAAGCAAGATAAGCAAGGGCCAATGTTTTTGAGATTAAAAAAGTAGAAGCAAAATTTATATCTGGATTCTAGGACCTTTTGGCCTCTTTGCTTGCAAAAATGTGATGCTTGTGCCTTTCTGGATCGCTTGGAAAAGGCTATTCTGCTTTCAAATGCCCACAGCATGGAGCGTATATTCCCCTTAAACATACGTGGACTTCAATGTCTATCCTGCTACTAAAGTATTAAGTAAAACAGAAGAAGTGTGTTTAAATGTAGTATTTTAGAAGGCCTCTTTATCCACCCCAAATTGGTCACTGTTTTTCTTTGTGTTCCTATAACCTGGCTCAGAAGATACGCATTAAATGAATTAGTGTGTCCTGCAGAGTTCATTTTGTTTTATTTTTAATTGAAGTATAGTTATTTACAGTATGGTGTTAGTTTCAGGTGTATGACAAAGTGATTCAGTGAAATGCATATATGTGTGTGTGTGTTGTTGTTGAGTCGCTAAGTTGCGTCCGACTCTTTGCACCCCATGAACTGTAATTCACCGAGCTCCCCTGTCCATGGGATTTCCCAGTCAAGAATACTGGACTGAATTGCCATTTCCTTCTCCAGGGGATCTTCTCAACCCAGGGACTGAACCTGCATTTCCTGCATTAAGATAGTTAATATAGTTCCCTATGCTGTCCAGCAGAACCTTGTTGTTTATTTTATGTGTAGTAACGAGTATCTGTTAATCCCATACTCTTGATTTAGCCCTCCCCCAACATTTTCCCCTTGGTAACCATAAGTTTGTTTTCTGTGAGTCTGTTTCTATTTTGTAAATTAATTTCTTTGTATTATTTTTTAGATTCTACGTATAAGTGATATCATAAAATACTTGTCTTTCTCTGTATGACTTCACTCAGGGTGATATTCTCAAGGTTCGTGTATGTGGCTGCCGTGACTGTTTCATTCTTTTTTATGGCCCAGTAATATTCCATTATATGTATATACCACATCTTATTTATCCCTTCATCTGTTGATAAATACTTAGGTTGCTTCCGTGTCTTGGTTATAGTGAGTAGTGCTGCTGTGAACATTGGGGGCGTGTGTATCTTTTCAAATTAGAGTTTTCCAGATAAACTTTTCCAGATATTTGGCCAGAAGTGGAATTGCTGGATCATATGGTAGCTATACTTCTAGTTTTCTAAGGAACCTCTATACTATTTTCTGTAGTGACTGCATCAGTTGACATTCCCACCAAAAGTGTAGGAGGGCTCCCTTTCTGGAGAGACCACTTTAAATGCCCATCCTCATGAACACCATCTCATTAGTTTAACTGGAAATCCTCCCCTGGGGAACATGACCCTGTAGCTGTGTCTCTTCCTTACCCTAGGATGGTTTTCTGGGGACCCAGGCTCTTTCTTCCTTCTCCCTGTACCCTGCCCACCTTCGCAAGGACCATCACTTTGTTCATTTGCACACCCAGAATGCTTGCCTCCAGACTGGCTTCCATGAGCTGAAAATTTATTGGCATCTCAGAGGGAAACTTAGATGAAGCAGACACTTAGAGTGCATAGTTTTATTTAAGACAGGGACAACTCATGTAATTTGAGTTGTCCAAGGGAAACCGTGCATTCCTGGCTGCTATTTTAAGACGCTTCTCCTAAACTGATATCCTTCAGGTTTATTTGGTTTAACTCCTGCTCTGGAAGTTGGCTTGTTTCTGATCATCAGAGTTGTCATGAAAGCAGCTCCTCCAGGATTCTCCCAGACAGCTGTGGAATAGCTGGCATTTTTCTCTCCTTTACTCTGTATTGACAGCAGGTTTGAATCACTCTGCCCTGTTTTCTGTAACATAACCAGGTCAGAAATCATTTGAAAAACATTGACGATGACTAATTTGATCTTCTTTTCAATAAGAGGGTGACATTGTCTGGTACATTGTATGTTTTTGTGATTGGAGAGGTATTAAGAAGACAAAAGGACCTCCCTTTCTGTCCTTCCTATTTCCTGCTGACCAGCATGGGAATGAGGAGGGATCCTTTCACAATTGGGAAGATCCTGTCCACCCTCTGCTTCCACCCACCTTCTTGGAAATTCTTGGAGACTAAGTCTGCTCCAAGCTTTGCTGTTGGCCACCCTAGTTGGGTGTTTGCTTCCTGGATCTCTTAAACTCACCTAGATCCTTGGCAGAGCTCTCCCTCTTCATCTAGAGAGTCAAAAGTTCTCCAAAGGATAATAAGCTAGTAAAATGTAAAAACTTAGCCAGATCTGCCCGTGTTTGCCCCTGCCCCACTGCAAACCCAACTCATGCCTGCCTTTCCCTGAGAAGAGGACTTTGAAGCACAGAGGAGAGGAAGGCAGGCAACCCTAGCTCCGGTTCAAGGTCAGCTACTAACTTGACGAGTAACCTTGAGCAGTAATCAATCATGCACACTAGACCTTAGGTTCTTCCTCTTTCAAAAAGGGCATCACCCCAGCCGACTGAACATTTTCCTTTCAGCTTGAATTGCCTAGTGTCCCAAAGCTAATGATACTCAGGATAAAACTTTTTCTTGTCAGAGCCAAAGCAGGGACTTCACCCATGGGAACGAACTGCCGTTTAACCTGGATGCCAGCTGTGTGGGCACGATGAGCCAGCTTGTACCCATGCCAGAGAGAAATTGTTAGGACTCTCACAGGACTGTTGGCTGTCGTGCCAATAGCTCGGTAGCTGCCACGATTGTAGTATTTACGCCGCAGAAACCAGCCCACACTGTAAATCAGAACTCCTTGGTCTTCTTCCAGAGTTGTTAGATATCCACTAGCCTACCACAGAGATTCAGATGAAATTGATTTGCCAACTCACAGGTGGAAGAAGACCCAGAGTCCTCTGTCATCTTTCTGAAAGTGTTACGTTTTGCTGGTTTTGTTTCGTTGGGATGAGGGTGGGGTTACATGGCTGCCGGTCAGTAGTGTTTCTCCTGAGTCCCTGTTTTGCTGACATACTTGAGCTTGTGGATCACAAATCTTCCCGTCCTATGTTCAGTATCCCTCTCTTAGCGCTGGAACCACCCCCAAGTCATTCTGTCTTCAAGAGTGACATAAGAGTTTGGGTCTAGATGTTCTTTCTGAACGTTTAGGGCCATGGAGGGGTTATGGTGTTGCAATACAAACAAACAACCTTCAAATTGAAAACTGGATGTTCCTGTTCTTGAAAAGCCCTTCGGCTTCCCTGCCACTGGGAATTTCCAGTGACCATGTTTCATTTTGTTTCTGAGACTCTAACTGGCTACTCTCATCCAGCTCTCCTCTCCTGCGCTGAGCAGTGCATCTTGCTTTCTTGTCTCCTTGCAGACCGTACCCCAGAGCCGCATTTCCCCACTCAGGGTGGCCCATATCCAACATATTTCCTAAACAGAGCTTCTAAGAGGAACTCTGGTACCAGCTGTTAAAATCCTGCTTGTTTTTTGTTTTTTTTTTTTTCTTCACATTCCTCCATCCCCAAGGCCTGGGAGCTAACCACCTCCAGTTAATAATTCATTTTGGCCTCTCACCTTCCGTGATGGCCCACGTTCTGTGAAGTGTGTTTCTCCCAGGGCTTTTCTTGCCTTTCGAGACTGACCGCATTCTGTCTATGGAATGCGTATCTCTGAATAATCCACTTCTTATCTTAAAAAATAAAGAGAATTCATTTTAGCTCTAAGCTGGTGCACAGCTTTGCTGTGTTAACTTAGGGCACTCATTGGCACATGTGCTGAGTGTTGACTTTCTACCAGCCATTATGGTTTCATGAAGTCCATCAGGGACTTAGTGTGTGGTGGGAGGGAGTCCGGGATCACAAGTTATCTGATTTTCCTAAAGAAGAAAATGACTTGTGTTGGAAGGGGGGACTAGTAAGTGAAACCTGGAGCACTTCATTGCCGTTTCTCCCTGTGTTTGATTGTTTAGAGGGAGCTCGCCTGCCGTCTCACTTGACGCTTTTGCCATGTGGAATAGTTGGCGGTTTCATGCAGGGGCTTTTTTTGTTCAAGTAGGCAGCCTTTGTCAGTGCTGCTTTCTGCCCTCCTCATTCTCACGCTTCCCCCTACCCCCCACCTATTTCACCTTTTAGGTTTCAGCTCAGACTCTGTTTCCTCTAGAAAGCCTCTCCTAGGCTGAGTGCGAACCCCCTTCTCTGTGTTCCCACAGCATTCTCCATTGTCTTCATCAGTGACCACATTTTGTTTTGTTTTTAAGACTCTAACTTCCTACTGTATTGTTCAGTGGTCATCATGCTCTATGGTTATCTTGTCCGTCCTTCATTTGCAGGCGGGGACTCAGCCGCATTCTCTTTTCTGTCCATTGCCATCACATAACTTGGTATCCAGAGACATTAGATAAATATTTGTTCATAGAGTAAAGGGATGAATTCATGACTCAACTATAAAATAATCATTTACAACTCAGACCCTGGAGCCAGTAGGTGTGTACCTCTCCTTTGACGTTGGACCAGCTACGTAATCTTTCCAAGCCTCAGTTCTCTCATCTATAAAATGGGGATGTAGCAGGATCTACTGCCTCAGATCATTGTGAGGGGTAAATTAGACAATGAAAGTCAGTTACTTAGATTAGTGCCGTTTATACAGCATATGTTAAATAAGTTATGGAGCTGGGATTTTTGAAAATATTTATTTATTTTGCTGCACCAGGTCTTGGTTGCAGCATATGGAACCTTTTTAGCTGTGGCATGTGGGATCTAGTTCCTTGATCAGGGATTGAACCTGGGCCCCCCTGCAATGGAGGCACAGAGTCTTAGCCATTGGACCACCAGGGAAGTCCCTATTGAGCTATTTTAATGACTAAATCATGAAGCATTAAATGATAAGGAAGTAAACTGATATTTTTCGGTATATGTACCAAAATGCAACAACTTTAAGCATTTAACTGGAAGGCAAATTGTCCTCTTTCCAGATAACACTTAAAGCTATGTCTGTGATTCTCCAGTAATAGATACTGATGTTTAGAAGTGCAGCTTGAAGCCTCACATGGAGCTTTCAGTTAGACCCAGGTCCTAAGGGAAGAGAAATGGGATAACATGCTTTTGAGAAAAAACCAAATCAATAAGCACCGAAACATAAAAGCCTCCGTTTTGCTGTTAACTGGCTTAACTAATAATTACAGTTAGCTAGAATATCTCTCTTCAGTTATTTAAAGCATTTCTAATTAGCATCTTTGCAGTAACAAGCTAATGATGTTTATCTAATCCTCATGCATGCATTCAACCACTTGATCAAGCAACATTTATCCTGTATCTGGTACTGGGGAGAAAAAGATGAGTGAAACAGAGCCCCTGGCCTTGAGGAATTAACATTCTAGAGCAAGGTCAGCAGACCATATCTTAAATGGCCAGATAGAAAATATGTGGGACTTTACGGGGCATGGGATTTCTGTTGCAAATACTTAGTTCTGTCGCTGTAGTGAGGAAGCAGCCATAGACAATATGTAAAAGAATGAGCATGGTTGTGTTCCAATAAAGCTTTATTTACAAAGTTGTGGGCATCAACCACAAGGACCTATTGTATAGCACAGGGAACTGTATTCAGTGTCTTATAATAATCTATAATGGAAAAGAATTTGAAAAAGAATGTACATATATAATATACATAAAATGGAATCACTTTGCTTTACCTGAAACTAATATAGCATTGTGAATCAACTGCACTTTAATTAAAAAAAAATACAAGATTTGGCCACCAGGCCCTGGTTTGCTGCCCTCTGTCCTAGAGGAGATAGGTACTTAGACTAAGGTGAGTCTGGACCAGGCGAGGTCAGCACCAAGCGCTAAGACCTGTGAAGAATAGCGAGATGAGAGGGTGATCTGAGCTGTGACCCTCACAGGGAGCCATGGGTTAGTGAAGTGGGAGTGCTGGGTGAGTAAAAGAGAGCAAACCAAGACCAGGAGGAAGAGCTGCGTGACTTGATGCCGAAGTAGGTGATGCTGGGGGAACTAGGGGTCCGCTGTCCCGGACCTGCACTAACCAGCGCAGATACTGGCAAAGAACTTCCTGCTCTCAGGAGAGCTGATGGAACCTCCTGGAACCCACCTGAGGACTTCTGCGAGCTCCCAGGGACTGCATCTCCCCAGCTGCTCCCTGGGGAGGCTACCTCTGTTTTACCTACACCCTCAACACTGAAGCCGGTTTCCTTGCTGGCTTCTAAGAAACACCTACACAGTGAACATTTCCAGTTTTTTAGTAGCTTTTCTGGCAGTTTATGGTAATGTCACAGGGAATGACATGCTGACATCATGTGTCCCCTAGCTTGCTTGTCCTGCCTACTTCGTTTCCCTCTTTTTCTCTTTTTGATGGAACCGAGCAATTATTTCTTTTATCTTCTGCAACATACGCAGATTCCCTTAGGACTTCAGCCTCTGGCCCAGGTTGCTTGTTAAGGAATCTCCCTACAGATACAGTCTCCCATTCTAACAAAAATTCTGGTGTTCCCATTACCCTAATAGACAGAGGCTTCCCAGAAATAGGCTACTACCCACTATTTATCCCACACCCACCCTTGACTCCATAGCTTTGGACCCAGGTCTATTAATTTTTCAAAGGCGAGTGATGGGGGACTTCCCTGGTGGTCCAATGGTTAAGAATCTGCCTTGCAATGCAGGGGATGTGAGTTCAATTCCTGGTCAGGGAACTAAGATCCCACAGGCAGCAGAGCAACTAAGTCCTGGCACCAGAACTCCTGAGTCCACACACCACAACTTGATAGTCCACGCACCGCAGTGAAAGATCCCACCTGATGCAACTAAAAGCCCACGAAGCAAATAAAAGAAATAAATTAATTAAACTATTTTTAAAAAGGAGAGAGACAGACAGTGAGGGTGGGGCCGCCAGCTATAGCCTCTAGGTTAGACCTGGGCTTGAATTTCAACTTGGCCTTTGCCTGTGTGTTTTCAGGCCAGTGACTTGATCTCCCTGAGCCTGATTTGTTGTTCTGTGAAATACACTTGACATTGCTCTCCTCGTTACGAAAATTCAGGGGAAAAAGACTCATTGCCAAGCTTGGTCCTAGTTGGTATGGGGCTAATGCTAGTTGTCTTTCCCTGCCTTCATTCCCTCCCTGAAGTCCCAGATGGGGTGTATATATTTGCACTTGGGTCTCTGTCACTCGTTTACATCTTTGTTACTGTGCTACATGGCTCTTGATAGAGGAAGTTTAGCCATTTGCCTTGAACTTGTGGCTTCTGGACTGACAGTTGGGAGGGACGTGATCGGTAATTGGTTTGAGATTATGTGAGAGCATCAGCTTTGTTTTGGCTCCTGAGCCAGATTTCGGGAAGAATGAGCATGGTGTCTGCATATCTGTTTTCTTCCAGCGTGGACTGGGAAATGACTTGTAAGGAGTCTTCATTGTGGAAATAAATTCAGTATGTGCGCCGAATGAAGGGAGTACGTGCGTGCTGGGTGAGCAGAGAGGAATAACATTCTGATTGAGTTATATGTCCCATTTTTCATTATGCCCGGAGGCAATGGCTATGCCCTCAGAACTCCTGGTAGTAATTAGTATCATGAGTGCATTTGGCTGACCAGATTTTACCTTGATCACGTGAAGAATCCATATATTTTAATTTTAATCATTTGGCTGGGGTGCCTGGACAGTTTATTTCCTTTTAATACTTTGGAAAGAATTAAGTTCTACAAGTTCCATGCAGCGACTTCCCTGGTGGTACAGTGGATGAGAATCCGCCTGCCAGTGCTGGGGATACGGGTTTGATCCCTGGTCTGGGAAGATTCCACATGCCTCAAAGCACCTAAGCCTGCGCACCACAACTGCTGAAGCCCATGTGCCTGGAGCCTGTGGCCCACGAGAGAAGCCACCACAATGGGAAGGCCGTGCACTGCAGCAAAGAGTAGCGCCCTGCTAGCCGCAACTAGAGAAAGCCCGTGCAAAGGCCTGAAGACCCAGCGCAACCAAAAATAAGTTTAAACAATCAAAAGATGGGGGTGAAAAGTTAAAGTTCTGTGCAAGGGCGACAAAACACGGTTTGAATGACTTGCGGGCCTGCCTCTTGCTCCCAGGCTGAGTGAAGTAACCCACTCTGCCATCCAGAGTTCTGTAACATTGTCCTGTCGCAGTGACGTCACACTTTGTTGTTACTTCTGCTTTATGGTCTGTTTCACTGGCAAGACTTAGCATCCCTTAAAGGCATGGATTTTATGTCCCTTGCTTTATCTCTAGCACTTGGGAAATGACCTGGACTAGAAGAGTCAGAAACGTTGGAGGGATGGGATGGGATCGAATGGATGCAGGAGCAGATACTACACGTTGTGTGTGGTTTTAGGATTCCAAGCAGAAACATCACCAAATAACTTTGAGCCTCAATCACATCCCTGGTTACTGTACCTCCAGAATCCGTTATTCAAGATGACAAAGATCCCCTGGAACAACATTTAATAAGCTTTGGCATGTGTAAGTGTGTGCTAAAACCTCCAAGCCAGTTCGTGAGCTAGCCTGGTTTCCACATTATATATCATAGCTCTGCATGCGGGTAAGAAGCTTCTTGAATCCTTTTCACCGTCATTCACGTGAAGAGCCTTTTGAGTCTCACAGAAACAGAGTGCATGTTGCCAGGAGTGTCTGAGTCATCGCGGAAGATAGTGAGAGCCGTGTATTAACTGGGTTGTCTCCAGCGAGCCTGGGGAGATGGACGAGGTACACAGGCCAAGGCCTGCCTTGCACGGGGCCCTGGTTTGAAGAGATCAGAAGGAGCTTGCCAGCGGTCTGCAGTCAGCCTGGATGCGGCCGTGGGAGGTTTCTTGCCATCCCTGAGTGCTTTGGAATGCACAGGGCCCAGGAAGCGAAGTTTTTTCCTCTCTCTATGAATTGGGTCAGGGAGAGCTTTTAGGGTGGCCCCTGGTCCCACTCGGCTTGTGAAGACAGTAATGCCATCAGTACTGGTTACAGCTGTCCCTGACTTCAAGAAAGCCTGATATTAGTAGGGGGATAAAAGTGAATATGTATGTAGGTATTTTTGCAAAATGTTTTCCCATTATTACTCCTTTGCTCCTCATAGTGAAGGAAGAGAACTTCGGTCACCATCTCTTGTTTAGTGGAGTGCCCAGGTTAAGAGCATGAACCTTACTGTTCAGATTCTTGCTCGTTCACTTCCTAGCCATGCTCGCAAGTTGTTAACATTTCTGAACTGCAATAAACCTGGTTCATAAGATGCTTGTGTGTGAATCAAATAAATCATTAATTAAATGAATTAGGTAAATGAAATTATTGGGTGGGCCCAAAAGTTCGTTTGGGGTTTGAAACCCCAAACAAACTTCGGGGCCCACCCAATATTCCATGCACTTAGTATACTATCTGGCACTTGGTTAACACTCAGTGAATGATAATTAGGGATATTAGTTCTGTTTCTCGGAGAAGGCGATGGCGCCCCACTCCAGCACTCTAGCCTGGAAAATCCCATGGATGGAGGAGCCTGGTGGGCAGCAGTCCACGGGATCGCTAAGAGTCAGACATGACTGAGCAACTTTACTTTCACTTTTCCCTTTCATGCATTGGAGAAGGAAATGGCAACCCACTCCAGTGTTCTTGCCTGGAGAATCCCAGGGACGGGGGAGCCTGGCGGGCTGCCGTCTGTGGGGTCGCACAGAGTCGGACACGACTGAAGCGACTTAGCAGTAGCAGCGGCAGCAGCAGTTCTGTTTCTACTTATGAATAAGCTGAAGTTCAACTAAACTAAATGACTAGGTCAAGGTTATGAAGTTGGACTTGATCCCATTCATTAAATTCTGTCTGGCATGATTCTAAGGGTGCTGTTGAGTAGCACAGAGCAGAATAAAACAACTACCTTGCCATTCTTTCTGCCGCATCACGATCCTCTTGTTCTGAAAAAATGTCTCAACTTTACAGCAGAGTTACTAGATTTATGTAAATGAGTGCTCCACTTAAAAAAACTGAAGTCTCTACCCCCAGCTTGTCACAGCTAGACCTGCTGTATAGAACTAAATAGACACCTGGAGGAAATCACTCCCCAATTTGGGTGAATAAAGCTGATGAGCAGTCTTTAGGGATATTTTCTGCCGCCACGGATGCCTTTTTTTCTCTTCCTCCAGAAGAAAAAAACTGTTTTTCCATTAAGAAGGCAACTGTCAGGTGCAAAGGCTCAGAAGTCTGGTAGAGCTGGGCATAGATCAGTGATGGCCACGAAGCCCCGGAATTATTTGATCTATCTGATACCACGTGTCTGCATACTTGGCAGAATCAGGATAAATGACTGCTTTTTTCCCCTCCTGTTCCTACATGTTGGGCATATACAATCACAGATAGTGAATAATAGTCCAATTCAGCTCTCAGTTTCTGCATTGATTCCCCTGGAGAAAAATAATAAGTTAGTCCTTTGGTTGGTGGCTGATTTTGATTGGCAGAAAAAATAACAGCAAAAAGATTACATTTTGCCAGCATCCTAAATTCTGAAGAACAAAAACCATACTTAAGTTATTGCCCAGCTGTTTGACATTCCCATTTTTTTAAAAAAGAATCTCCTAGAGAGAAAAATTCTCTCTTTCTTCTGGGAAGGAGTTAAAGGTCAGAGAATTTCCATGTAGCATTTCTGAGAGCTGTTGACAGAAGAGTTGATGAAAATACCGCTGTTTTATACCCCAAAAGGAGCATGTACTTTGAGAGTCCAGTTTAGGGTCTCATGTTCAGGCAGGTAGACTAGGAGTGTAGCCAAAGTGTGTGAACTTTGAAATAAAATTGCCTGGTGCTAATCTGTTTGATGTTGAGGCACTGAACACCTTGTGCCTCAATTTCTCCATTGGCTTATGGGATAGCTTAAGTGGAATTGTTATTACCTGTCTCATTGGATTTTTAAGGTAAATGAAAAAAGTCAATACAATAAAAGTGCTTTCTAGCACGGTGTCTGCATGAAGTGCAGACCCTGTCGGTGTTGGCTGTTATTCTTATTAATATAGGATTATTAACGTTGTTAAAGGTTTTTTTTTTTTCCCCCATGGAAACCTTTCGTCAAATAAAATCTTACATGTAAAGAGAGCTGCTCTGGTAGAAGTGGAGCAGAGAACATATAAAAGCAGATTGGCTCAACTCCCCTTTTCCACAATTGCAGGGAACACTCCCTCCCCCGTCCGGCCCCTCCTTGCTGTGGAGCCCCGAGGGCCCCCACCCTCCAGGCTGCCTGGGTCCTTGACCTCTCATTGTCCACAGAGCAGAGCTGAGTCCCGGACCTGCCCTGACTGGGGTTACTGTGACCCTTTCTGACGGTTTGCTGTCAGTGGGCCAGAAAATGAAAGAGAAAGGAAGCTACCTGAATAAGAAGGTGTCTCCCATTTCTGCCTTTTCCCAGATCCTCTCTTCTCCAGGCTGGACGTCTCCATCAGTTTGGCCACTCCTTGCTGAAGATGGTTCACTGTCATCCTCAGATTCTAGTCCTTATCCTGGGCAAGTTAAAAATTCCAGCATGTTGTCGTAAGACAGATTCTTTAATCGCTGGATGACTGTTACCTGGGAAGCTAGTTAGGCCTTCAGCTGTTTGGAAGGGTCTCTCTGCAGAGATTCTGAACTGGGAGGTTTGGGGTAGGGATAGCAAAGCTACTTAATTTAACAAGCCCCAGAGTCCTAAGTTCAATGCCAGCTATAACATTTACTAATTGGGAGACCTCAGAGAAGTCATCACCTGACTAAGGCTGTGTTCCTTTTTGCAGAAATGAGTGACTGAAGGTAGTGATCTCTAAGAAGCCTGTCCAGGTCCAAACTCTAAAGTTTTCCCTATTCTAGCTCTGGTCTGAGCTGTGCACAGCTGGGTGAGACCCTTACCTCCTTTGCTCTGAATGCCATCCCTGTGTTAATATAAGCTGGGATGACATCAATTTTTATGGCTGCCATGTGTCAACACTGAGCCATAGTGAGCCTGTGGATAGAAATCTCTTCTGACACCCCCTTCACAGCCATGACTGCTGCTTCCTGTTTTCATGGAAAGCCTTTTGACTTTAGTGGCGAGCCTTTTGAAATGAAAAGGAACAGGTACATTATTAAGGATATTTAGTGTTCAGAAATGCATGTTACGGCACAAATCTCGTGATTGCATAAGAACATTCTGCAGTCTACTAGATTATACCTTCCCAGGGGGTATAAAGGTGCCTTTTCTCCCTTCTTTGCGTAGCTCTCCTGGTTAGTGACTGTTACCTGTTGGATTGCTGTCTTGTCTGATTGGATTACATACCTATCTTCTGCCCCCCCCTCCATCAGGGCAGTTTATCAGAATACATCCTGTGATAAGGCTAGTGGCTCAGACGGTAAAGCGTCTGTCTTGTATACAATGTGGGAGACCTGGGTTCGATCCCTGGGTCAGGAAGTTCCCTGAAGAAGGAAATGGCAACCCACTCCAGTACTCTTGCCTAGAAAATCCCATGGACGGAGGAGTCTGGTGTCCGTGGGGTCGCGAAGAGTCGGACACGACTGAGCGACTTCACTTTCACTTCACCAGAATTCATCCTGTGATAAGGCTATTATTCCTTTAAGCTATCCCATAAGATCAGTTCTATGACAAAAATACATATAGGATCCATACTATCCCATATCATTTTGGATATCCCCAGGGCACGTGGGTATATTAAAGGCTCTGAGGAGTCCTGAGGCAAGAACATCGATTGCTCTTTAGCCATCGGTTTTCTAAACTTACCTGAGCTGAGAGCCCCTCTCTCTGTTGCTGCCTGTTTATGCTGTCTAGTAGAAAGCATTCTGGTTTAAGACTTGGTTTGGAGGCCCCTGTTTTAAACAGCCCATTCCTTGCTCCAAGAAAAACCAAGAAGACTGGACCAGCATCTTAGGCGAGGAGAGCGTGTTAACATTCTTCAGCCAGCTCTGTCTTGGGGGGCAGAGGTGGGGAGAATGTATTTATAGTAGCATACAACCATTGCGTTCTGCCAAGAGCTGTTAGCTGTGGACAGTGGCCTGGAGAATGAGATTTGCCCCCATAAAGTGTTTATCGTCTCTGTGAAATTTCATACACCCTTAAAGCAAGGGAGAAGGCTTTCTACGGCCAGTTTTGTACGTGCTTATAGCCATATATGGTACAAGATAGAGAAATGGCTTGACAAATTAAAACAAAAGCTTTCTTCTGAAAGCTTGGGATTTTGAACAAATAAGTTCAAGAGAGAGAAAAGAGTTGTTTTGAGGGTGATATGGCTTTAAGACGTGAAAGATAAAAAATAGGACTGCTTTTATTTTTAAAGAGATCTTCCTTTGAGTGTCAGCAGTCAAATGATTTGTCTCCTTACCCAGTGGAGTGGGAGGATTTACAAATATGCCTGGGACATCTTTTGATGTAAAGGATATATGGGAGGGAGAGAAAGATTTTAAGAGTTTATTCTCTTTCTAAGGTGTTATTGCCAGGTCAACCATAAGCCCAGTTGTATGTTAATATTTCCAGCAAGTTAACTTTTGTTTAGTTTTCCAGTTCTTTAAGGTAGTAAGTAGGATTTGAAAATGTACCTTGTGAAACTGGAGAAAATGTGGTGATAACTATGTAGGAAAATGGTACTCTCTTATAAGAAAATAAGACTCCTTTTAGCTCCATTTAGGGAAACAAATGACCTCTTTACCCATTTGGCGCTAGTGGTAAAAAAAAAAACCCCTCCTGCCAGTGCGGTAGGTGTGAGAGACACGAGTTCGATCCCTGGGTCGGGAAGATCCCCTGGAAGAGGAAATGGCAACCCACCTCAGTATTCTTGCCTGGAGAATCCCATGGACAGCAGAGCCTGTGGGCTACAGTCTATAGGGGTGCAGAGTCAGACACAACTGAAGTGACTTAGCACGCACGCATGCATGCACGCACACCCATAGTTTCACTTGCTTTTATCCATAGTAAGCCACTGAAGAGGAAGAATTACCTCGTCATACATTAAAACAAAACATAACTGAAATGGTGCCAACTGTCAAGGGCCTCTTCTTCTATTTCTTCTGAGGGGAGAGTCACAAAGGGGAACTGGGAACAGAGTTGGCTTCAGGTCACTAGGATAATGCATTTTTACCTTCCACACATTTATTTTTGGTGATACCCTCATAAGGTACTGGCATATTTGAACATGATCTTTTTGGTGACTTGGTATAGGAAAAATTTCACCATTCATGGGAGAAAAAGTATCGCCAAGGATTCTCGTCTTCTGAGTCCACTTAGCTGTAAGAGAACAACTGGCAGGGTTAGCCAAGAGGGACAAGCTAGGCATGCCTGATTTTTAACTTGGAGCCATCCCACACTGGAGGGATTCAGTGTGGGTAATCATTGTCGTCTGTTTATTGATATCTGGGCACCCGCCAGTGAGAAACAGGTCAGTCATAAAAGGGGCCAAGGCATGAATTTCCAGCAAGCATTTCTGGGACCTGGCACATCAGTTATTCTTGTAAGCTAGGTGTGACCACTCACTGCAACATGGGGCAGCAAGGGTTAGGACCCCAGAGAAGGCCTGGCAGAGCCTTCTGCATCTTTCGATGAAAAGAGATGGCTTCTGGTTTCTGGAGGTTTCCTAGAAGAAACAGACTGGGGGGAATATGTCCAGGCAGGGATATGAGGCAGTGAGGGAGGCAAGGAAATACTGCAGTCAGAAGCTTGACCAAGGAGTCAGCGATGGCCAGGAGGAAAAAGCCTAGTGGTGTGATTTGCTTTCCTGCTAGTTTCTTCAGAAGGATCACTCTTCCTGTGAAGTAGATGTTATTTTTTTCAAGGTAGAATAAAGTAATACTTGTAAGGCAATCGAAATTATGTAATTTCATGTGATGCGTTAACCATCAAACTGACAGAGAAACTTTTAACAAATATTTATTGAGCTCTTATTGTGTGCCAGGACTGGGAAGCCTGGCATGCTGCAGTCCACAGGATCACAGAGACTTGGACATGTCTGAGCCACTGAGCAACAAATTGTGTGCCAGACCCTGTGCTAAACCACTGGAAGTAAAAGGAGTAAACCCCTCACCTGTTTACGCTGTGGTGATCAGAATTCCGTTACTTGCACCCACTTATAGTCGTCTTCTTTTTTTTTATTGTGAAAATTCCTGCCTTCTCCCTAGACCCTAAACACCTTTCTACTTACTGTCTCTGCAAAGCAAACTTTTCAAGGGCCTCTTATAAGTAGAATCAAATGATATTTGCCTTCTGTGACTTGCTTATTTCACTTAGCGTAATGTCTTCAAGGTTCATCCCTGTTGTCAGTTCAGTTCAGTCACTCAGTCGTGTCTGACTCTTTGCGTGACCCATGGGCTGCAGCACTCCAAACTTCCCTGTCCATCACCAACTCCCAGAGCTTGCTCAAAATCATGTCCATTGAGTTGGTGATAACATCTATCCAACCATCTCATCCTCTGTCAACCCCTTCTCCTTCTGCCTTCAATCTTTCCCAACACCAGGGTCTTTTCCAGTAAGTCAGTTCTTCAAATCAGGTGGCCAAAGTATTGGAGCTTCAGCTTCAGCATCAGTCCTTCCAATGAATTCAGGACTGATTTCCTTTAGGATTGACTGGTTTGATCACTTTGCAGTCCAAGGGACTCTCAAGAGTCTTCTCTAACACCACACACAGTTCAAAAGCATCAGTTCTTTGGTGCTCAACTTTCTTTATCGTCTAGGTCTCACATCCATACAGGACTACTAGAAAAACCATTGCTTTGACTAGACAGACCTTTGTTGGCAAAGTAATGTCTCTGCTTTTCTCTACTTCACCCTTAGGCTGAATGTTTCTGAATTCGGAAGGGAGTTAAAGGGATTGGGGTGGAGGAAGGGAAGTCCAGGTGGAAGATTGACTGGTTTGATCTTCTTGCTATCCAAGGGACTCTCGAGTCTTCTCCAACACCACAGTTTTCCAAATTTGCTGGCATACTGAGTGCAGCACTTTCACAGCATCATCTTTTAGGATTTGAGATAGCTCAGCTGAAATTCCATTGCCTCCACTAGCTTTTTGTGTCCATCTTTGCATGAAATGTTCCCTTGGTATGTCTAATTTTCTTGAAGAGATCTCTAGGCTTTCCCATTCTACTGTTTTCCTCTATTTCTTTGCATTGATCACTTAGGAAGGCTTTCTTATCTCTCCTTGCTATTCTTTGGAACTCTGCATTCAGATGGATATATCGTCCCTTTTCTCCTTTGCCTTTCACTTCTCTTCCTTTCTCAGCTGTTTGTAAGGCCTCCCAGACAGCCATTTTGCCCTTTTGCATTTCTTTTTCTTGGGGATGGTCTTGATCACTGCCCCCTGTACAATGTCACGAATCTCTGTCCATAGTTCTTCGCACACTCTGTCTATCAGATCTAATCCCTTGAATCTATTTGTCACTTCCAGTGTATAATCGTAAGGGATTTGATTTAGGTCATACCTGAATGGTCTAGTAGTTTTTCCCTACTTTCTTCAATTTAAGTCTGAATTTGGCAATAAGGAATTCATGATCTGAGCCACAGTCAGCTCCCGGTCTTGTTTTTGCTGACTGTGTAGACCTTCTCCATCTTTGGCTGCAAATAATATAATCAATCTGATTTCAGTATTGACCATGTGGTGATGTCCATGTGTAGAGTCATCTCTTGTGTTGTTGGAAGAGGGTGTTTGCCATGACCAGTGTGTTTTCTTGGCAAAAGTCTGTTAGCCTTTGCTCCAGGTATCTGTTGACTTCCTGCTTTTGCATTCTAGTTCCCTATGATGAGAAGGAAATGGCAACCCACTTCAGTGTTCTTGCCTGGAGAATCCCAGGGACAGGGGAGCCTGGTAGGCTGCCATCTGTGGGGTCGCACAGAGTCGGACACAACTGAAGCAACGCAGCAGCAGCAGCAGCAGCATGATGAAAAGGACATCTTTTTTTTTTTTTGGTGTTACTTCTAGAAGTTCTTGTACGTCTTCAGAGAACCATTCAACTTCTTCAGCATTAGTGATGGGGGCATAGGCTTGGATTATTTTGATATTTAGTGGTTTTCCTTAGAAACAAACCGAGACCATTCTGTTGTTTTTGAGATTGCATCCAAGTACTGCATTTTGGACTCTTCTGTTGACTATGAGGGCTACTCCATTTATTCTAAGGGATTCCTGCCCACAGTAGCAGATATAATGTTCATCTGAATTAAATTCACTCATTCCTATCCGTTTTTGTTTACTGATTCCTAAAATGTCGATGTTCACTCTTGTCATCTCCTGTTTGACCACTTCCAATTTGCCTTGACTCATGGGCCTAACATTTCAGGTTCCTATGCAATATTGTTCTTTACAGTATTGGACTTTATTTTCATCACCAGTCGCATCCAAAACTGGGTTTTGTTTTTGCTTTGGCTCTGTCTCTTCATTCCTTCTGGAGCTATTTCTCTCATCTTCTCCAGTAGCATATTGGGCACCTCCCGACCTGGGGAGTTCGTCTTTCAGTGTCATATCTTTTTGCCTTTTCGTACTGTTCATGGAGTTCTCAAGGCAAGAATACTGAAGTGGTTTGCCATTCCCTTCTCCAGTGGACCACATTTTGTCAGAACTCTTCACCATGACCCATCTGTCTTGGGTGGCCCTGCACAGCCTGGCTCATGGTTTCACTGAGTTAGACAAGGCTGTGATCCAAGTGATCAGTTTGGTTAGTTTTCTGTAACTGTGGCTTCCATTCTGTCTGCCCTCTGATGGATAAGGATAAGGGGCTTGTAGCAGCTTCCTAATGGAAGGGACACCCCTATTATTGCAGGTGTCAGAATTTCCTTCCTTTTGAAGGCTGAATTAACACTCCATTGTGTGTGTGTGTGTGTGTGTGTGTGTGTGTGTGTGTGTGTGTGTGTAGAGAGACATAGATATATCTCACACTTAGGTGATTCATTCATTCATCCAAACAGTATCCACTGTTTATACATTGATAGATGTTTGGGTTGCTTCTACCTTGTGACTGTTGGGAATAATGTTGCTATGAACCTGCGTGTACAAACACCTGTGTGAGTTCCTACTTTCGCCTCATCCAGGTATATGCGCAGGAGTGGAACTGCTGGGACATATTCCATGTTTAATTTTTTGAGAAACTGCCATTGTGTTTTCCACAGTGGCTGCACAATCTTCCATTCTCACAGTGATGCGCAAGAGTTCCAATTTCTCAGCATCCTCAGAAACACTTGTTATTTTCTTTTCTAAAGAAATAATAGCCATCTTAATTGGTATGGAGTGGTACCCTCTTGTGGTTTTGGTTTGTGTTCCCTGATGACTAGTGATGTTGAACATCTTTCTGTGTGTGTTTTGGTCAGTTGTATATATTCTTTGGAGAAATGTCTGTTTAAGTCCTTTACCCATTTTTATATCATGTTGCTGTTGAGTTATATGAGTTCTCTATATATTCTGGATATCAGATGTATGATTTGCAGTTATTACCACCCATAGGTTGTTTTTGCATTCTGTTGATTATGTCCTTTAATGCAGAAGTTTTTTCAACTTTGATGAAGTTCAGCTTACTTGTTTTTTTGCTCCTGCTTTTTGTGTCATACCAAGAAATCACTGCCAAAATTAGTATCATGAAATTTTTACCCTGTGTTTTTCCCATAAGAGTTTTATAGTTTTAACTCATACATTTAAGTCTTTGATCCATCCTAGGTTAATTTTTTAATATGGTATAAGGTATGAACCTAGCTTCATTTTTTTGCATGTGAACATCTAGTTTTCCCAGAAAATATATTGAAAAGATGATCTTTACCCCACTGAATATTCTTAAAAATTATTTGCAAAGGTTTATGTCTGGTGGCTCTTGTCCATTGGTCTATATGATTGATTGCCTTTGTCAGTATTACGGTGATGGCTTTGTAGAAAGGCTTGAAATCAGAAAGTATGAGACCTCCAACTTCGTTCTTTTTGCAGAATTACTTTGTCTATTCAGAGTCCCTTGAGATTCCACCTGAATTTTTTGTATGGATTTTTCTATTTCAACAAAAACATCGTTGGGATTTTTATTAGGGACTAACTTAACAGAGCAACTTTAAAAAAAATATTTGGTTATATAAGTCATCATTCTTATTCTAACTTGGATGTTGGGAGCCTATGGATTTATAGACACAAAATGATCCTTAGAAAATATGGATTCTGAGCCCAGCTCCTTCTACTCCATGCCTTTCCCCTCTCTGACCACTTTTGTAGGCAATTCTCTTGACCCCTTTCTCCATCTTTCTATACCTCCAAGACTCCTCTCCAGGGAGGAGTTGGAGAGAAACTATGTTTGAGCCCATGCCTTTAATATTAGACATTGGTCACAGCAGTATTGAAAAGGCTTCTCGGGCCAGGCTGCAGAAATCCTGCAGAACCACTAAATGGATTGAGCGAGATCCACTTACGTGCCCCGCTGTGGTCTGGTGGCTAGCATGGTTGTAGAGAAACTAAGCAGAGCAACTCTGGAAATAATCGCCAGCCTGTGTGGCTAGAGCCCATGCGCTTACAACAAACTAGCAAACAAGCAACAAGACTGGTTTCAGTTATCCTAACAAATTCGTATCCTCAAGACTGACACCTTAATAAATTATAGGAAATTGTATAGGCCCCAAATTATAGGCCCAATGATCAGACCTTTTCCTGAAGATTTAGGCTAGACCCATCCTCTGAGCAGGTTTAAAATCACAGTACGGTGACAGGAACTAAGCTCAGCTGGCCTAGATCATGCTCCCTGGGTGCCTGTTGCCCCGACCAGACCACCAACGTCTCCCTAACTAGGAAGCTAGGGACAGAAGGGACCAGGGGCCACTGCTGGTCCTCGTGGAGGAAGAGAGGAAGAAATGCTTGTTTATCTGCCTTGGACAGTATTTTCATTTAGAAAGTATTTTGGTTACTGTCAGGAAGGTTAAAGGCTGGTTGCCAGAAAAACCAAACTTTTCCCTTCCCCACAGGAGGATTAATGCTCTCCTTAAACTCTTTTTTTTTTTTTTTTAAAGCCTTTTCTCTTCTTCAAAGGCCTCCTGTTTCTGCAGCATTTCAAATGAGACTTTTCCTTTTTGCGGTGGTTTGTCAGTTGGTGGTGGGTGAACCTGGTGAGCTGGCCTTTTAAAGCTGAGATCAGTCGATGGGGCGTGGTTCCCCAGTGGTTCATCAACTCCGTTCAGGGGCCCTGTGATCAGCATTCTCAAGTGCAAACTAGGGGACTTCCTTGGTGGTCCAGTGGCTAAGACTCCATGCTTCTAATGTAGGGGGTCTGGGTTCGATCCCTGGCCAGGGAACTGGATCCCACATGCCACAACCTAGAGTTCTGCTGCAACTCAGACCTGGTATAGCAACAAATAAAATACAAACTAGGGCAGAGTTTACCAACATCTATTACATGTAATAAGTCATGAAATTTTGTATATGGATATTTGGGGTGTTTATTGGGCCTGATGTAATATATTATTCTTAGTATGTTCAGTAGTCTCAAACCTAAGACCATTATCCTTAGAATTACTTTTGGCTAAACAAAGACCTGATTATGTTCCTAGATCTGACCAATTCCCAGTAAAATGTCATGCTAAACAAATACATATAAATAATAAAGCTCTAGAGTAGCCATTTCAGATTAGTTTTAAACCTAGTCGATTTGGGGGCCTTCCACCCTGTGGCTCAAACGGTAAAGCATCTGCCTACAATGCAGGAGACCCGGGTTCAATCCCTGGGTCGGGAAGATCTCCTGAAGAAGGAAATGACAACCCACTCCAGTATTCTTGCCTGGGAAATCCCATGGATGGAGGAGCCTGGTAGGGCTACAGTCCGTGGGGTCGCAAAGAGTTGGACACGACTGAGTGGCTTCACCTTCCTTTTGATTGATTGCATTTATCAAAAGAATAGATTGAGTATGAAATAAATATTTTAAAAATAGTTATTATATATTTTACATATAAAATAAGTATTTCTGAGTTAATAGAACAGTGTTTCCCCAACTTTAGTCTTTCACAAACTTGCTGTTTGAGTTTTGCCAAATCAGTAAACCACCTGTGTTTTTATTTGTTTCATAGTTTCCTTAAATCAACTCAAATTAAATCTACATCTGAACCATCCCATGAAACTGTTGATTTATACGTGAACTGCTTGTCTTTTATGATATGCAGCAGATAAATAGGTAACTTTTAAAATATAAACGTGTATACATGTGACATCTGAAGTGTTCATCTCACCTCCTTCTGTGGACAACATACCATTGTTGGGAGAATACTGGTGGTCAGAGCATTTCTTTTGTGCTTTCCATCTTTCTCTCTTTAGAGTTATTAGAGAGAGAAGTGTTCTTAATTTTAAAGGATTCACCTTCTTTTCCCTCATTTTTCTTCCTGGAATACCAGATTTTAATTCACTAGCAGCTTATCCAAGGTTGAGTATTCCTTGGGCCTTTCCTGGAGGTCCAGTGGTCCAGGGCACAAAGGCGTGGGTTTGATGCCTGGTCAGGAAACTAAGATCCTGCATGCCACATGGCCAAAATAAATAAATAAAAGTTTGAGTATACCTTGACCCAGCCCATTTTCTGCATTTACTGGTAAGGGAAATGATTGAAGTTAAAGAAACACCTGTGTGCTATAGTACAGAGTAACCGTAGAACTTAGCAAGTGAACCTAGCTGCGTTCTTGGGGTCCAGCCTCTTCAGGCCTCTTGGAGACTCACTGAGATTCAAATGGAAGCAGAGCTGAAAGGACTCTAGAGAAAAGCTTACCTTCTTACAAATGGGGAGACGGAGGGGCAGAGTGGTATACCTCAGCTGGTATGCTGTATCCTTTGAGCTGGTATCACACTGGCCGCCATGCCTGCCTCCCCAGGCCTCTCCTGCATTTATCTCACGCGCTCAGAAGCCTGGTGGGAATCACAGAAGCCTAGTGTTAGAAATGGCTGCTTTCCCACCTCACCCAAGGTCTGAGATCACTGGTATGATACCCCAGGAATGACAGAAATGTGTCCAGTTCACCTGCACAAGACCACTCATGACCTGGAGCCCCTTCACTGTTTAGGGGAAGAGATGGTGAAGGACAGGGCAGTCTGGCATCCTGCTGTGCACGGGGTCACAAAGAGTCGGACACGACCGAGTGACTGAACAGCAACTGGCTGTGACCCAATTCTAAAGTATTGATGGTCTGGTGGTGCGCTGATGCCCGGGAGCCCTACCCAGGGGACTTCTGTTCTAGAAACCAGATTCAGAATCATCCCCACGGACTATTTCTTACAGCCATCATAAGCAGCCTTGAAATGTCCCCATGATCCTATAACAAGGGGAACCCAGGCAAAACGCCAAGTGGAAATTCTGAAGCTCTGAGTCCTAATCCTGAGTTTGGACTGAAAGGTTTTAATAAAACCCTAATGACTGATCACAAATTTTGAGTCTCTCTTGCCTTAAGTGTGACTTGCAAATGTCACAACTACTCACCAACAATGCAGAAACCATTTAGTATTTTCTATGCTCTGGCAGACTTAGGGAAACAAGGATGAATGGGGGCAGGGAGTGGTCTCTGCTCTGGAAGGATTCACAGACCAGGGGAACAAGCCAACCCATAGTGCCTCCTCCATGAAGCTCTCCCAGACTCTCTGGGAGAATCAGGAGATCCCAATCTTTGGGTCTCCTGGGACCATGTACTGCCCTCTACAGCCTTGACATTGCTTCTGTGCTCTGTTTTGAGGTCTGGTACCTCTTTGAACAGTGAGTTCCTAAAGGGCAGAGGCTATATTCCCAGTGCCTGGTGTAAGTAGGTGGCCCTCCAAATGCTTTTATAAAAAGGGAAGTTTGGACAGTGTCCCGGGGAAGCAGAGTAGGTAAAAATACCAGGTGATGATGCAAACCGGGTAGTTCATTCAGCCTGAGGGTCTCAGGGAGCTTGACAAAGGACGAAGGCATTTGAGCTGGGGTTTGAAAGACAAGAGTTTCTGGGAGCCATCTGGGGACAGCCTGGGAAGTGATTATGTATCCGTCACGCCTATGGCATGTGAGCCCCTTCTTGCACCTGACACCTTTCCTGAAGGAAACACACGTCTTTGATTGGCTTACACATTTCTCTTAGGCAAGTCAGGTGTCTGGTGAACTCTGGATCAGTCCCTAACTGGTTAGTAACAACTGATTGCTAGCTGTGCATGTTAAGATTTAAAATTACACAGAAATGTTAGGCAGGGGCATTTCTTGTAAGAGCTTTGTAAGAGTTCCAGGGAATGTGTGGGAGCAGAGAAGTCACACTGATGCGTGTGCCTCTGCTCAGCAGGGAGTAGTTCTGAAACTTCTTTAGGAAAGAAGAGCAAACCTCTGATCCCGACTTGCTGTAGCTCCCATATGGACAATGTTGCAATCTCCCCACCCCATTCAAAGCCCCTTTTCTCTAGGACTTCTCTTCTACCAAATGATAAAATGTATGTATTAATTATATGAATTGTCGGTCCCTCCCTGCTAGAGTGTGACATCCATGAAGGCAGGGATCTCGGTGTTGTCATCGATGTGTCCCAGTGCCTAGAACAACATGTGGCATATACTAGGCACTCATTAAATTTGTTTTCAATTTTTAAAAACTAATTATTTTTGGCTGCTCTGAGTCTTCGTCACGACACGTGGGCTCTTCATTGCTGTCCTCAGGCTTTCTCTGGTTGTGGCAAACGGGGGCTACTCTCTAGTTGCGATGTGCGAGCTGCTCATTGCAATGTCTTCTCATGTTGCGGAGCATGACCCCTGGGGCATGGGGGCTTCAGAAGTGCGGCAGGAGGGCTCTCTAGCTGTGGCTCAAGTTTAGTTGCCCCGCCGCATGTGGGATCACAGTTCCCAGACCACGGAGGGAACCCGTGTCCCCTGCATTGGCAGAGGCATTCTTAACTGCTGGGCCACCAGGGATGACCCATCTTTGAATGTTGATATCAGTGAATTTACTGAATGTACGAATGAATGAATATTTCTGCCCCAGATCTGAGCCCAAGTAAAGGGAAGGACAGCGGTCCTGAGAGAGTGGAACTGGCGATTGGAGGGTCACTGCTGCCCTCCCGGGAGCTGGCCTCCATGGCATCAGTGCCTCCTGTCCAGTGGCTGGGCTGGTTTGTCCCCCACCATGGACATCGTGAATATACTCAAGCAGTAGGAGAGGTAGATGCCCTGAAGTCCCCTGGTCATCTAAGTGGCTGTCATTTACACATGTTCTTTATCACGGGAGGTAGCTGGGATGCCGTCCCAAAGAGCACTGTGTCTCGAGACCTGAGTCCAAATCCCACCCTGGACCATCTCCAGTGGTGTGATGGAGGGTCAGTCGTTAGCCCTCTCCAAGCCTCAGTCTCCCCACTCGTCAGACGGGGGCAGTGAGCCCCTCTTCTCAGAGTGCCTAGCATGATACCTCCTGAGCCCAGGAGGCCCTCCATGAGCAGCGTGTCCCACCCGAGGAGACCCTCCTAGGGGCTGGTGGTGTGGGTATGTTCCGCGAGCCTGTTTCCCAGCCAGTCCCCAGCTCTCCCCAGGAAAAGATCCAGCAATCCGCCGTGCGTTTTGTAAGGGAGGATCGCACAGCAGCCCCCGCTCCAAACCCGAATCCCCGGGAAGTCAGGAAGATGTATGTGTTTTAAAACATTGGGAGGTCTGCGTTGGATCACCCCAGAGCTGCGGCTCCCCCCCACCCCACCCCCCGGAGCAGTTGAGAGGGAAGGGAGGCCAGTTTGTCTGCCGGGAGTGCTCCCGGCTCGTGTCCCACAAGGGGCTGCCTTTGCTCGGCTTTGGCGGCCGTTGACTTTTAAATCATAAAAAGCCGCTCTTATATACAGTTTACTCTGCTGCTCAAAGGCAGTGGAACGTAGGTATTTAAAAAGGGGAAAAAAAAAAAAAAAAGGCAGAAGAAGCAGCCGTTAATCCCGCCAGGCTTCTGGGCACTGGAGCAGTTGCGGATGACAAAAGTTAATTAGAAACATGAGCAGTTTAACCGAAACCAGTTGTGACAGTCGGAAGGACAGCCTCTCGGGCTGGAGAAGTTTTCCTAGGGAATCGTTGCGGGAGAAAGTGACTGTGGCTGGGTAAGTCGTGTCCCTGTGACTTTGCAAGGGTCGGGGACGGGCTCTTTGGGGGCCAAGGTGCTACACCCTGTCTGCACTGGGCAGGCGTGGTCGTGGGTGGGCGCGGTGATGGGCTCACAGCCGTGTCCCGGCCCCCTTCCCTCTGACAGCTGCCTCAACTTGGAGGATGGTGCTGTGTGGCTCTGCCTGCCGCCTGAGCAAGGCAGCTCTGGTGTTCAGGTCATCAATCTAGGCTGCCTCGGTGCCTAGCAAAGCGCCAGTTTGGAACCCGCCTGTCTCCAAATAATTCCAGTTCCAATTTGGAAATATTTTGAGGCTTTTCTGAGAAAAGGGGCTGGCTGGGGAACTACACCCTGTGTGCCAAGGGGGAAGCCTTGACTTTCAGATAACCTGCGAGTTTTCCTGCTGACGGTAAAGCCTCGTGCTCAGTTCATGCTGTTAAGCTCAAAAGCCTTTTTTTAAACTCCAGCCTGCATCCCGTTCGTAACTCTTTTAAAAGTGCCAACATAGGGAAAACGCATAGGCTTTGATGGGATTTAGCAATTTCTCTGGATAATTAGGTCTGTCAAGATTATCCTTGGTTTCTCTTTTTTCTGGATTTTTTTTGGGGGGGAGGGGGGGAATCTGTTCTGTGTTAATGTCTCTGATACATTGTTTACTTAAAGTTGGATAATCCTTGATTGTTTGTCTCTGATACATTGTTTTCTTAAAGTTGGATAATCCTCCATTGTTTCCCTTTAGTTGGAAAAGGGGTCATGGGTTGAATCATTGAAGACAGGAGATATCTCTTTTACCATTCCCACACAATCACAGTGATGGTGTGGATTTTTGTTTGTTTTCCCATGAAGTGTGTGCTTAATTGTGCCACATACATATGGATGTTAAGGTCGGTGTGCGTTCACATAGCATATGCCAAAATGTGGGGGAGGTGAACAGTGCCTGACGGAGCGTAGGAGAAAGTCAAGGTGGAATTAAAATTGAGACAGGTAGTGGAGCTGCGTGGCATCCGGGTTGGAGCGATCGGCAGTGCAGCCGTGGCCGACGCCCCCTCGTGATGAGTGCAGGCCCATACATGTAACTCAGGTCTCCCTCTCTTCCCCGTCTCCGCAGAGCCTTTGGCGAGCTCGGCAGCCTCCCACCCCGCAATGAGCGAAGATGCACCCGCTGCTTTGGAGGGAGGCGGCGGGTGTGGCCCTGCTAGCTGCGGCGCCTCCTCGGCCATCCCCCAGCCCAGCTCGGCCTCCAAGCCCTGGCGCAGCAAGTCGGTCAATGCGAAGCACAGCGCCGCGGCCGCCGCGCTCTCAGTCAAGCCGCCCACGCCCGAGCCCCCCCGGCCTGCCCCCGAAGCCCTGAAGCCGGCCCCCAACAATCAGAGGTCCATGCTGGAAAAACTAAAACTTTTCAACAGCAAGGGGGCTTCCAAGGCGGGCGAGGGCCCGGGGTCGCGGGACACGAGCTGCGAGCGGCTGGAGATCCTGCCCAGCTTCGAGGAGAGCGAAGAGATGGAGGCGGGCGGCCGCCCGCTATCAGCGGCCGGCCCCGCGTCCAGCAGCCCCAAGATCGCCCTCAAGGGCATCGCCCAGAGGACTTTCAGCCGGGCGCTGACCAACAAGAAGAGCTCCCCGAAAGGCAGCGAGAAGGAAAAGGAGAAACAGCAGCGCGAGAAGGAGAAAAGCAAGGACCTCACCAAGAGAGCCTCCGTGACAGACAGGCCGGACCTCAAAGAGGGGCCGAGAGAAGACCCCAGCGGGGCCGCCCTGACCGAGATGCCCAAAAAGTCCTCCAAGATCGCCAGCTTCATCCCCAAAGGGGGGAAGCTCAACAGTGCCAAGAAGGAGGCCGCGGCCCCTTCCCACAGCGGGATACCAAAACCAGGGATGAAGAGCGTGCCCGGGAAATCCCCAAGTGCCCCCACGCCTTCCAAGGACGGGGAGCGAGCCCGGGGTGGGAAGCCGAGCTCCGGGCTCCCCCAGCAGAAGCCCCCGCTGGACGGCAGGCACTCCAGCTCCTCCTCCAGCCTGGCGTCCTCGGAAGGAAAAGGCCCCGGAGGGACCGGCCTGAACCACAGCATCAGCAGCCAGACTGTCAGTGCGTCCGTGGGGACCACCCAGACCACAGGAAGCAATACTGTCAGTGTCCAGCTACCTCAGCCCCAGCAGCAATACAGCCACCCCAACACTGCCACCGTGGCGCCTTTCCTGTACAGGTAGGAGCGGCTGCCCCCCTCCCCAGCCCTGCCCAGCCCTGGGCAAGGGGTCTTCAAGGGCAGGGGTCTTCCGGGAACATTGAGGCAGGCAGTTCAGGGGCCCCGTGATCAGCTCCTGATAGAGACGTACGCGGTGTGCTTGAGGGACAGTTAATTCAGCGTGGCTGGGGCGTGGGGGTAGGTTAGAAAGCCTAAGAGTGGAAGGAAAATGTGAGTGATCCTGAGATGTGGAGTGGCCGCCCAGGTACACGGGGACCCAGGGGCTTGGCGGAAGCAGCCTGAACAATAGCTAGGAGGGTGGTTTGATTTCACTTGACAGCCTCTAAGGTCAGTCCTAAAGCATCCTGAATGTACTTTAAACGATGAAACACAAAAGCACCTTGCTGAGCAACTGAGACTTCTCACAGAGAGGCTCATCTTGAACTTCCAGAACCTCATGGTTTGTTACCCTATGGCATCTATTTTTTTTCTTTTCTTCTAAAAATTTTTTTTTATTTTCATTTTTTGGCCACACTGTGTGGATTGCGGGTTCCCCAACCAGGGATTAAATCCAGGCCACAGCCGTGAAAGCCTGGAATTCTAACCACTAGGCAGCCAGGAAACTCAAATATTTTTTCAGTCCCTGCTATGTGCTGGGATTTTTCAGAGGGGAGAACAGGATGAGGAAGAAGGGTAACCATAAGGAAGGATTAGTTCTAGAAGAACCAGAGAACCTGAGTTGTGTTTTGGTGACAAGCCTGAGTGTTTCCACTATCAGCCCCTCTGCCTGTCTCTGATGGCACATCCAGGGGACCACAGGAGGCCACGGGAGCCCGGTGCTGCTGTGCTGGGTGGTTGTGGCCTGTGAGAGCCTCTGGTTACACCACACACCTGTACAGGTTAGGGGACATCGTCTCTGTATGATGCTTGATTCTTGCGATGAGTCCTGTCTGGGCAGATGGAAGCCACCCAGCCCTGCTCTTGGGGGGTCCCAGAGCCCTGTTCGTAATGCTCAGCTTGCTCCTGTGCTTGAGACCTGCCGGGCAATGGGCCACGCTGCATAGCTGAGTGATAACTAAGAGCCGTCCATAGCACCAAGGGGACCGCTGGTTCAGTGTTACAGTCCAGGCTCTTCCCTTATAGCTTCTACCCAGCTTACACACACACGCACACGCACACGGATGCGCACGCGCACACTCACGCACACACACACGCATACACACGCACACACACACATGCTACCCAGCTTATACACACACACACACACACACACAGATGCATCCATATGGTGAGTGCACATCACGGACAGTCACACGTAAATAAAGACCCAAGTACACATTCATACATGAAATGTGAATGCACCTATGCACGTGTCCACACGTGTGTTCACATACCTGTTCATATGCACAGACTCGCGCCCATGCTTTCCGCTTCCTCAGCCTGCATGCTTCCCCAGTGAATTAGATGTTTCCTCTCTCTGCCTGAGGTGAGTTCCAGTTCTGTTTCCATTCCCGCCAAGAGTTGATAGGAAGACTGGTTCAAGCGACTGAGTGCGGAGTCAAGCCCACAGCATCCAGCCTTTGAGGGAAGGTCAGGCTTCTGAGGAGAAGCTCTTTCCTTTTCCTTGTTCACTCTCCCCTTCAAGGAGGGTCACACCAGATCTTTTTAAATGGGAGGTGGTCATCTTTGTATTAAATCATCAGCTCAGCTAACAGTCCTGAGAAGGGTGCCAAAACTTAGATACTGCTTCAGCGCTGGTCTCCATGCTCAACTTTTTATACAACTGTTTTCTGAACCATGGAGGCAACTGAATTGCTTGCCGTGAAATTTTTATCATTGCGGTCACGTGGATAGTCTTAACGTCAGGCATATTCAGGCTGCTATTCCCAGATTTTTGATTTGCATTTTCAGAATTAAAATATGTGACAGTCTGATCATGGTCAATTCCACTCTCTCCCCTTTTTTTTTTCCTGGCTGTAATCATTTGAAAGATTCTAAACATTTAAGTTCTATTTTTTTTTTTTAATATTTCAAGATTTTTCTATGAGAGGAAAAGCTCTTAATGGTAAAGAGCTAAAGTCCAACAGATGGGAGGGAGAAAGCATCCCGTTTGTTGAACTGCACTCTCGCATTTGTGTTCAGCCCGAGTGATGTCCTTGTTCCTTCTCTGAGGTGTCTTTCCTCTGGGTGAGCCCGGGAGGCTGGAGAGAAGAGCCCTGTTGCCTGACTTGGTCTTTTGTTCACTTGTGCGTCCCTGTGTGGCCTTGGGACCTGGCTGCAGGCACCGCTGCTGAGCGTGCACCACGTGTGTGCAGAAACCCAGATCATTGGATCCTTTTCACAACTCCACAAGCTGGCTACCTTTTTTTATCCCCATTCTTCTGACAAGCAAACTGAGGCCTAGAATAATTAAATAACTTGCTCTACGTCAAAGAGCTGGTAGTCAGAAGAGCCCGTGCTTATAGCCAAGTCTCTCTACCTAGAGGGACCAAGTGCTTAACCATGAAATAGTCTTGACTCTAAGTCACTGCCTCGTGCTGAGCCTCATCTGTAAATTGAGGAGCCAGGACTAGATCAGAGGATTCTTAGAAAGTGGCTTAGACTCCATTTATGCTCCAGGTTTCTCTCTCTCAAGTTTACAGCTCACTGTTTATTATTTAACAGTGCTCCTCCTAGAACCTCTCATGTTAGTGATGTTACCAAGAGAAAAAGGAAAACAAACCATTTTTTAAAAAAGATCACTCGGAATGAACTATAGTTACCAGTTCATAAGACACACTGGACACCTCTGTTGCTTAATACTTCGCTAAGTGCTTTCGTGTGGTTTCACCTGTGAGTTTTGTAGCAGCTGGGAGAGGTGGCTGTTGTAATCCCATGTCCAGATAAGGGTCCAGCCTCTCTCCAAGGTGCAGTGATTTACTGAGATGTACGTGGCTATCAAGTAATAGACGGCACAATGTTCAGACCTCCAAGTCCAATGGTCCTTCTCTCACCCAGAATCTTTCTAGACTTAAAAACTCATTTATCCATTCATCACACCCTACCTGAGTGCCTGCTTAGCATATAAATTGGAGCAGAGTGTTCTTAAATGCCCACTCAAAAGAGCCAGTCTTAGCCTTCAGAGAGCTCTTAATCTAGTGGAGGAAAGGTTTATTAATTAGATCTTACTGTAATAAGTAGACATCAGGAGAACAAAAACGCACAAGAGGTGGAGCCATCCACTGGCCAAGAATTGGGGAAAGCTTCCAAACCAAGGTGGCATGGGGATGTGCCTTCAGGGCAGCTCAGGAGCAAACTAAGGAAGAGAGAGGAAAAGAGCCTTCAGTCAAAGGGCACAGTCACTACAAAGACAAAATTGTGAAGGGCTGGGTATGAGCTGGGACTGGAGAGAAGCCGCATGTGGGTGGAGCACAGGGCGGGTCCGTGTGTAAAGGCAGGAGCGCCAGGAGACGGGCTGGAAATGAAGGAGGAAGAATCCTGTGATGTAGGGCGTCTTCTATCACAATAGGGACTTTAGATCTTATTCTGCGGGCAACGGAAAACCATTAGAGGCCTTTAATCAAAAGATGAAAGATCACATCAGGGTCACCAAGGTCAGTGGAGAACAGAATGGGGAGTGGACAAGACCTGGAAACAGCCTAAAACAGAGATCACAGTTCAGGAGCCTGCTTGGGTCCGCAAAGGTGATACCACAGTGGTAGCACCCTGAGCGGTTCAGGGTGAACGGGACTCCAGGAAAGGGAACCTCACGCCTCCCCAGGGGGGACCGCCACCACTTTTCACCAGCAGGTGGCGCCCTGCAAGAAAGTGAGCTCACTCCTTCCAGACTTGTTTTTACTGAGAAAGGGACAGAAATCCAGATTTTTTTTGGTGACCTCTCTCCAGTTTTAAATGTGGCCGTGAATTCAAAAGCTTTGAAAGATTCTAGGCAGACCAGTAAGAATCATCCATGGGCTGGTTTCTATACCTGGCTGTCATTTGTAAGCTCTATGGCTGGAGGCAATATACCTGTTCACTGGCCTGGGCAGAGATGGCGAAAGCTTGGATTCTGGTCAAAGGAAGGAGAGGAACACAGAAAGCACGGAAATCCTTTAAATTCAGAGATGATGGGAATGGGGAACCGATGGCGTCAATCGGAAGGCAAAGGTGGGGGGGAGTGTAGATGGATGATGTGGGGCTTATCGGTGCACCCCCCACAGTCTGTTTCAGGCAATCCGCATTCTTGGCAAACACTTTTTCATAGAGAGTGAAATCTGGTTGAATTAGCTGAGGATGCCGATGAATGAATAACATTACGCCCAGGGTTATGTATCCGAATGTAATCATATTTGCCTGGCACGCCTGAATAAGCAGAGGTAATTGTGGCTAGAGCACACTGCTTGATTGTCTCGATTTGCTTGACAAATAAGGGCATGGAGAAGGTTTGGGGAAGTACAGATTTCAGTCAAGTGTTGAAATAATGATCAGTGAGACCTTTCATCTCAGGAGATCTGAGCTCTGAATCAGACCTGGCAGGCAAACACACCTGCTTGGCACCCACTCCTGGCCGGTTGTACAGTCACCTCTCCAGAGACAGCCGTGTCAGGAGGATCTGGGCGGTGGGTGGGGGGGTTGGCGCACGGGGCTGCCAGTGGAATCATCTTCATGCTTGGCTTGCTGGCATCGCTGGTTACTTAGAAGTGGCTCTTTGGCACAGGTTAAATGATCCAAACCGCCGGGTACTTGCCAGCCTTTTGCTGGCTAGATCCAGCTCCCCACAGGGGACGCAGAAATGCGCTCCCCAGTGAAGGACTGCAGACCCTCCATTTGGGTGATGAATATTTCACCTTTTACACTTCGGTGGCTCTCTCTGTTTCTGGGACATCGCTCCTCGTGCACCGATGAATTATTTAGAGTGTCTGCTGGTGTGCTCTGTTCTAAAGCTTCTCACCAAGGGAGGGGCTCACGGGGTTTGTGATTGGAGCACAGTGGTCCAGACGGGATAGTTACCGCTTGTGACAAGTACGTCTGCTCTGGTTTGTGTGTGAAGGTCCCAGACAGACACCGAAGGGAATGTTACTGCCGAGTCCAGCTCAGGGGGTGTGACCACGGAGCCCAGCCACTACACCAAGAGTGGACAGCCCGCCCTGGAGGAACTCTCTGGTGAGTACGGAGCCCTGGAACTTCCCTGTCTCTGGGAGGTGAGGCCTCCCAAGCCACCGCCGCTGGAAGGGCTGAACCCAGCTGGTCGTGAACTTGCTTCACTGTTGCTTTGATTGATGAGCCAAACTGATTTTCCGTCTTCCTGCTACCTCTTTTTTTTCCCGTCTTCTCTCTCTCACAGTCTATTCCCTCCTTCCAAGACTGTAAAAAGTCTTTACCTGTTGGTGAATTCTGCTTTAAGCCATACTCTACCCCACTCACGTAGGGGCTCTGGGCTTGGAACACTTTACCTTGAATCTCCTTGTTCACTCTTCAGATAGAGTTGCTTTCCAAAAAGAGTTAGAACTCTAAAATGTATTGCCTTTTTTCAAATTTCCTTTCTAGAAGCACTGATTGAAAATTGTTCTGAGCGTCCTCAGACAGTTGGAAAGAAGATTTCAGCATATTTCTTTTACCAAAAACAAAAGTCTAAATTTTATTTAAATGTAACCTAGACAAGGAGCGGCTTCCCTGATCATTCAGATGGTGTTAAGGAATCTGCCTGCAATGTGCGAGCCTGGGGTTTGATCCCCAGTTCGGGAAGATCCCCTGGAGAAGGGAATGGCAACCCACTCCAGTATTCTTGCTTGGAGAATTCGATGAACAGAGGAGCCTGGCGGGCTACAGTCCGTAGGGTCACAAAGAGTCGGACACAACTGAGCAGCTAACATTTTCACTAGACAGGAATGATGATTAAAGGATGTCATGTCATATAAAAACATAAAATCTGCAATTGTCATACAGTTAGTTCCACGAATATTTATTAGCGTTACACCGTCACAGTGTTCATTTAAAGAAACAGAAGTAGCATCAGAACTGAATTCCTGCTGCAGTGTATTCTGGGCCACCGCTTTCTCTGTGCCCATCCCTGTTGCCAGCTCTGTGCCCTGGGTCCCAGCAACTTCTAATCAGGGAAGTGAGTGGCAAGCCGCATATTGAGCAGTGGCTGTGTTAGTCTTTGCATATCATACCACTTCCCGGGTTGGGTTAAAAACTGAATCCATGTTTAAAATCCATTCATTAGACTAAGTATCCATGACCCCACCATTTTAATAGCTACGGTACTGCGGTGGAGTTGGTATGCAGCCCATATGATCGCCTCGTCCACCTATTTGACCATTAACTCTGAGTGTTCATTTCAGAGGATCTAAGAGGTTTAGCTCTTTCCCTCTGGCTCTGCTGGCCGGGCATGTTGAGGAGACAGAGAAGTTTCCAGCCGTTTGTAAGTGATCCATCTCGCAGTGGTTTGGGGCCCTACATTTGGGATTGATTTTACGTTTCCTTCCTTCTCAGGTTTTAGCTCCCTTGCATGTGAGAACCTGGATGGTGCAGGAAAAGGGTCAGCTCTCAGAAGAAGGGTATGGAGGTTAATGACTACTCAGGTCTCCATACACATTCCAGATCGTGTTCATATGTGCACACATCAAAAGAGCCAGGCCAGTGATTCAGCAGCTGGCATGGGTCAGACGTGTGTCTTGTGGAGGAGTATGGATTCATGTCAGACCCAGGGGCTCAGTGAAATTTACATCTGAGAAGTGAAGGCGGCAGCCGGAGAACATTCCACATAACACTTAAATTTCAGAGGGACAGATGGCAGCCTGTGATCTTCTCAGTCCTTTTTCTTTTCTCCCCATGTCTCCTGTGCATCAGGACAGCAACCAAGTGAGAGCTCAGAAAGCCTGAGATGCTGTCTGTGGGTTTGGGGACCAGAGCTGTTGCAGCCAGTCATGGCTAATCAAGCGCTCTTGGGTGTGAAGCCAAAGGGTTTTAGTTGCTAAGGACACTTTGTGAATCAGGATGCCGTGTCTTTACATTTAAGCAGTGAAACTCACACGTGTGGCTGTGTCGTGTGCGTGAATAGTTTTGTGGAGACACTACACAGTAGCACATGTGTATGAGGTTGAATTCAGCTTAAAACAGCCGGTCCTTGAAATGACCACAAATGTGTGTGTCTAGGAATTGCCATTTATGAGACTCTTTGATCAATGCTTAGTTCTTTCCCCTTACTTATGCAAGTAGGTGGGTTGTCCCATGGTGCTCTGCCATTCACACAGAGTTACAGGTGAGATAGGCCTCTCGGGTCGTAGCGTTAGGAGGAACCACATCCACTTATTATCCAGTCCACGAAGCCCTTCTGTCATTCACTGGTGAGTTGTCTTTCAGCCTCTGCTGGAATACTTCTTGTGATGGAAAAGCTATTCCTTCACAAGACAGCCCTTCCATACCTAGTTGGCTTTGCCTGGTAATGGAGTCTTATCCTTCCATCTCTAAATCACTGGACATAATCCAGCCTCCTGAAGCTCACGGACAGTTTCCATTCTTTTCCTGCAGCAGCGTGTCCTCCAGCCTCGCTCTTCCAAGTAAAACCTCCCAGTCCCATCCGTGTTCCTCATGTTAACACCCTGCCATCCTCACGTCTGCTCTGTGTGATCAGAATGTGCTGTTCTCTCCATCGTAGCGCCTGGCTTGCGGGGGGACTGCCCTGGGCAGGTGAGGAGAGTCACAGGTAGACATGGAATGGTTCATAGTAGCTGGGTTTCAAGGGCCCAGTCGTTTGCCCTGGGGCACGCCATGTGTTTGTTTTGTTCAGACAATGAGTTGGGATGGAGATCTTACACTGAGCCCATCTTCCAGCATGCAGAATGGGCAGTTTAGAACATCAACACCTGAGTGAGGCAGGTGGATTACTAGTTTGTGCTTCTACGTTGCCCTTGGAATCTTTGAGGGGAGCATATATTTCCCAGTGGGACTCCTCGGGGGAAACAGCGCATTCAGATTCAATGAGCCCTACATTTAAGTGGTGAAACTCATGTGTGTGGCTGTATCATGTGTGTGGCTGTACGGTGAATAATTTTATGGAGACACTACATAGTAGCTTGTAAGTATGAGGTTGAATCCAGCTTATCTACAGCCAGTTCCTTGAAATGACAACAAATGGATGTATTTGGGGATGGATGTTTATGGGACTATTTGATCAATTGCTTAGGGATATCACGTGTCATCTCATCTGATCCTTCTAACCTAAGGGAAGGGCTTTTATCCCCATTTTACAGATGACATTCAGAGAGGATAAGTGATTTGTCCAAGGTCAAGTGGCTAATAAGTGGCAATGCCGCTGTGCAAACCTTTATCTGTTGGAGTGCAAAATCTATCCTTTCTCTTTCACCCTACACTGACCAAACATTTTGGGGGATGATAAATATTTCTTGAACATATCTAGATTTGTGTGGGGGTTACCAAGAACAAAGGTGAGTTACCACTCTGGGTCAAAGACCTTTGTCTTAGGAGACTTAACACAGGCAAATGTGTTGTTAAGATGTCATCAGAGACGTGGACATGTACAGACCTAACTCGGAGACGTTGCCAGTTTGGTTCCAGACCACTGCGATGAAGTAAAGATTGCAAGAAGGCAAGTCTCACAGATTTTTCTGGTTTTCCAGTGCACTTCTCTGGTGGAGCAGAGGGTTAAGAACCCACCTGCCAATCAGGAGATGTAGGTTCAATACCAGGCATGATGTCCTGGAGAAGGAAATGGCTACCCACTCTAGTGTTCTTGCCTGGGAAATCCCACGGACAGGACTGCCTGGCTGGCCACAGTCCGCAGGGTCGCAAAAGGGTCAGACACAACTGAGTGACTAAACAGCAGTTCGTGAAAAGCTGTGTTTCCCCTGTATTGTAGTCTATTAAGTATGCAGTAACATGAGGTCTAAAAAAACAACGTACTATTTTGAACAACGTACTTAATTGAAAAATACTTCATTGCTAAAAAAATGCCAACCATTGTTTGAACCTTCAATGAGTCATAGTCTTTTTGCTGGTGGAGGGTTGGAAATATTGGCAGAATCACCAAAGCATGACACACAGACACAGAGTGAGTGAGTGCCGTTGGAAAAACAGCGCCGACAGACGTGGTCGAAGCAGGGTTGCCACAAACCTTCAATCTGTAAAGATCACAAATATCAGCAAAGCACAACAGAACAAGGTATGCCTGTAAATATAGTTATTATACTGTTGTGCATGATTAAGTTAATTAATGAAGGTAATTTGAAAACTGGTGCCTAGACCTAGCTTCATAATAAATATTCCCTGAAGGGCCTGGAGCCATCCAAAATATCAGTACCTTTTTTTGGCAGCCTTTACACAGATAAAATATGGCCAAACTGGCAGTGAAAGATATTTAATTGATGGCCCTGTGGATAGATGCAATTACATTCCTCCAAAGCCACTAGGGGAACGTAAAGTAGACATTCATCACTGCTTTCGTTTAAAAACATGGACGTTCATATGTACTTGAAAGAACTGGGTGGGAAATGCAGGTCTGACTACTTTTCAGATAAGGGAAAAATGCCTTTCAAATTTCTCTTGGTTAGGAGTGGGGAGAAAATTGAAAACACTGGCGTTTTCAAGGCCAGAGAGTTTGCTACAGCAAGTTTCTTCCATAGAATCAATCATTGAATCTAACCTCCAGGCGTCACTGTGTTGAGAATAACCTAAGAAGTGGTCATCTGTCTCAGAAGGAGAGTTAATTCCGTGCCTTTTCTTAGCTGCCTGTTGCCCTGTTGCTGACACTTGCTGGCGTCTGCGGTAAATCCCACTTGCTGTTGCCCACGTGTTCCGTATTCTGTATGGAGCTTAATTTAGAAATATTGCTTAGTACTTGAAGTAGTCATCAGCTTTAAAAGACCCTTGATGGTGGTCTTCTCAGCGCTCCTGAAATTACTCTGAGGGAAACATGTGTGACTCTTCTCATCACTATTATAGTTTTTCAGCTTTTCTTCTCCCCTCATAAGCCCAAACAAGGGAGAATGGCCAGACACCCCCAGGCCGAGGCTCCTCTGAGAGGGGGTGTGGCTTCCTAGCTTGTATGTGGCGTCTTTCTCCTGGGATGTTTGTGCCAGCCTCGCCTCTCCAGACCAGTGGAGAGGTGGGAATTGTTGGGAGCATTTAGTGGGAAATGTTGCCCAGGAATGAAAGTCCCTTGTCCCCCAGAGAGAAGCCTGGCTCTTCTCGAACGTTCCCCACTCGTCAGCACCAGCCGGCGTGATCGGGTGCTTTTGGTGGGCGCTGCACTTCGGGCTCTTCATTTAGTCCTGCAACAGTCCGTTGAGACCAGCTCTGTCACTGTCTTCGATTAGGACCGTGGCACCTGAAGGGCGGAGAGGGTCAGCACCTTCCTCGTGACCACTCAGCCAGGGAGGAGAGGAGCCAGAATTCGAGATGACATAACAAATCGGGCCAAGAAGGCAAACCTCTCTCTGTAGAAATATTAATGATCAATAGGTGCAGATCTTTTAGCCACTACAGATGAGCCGTCTATAACGTTGCATCAGGGCTTCCTTGGCGGCTCAGTGCTAAAGAATCTGCCTGCCAATGCAAGAGACACGGGTTTGATCCCTTCGCAGAGGAAGATCCCACATGCCTTGGAGCAACAAAGCCCAGGAACCACAGCTACTGAAGCCTGTGTGCCACGATAAGAGAAGTCACAGCAGTGAGAAGCCTGCAGAGCACGAGAGAGTGGCCCCTGCTCACCACAACTAGAGAAAGCCTGAGCCGCAGAGAAAACGTAAATAAGTAGTGTTGGGTCAGCACAGCCAAAATACGTAAATAAGTAGTGTTGGGTCAGTAGATAGCAGCACCCATCTATGGAGGAGAAAGCAAAAGGCCTTTCCCACTTCTGTATGGTTGGAAAATCATTCCTGGGCAGGGCTCAGACCTAACGTGTGTCTGTCTTTATGGGAGACAGTGTGGAAATGTGTTTACTGTCTCAGACTCTGTCTTTGTCTCACAAGCTAGACCTCACCTATTGCTGGAGGGACCTGCAGGGAGAAGACAGACTTCTTTATTTAGGTTTAGTGCCTTCCTTTGGGTATTCCTCCATCCGTCCATTCATTCACTCTCAAATCCTTCTTGCGGATGTGTGATGGGCCATGTCCCAAGCAGGCAGCATGCTTATGGTCTTGGACACGACTGCTGTTCCCATGAATCTCCCCATGTACCTGAGAACTTAAACAGTCTTCACCTTTGTCTCTCCAGGGGAGGACCCTGAGGCTCGGCGACTGCGGACGGTGAAGAATATTGCTGATCTGCGGCAGAATTTGGAGGAGACCATGTCCAGTTTACGGGGAACTCAGGTTACACACAGGTACCTGGAGCGTGAATCACTTCCCTGAATCGGTTGGTAACGTGATTATCACATGGCTGCTTCTGCCATGGTGTGTTCCCGCCCTACCCACATACGTGATTTAGTTAATAATGGAATAAATAACCTGGATTGCCAAAGTGCTGAAATTCACTGATCACACCAGATGGCGTGCAGAAGTGTCAGGAGCAAAAATCCGTAGAGACAAATTCCTTCCCAAAGCAGAAGGTTACTCAGTCCGTTCCACAGAGGATGTGGCAGACCAGCTGCACTGAAATTTCCCTTTGCTTGCATTTTCCAAAATGATATTGGGCTGTTAAAATGAGCAGGTGAACTGTACTTGACCTGTGTGATAAAATGACTAACTCGCATTCCTGCCCTCTCTTCTGATCCCCAGCACTCTAACGTTGTTAGTCATGCACGTGTATAAAACACGTACGGAAATATTTATAAAAACGGAGGATCATGTTTAAACCATGGTTTTGTTGGATGAACTCTAGGATTACATTGGAAACATTTATCAGCTTCTTTTCATGGTTGAGCGAGAAGGTGAAGAGGATGCAGCCCTGGGCATCCTTCATGATTTGGGCAGAACCAGGTTTTACCGTTTGTGTTTGGCCTTGATGATCTAGGTAAAGGCCTAATTACCCCTGAGAGCTCCCAGGTCAGGGAGGTCTCTTTTGCTTCTCCAGTTTCAATCTTTTTGATAAATGAACACAGCAGGAGATTGCTGGGCTCCCCCTCTGCCTGCAGCTTTGGCAGAACAGGGTTAAGCACCATGGGTTCTTAAAGAAGACCAGGGCCTAAACCTTGCGTGAATGTGAAGTTGCTTCTGTCTTATCCGTCTCTTTGCTGCCCCAGGGACTATAGCCCACCAGGCTCCACTGTCCATGGAATTCTCTAGGAAAGAATACTGCAGTGGGTTGCCATGCCCTCCTCCAGGGGGTATTCCTGACCAGGGATCGAACCCACATCTCTTATGTCTCCTGAAATAGCAGGCAGGTTCTTTACCACTACTGCCAGCTGGAAAGCCCACCTAAATCTTAGGGGTTCCCAGGATGAGATGAGTCAGGCAGGCTGCTTCCCGGATCGGAGGGAAACAAAAGCAGCCGAGGCACCTAATCGGTTCCTTTCAGAGGCAAGTACCCTGGGTGGGATGGTGCTGGCCTGGAGCCCGGTGCTGGACTGCCCCTCTGTGATGAGATAAGTTACCTCCCTCCTTCCACCATCACTGAAACTGACTTAAAGTCGGTTCCAGCAGTTTGGTGGATTTCTTGGCTCAGGCTATGATAGTGATCATGAGAGGAGGGAAAGCGTCCATGCTTTCTCCTGCAGGAAAGACTCTCGCTCTCTCTGCTTAGTTAACACATTATTGACTGGGGGAGTTTTGCAGAAACTAGCACCTGTGGCCAGTGATTTGTTACATCAGTGAATATCGAAACACTCCCATCAATAACGTTCGAGTAACAAAAGACGTATTAATACCTCTCTGGTCAATAAGTTGTTAAAGAGACCTCTGTGTTTCTCATCTTGATGGTATGGCAAGACCCGGGACGAGCTCAGTCTCCTGGCAGATTCAGACCTAGCTAGTTTCACCAGCCCAGGCATTCATCTTTCATTTCTGATCTTTTGCCCCCAAAGTTTAACTGTCATTTTGGACAAAAGAGGAGAGAAGCAAATGTGTGGGGAAAATGCATGTTACAGAGTGAGAAAATCAGGGCCCTCCCTACCTGCTTAGTCTGGAGAGAGCTGAGGATGTGAAATGTCTTAGGACCCTCGGGGAGGATGGGCACCTCCTGCCTTTAGGAAGGAAGAGATGAAAGGCAGCATCCAAGGACAAGCAGGCAGGCGCTATATCCCATCGTTATCAGTCCAGCATTGTCTACTGCCCTTCCTGGGTTGCAAAAAAGACTAGTTAAGATCATTTCTTTAAAGTAACTGGGGGACTGCCCTGGTGGTCCAGCAGCTAAGACTCCATGCTGCCAATGCAGGGGGCTCAGGTTCGATCCCTGGTCAGGAAACTCGATTCCACATGGCGCAACTGAAGATCCCTCGTGCTGCAACTGAGACTCGGGACCGGCAAATAAGTGAATAAAAGTAGATGTTTAAAGATGAAGCAACTGGTGGTGGGTATCTTGCACCAAGTTTCGGGGGAAGAGTCCCCACTGGGCTTTCCGCAGTGTCACTCAGGCAGGCAGCTTCATCTTTTCGTTTTTAACAGCAGAACTAACACTGGGTGGCACGTTGGTACCTTATTTTTTGATCCTGTTTTGTATATGGGAAGTATTTTATAGTTCTAGAAAAGAAAGAGGATGTAAACGCAAAGGCCGCTGGGCACATTGGGGTCTCACGCAAGGCCGGTTTTATGTCTCTAGCACGTTGGAAACCACGTTTGGCACCAACGTCACCACGGAGATCAGCGGGCGCAGTATCCTCAGCTTGACGGGCAGGCCCGCTCCCCTGGCCTGGAGGCTCGGCCAGTCCAGCCCCCGGCTGCAGGCGGGAGACGCCCCCTCGATGGGCAATGGCTACCCTCCCCGGGCCAACGCCAGCCGCTTCATCAACACTGAGTCAGGCCGCTACGTGTACTCTGCCCCCCTGCGGAGGCAGCTCGCCTCCAGGGGCAGCAGCGTCTGCCACGTGGACGTCTCGGACAAGGCGGGAGATGAGATGGACCTGGAGGCCGTCAGCATGGATGCGCCTGGCTACATGAGCGACGGGGACGTGCTGAGCAAGAACATGCGGGCGGACGACATCACCAGCGGGTGAGTACCTGGGCCGCTGCTCTTCTCATGGAGCGGCGGCCTGGCACCTAGCTTCTCTTCTGCGGGACTTCCTAATGTTCTCTGGAGTGAGCTGTTCATCACTCAGTCATGTCTGAATCTTTGTGACCCCATGGACTGTAGCCCGCCGGGCTCCTCTGTCTATGGAGTTCTCCAGGCAAGAATACTGGAGTGGGTTGCCATTTCCTTTGCCAGGGGATCTTTCTGAAGCAGGGATCTAACCCAGGTCTCCTGCACTGCAGGCAGATTCTTTACTGTCTGAGCCACCAGGGAAGCCCAGCGTTCTCTGGGGGAGAGCAAACTGCTTTCCTCATGTTCTGTCCATGCGGCAGGCTGTGTGCTGTGGAGGGGAGCCTTCTGGGCCGAGAGGCACACGACCTGGGCTGCAGTCCAGGCCTGGTGGTAACTCGCTGGGCAGTCCCAGGCAGGCTCCGCCAGCAGCCAGAGTGACACTCGACGGCAAACCCCACGGGTAGAATCCAGACCCCTGAGCCTGGTGGATCTGGCCCTCCCCTGCCTCTGAGGGCTGGTTGTTCTCCATTCTCCTTGCTTCTGCTGCTGCAGCTGGTTTTCGTGTTCCTGTCTCATCAAGCTTCCCTGCCTCAGGGCCTTTGCACTGTTTCTCTGCCTCGGTCCTTTCGCCCAGATCTCTATACTGGTTCCTTCTGGCTGCTCTGCCGGCATCTCTTTGAAGGGTCCTCTGTGACCCTTCAACTTCAAGTCCTATATGTGACCTGTCCCAGGCCTGTTCTCCTTCACTGTATTTATACTCATTTGGAAGCTTATCAGTGTTGAAATTACCCTGGGTGTGTGTTTCACTCACTCGTGTCTGGTTCTTTGCGACCCCGTGGGGTGTAGCCCGCCAGGCTCCTTCGTCCGTGTGATTATTCTGAGAATGGGTTGGTATTTTATTGTCTCTCCGCCTGCTCCTGCTTACAGCGGTAAGGGCCATGGTGCAGCAAGGCAATCAGCTTGCCCACCACTGAATCCCCAGTGCCTCGTACATGTAGGAGTGTGTAAACTTTGCTGAGCTGGTGAGCACGTGGCGGCATGGATGAAGGAGCAAGCCCAGCCTCCCTGTAACATGCGAACATAAGGGGAGCGATGAGATGGTGTCTGAGCTGGGCCGTGACCCTGTGTGGCCCGAGGCTTGGCTTCCTGCATTTGACCCACTTACAGATCCCTGGGGAAGCTGAACAAGTATCCGTTTACCCCACTTGCCCATGATCCCTTCATCTGTTAACCTGGCTTGCCCAGAAGTCCTTCAGGATCTTTCCCTCCTCTAACATTCCAACAGGTAAAATTACAGATGATAAAAATCAGGCCTGAGGATCATGCCGTTCATTTTCCTGAACGTAGTGATCAAGAACCCCGTGGGTGGGTCAGTATTTTCTTAATATAGCTCATTCTCCCACTGTGTGCCAAGCATTGTGCTAGGCGCTTTATATATATTATCTTCTTCCCGCACAGCAGTCCTTTGAAGTAGGCAATATCACATCCCCATCTTATGGGGGAGCAAACTGAGGCTCAAAGGTTAAATCACTTGCCCAAGTTGAGTAGTTAAGAGGCAGGGCTCAGGGCTAGTGCTCCTGAATGCAGCTTCTTAACCAGTGCACCGGCCCATCTTCTCCAGGATTTCATTGCTGTGTTGAAATAGCACAGCTACTTGAGTTTCTTTCAGAATTGATTTGCTTAGTTCTACCTGTCTGTCCAGAAGTGTTCTTTTATTTTAAAGCTTAGAGATAGGAGTACTTTGACTTTCTGCCTGTTATTTTTAGAACCATCCCATGGTGAAATCTTGGAAGACAGGCGCCACCAAACTCTTAGAGTACAACAGCTTTCTGCTCCCCTCATAGCTGGGAAAGTTAATGGTAGATCAAATGATTCCGTTAACTTAGAGCGTCATTTTACGTCTCTAGTTTAACGTGAACATGAGAACAGTGCATGTGTGCATGCATGCTAATTCACTTCAGTCATGTGCAGCTTCGATCCTGTGGACTGCAGCCCGCCAGGCTCCTCTGTCCACGGGATTTTTCAGACAAGAATACTAGAGTGTGTTAGCATGCCCTCCTCCAGGGGGATCTTCCCAACCCAGGGCTTGACCCGTGTCTCTCTTGTCTCATGCTTTGGCAGGCGAGTTCTTTACCACTATAGCGTCACCTGAAAACAGTAATGTGTGTGTATCACTAACATTGCATGTAGTTTAATCTTTTAAATTATTTTAATAATTTACAATTAAATTTTTATTAAAATTAAAAATTAAAATAACATAATTAAATTTCATTAATAATTATTTTATTATTATTATTTCAAAGACGCTTATGCCTTGGAAGGAAAGTTATGACCAACCTAGATAGCATATTAAAAAGCAGAGACATTACTTTGCCAACAAAGGTCCGTCTAGTCAAGGCTATGGTTTTTCCAGTGGTCATGTATGGATGTGAGAGTTGGACTGTGAAGAAGGCTGAGCGCCGAAAAATTGATGCTTTTGAACTGTGGTGTTGGAGAAGACTCTTGAGAGTCCCTTGGACTGCAAGGAGATCCAACCAGTCCATTCTGAAGGAGATCAACCCTGGGATTTCTTTGGAAGGAATGATGCTAAAGCTGAAACTCCAGTACTTTGGCCACCTCATGTGAAGAGTTGACTCATTGGAAAAGATTCTGATGCTGGGAGGGAATGGGGGCAGAAGGAGAAGGGGACGACAGAGGATGAGATGGCTGGATGGCATCACGGACTCGATGGATGTGAGTCTGAGTGAACTCCGGGAGTTGGTGATGAACAGGGAGGCCTGGCGTGCTGTGATTCATGGGGTTGCAAAGAGTCGGACACGACTGAGCGACTGAACTGAGAAGACCGTTGGTATTCAGCATGGTGTCAAGGTTATCTTTATCACTTCCCACTGTGATATACAACCAAACATTTTGGGATTATTTTGAGATTTTCTTATTTAATCAGAAACATTTATTCTCTTGTCAGGTCAGTCTTTTAGTAAGTGAAGGTGTGTTTATTTTCATGTACTACCAACAGTTTCCACAAGGTGGCGACATTGAAACACCCTAAACTGAACCTTAGTGATGTTACAGTGAGACATTCCCAGTCTCTTTAGCTATTCAAACCAGAGCCGTTATCCCTGCTAAAAAGCACAAATGTTTACATTTCACTTCCTGCTTTGGGAAGCTTACATTTTTAGCAAGTGAGATAGCACTTAGAGCAAGTGTAGATAAAAGTGTGGAAATGTAAGCAAACCACCCAGTTATTGAAATTGGAGTACGCTGGTCTGTTTCCAACTCCCTCCCTCTCCCCACCGCCCCCCCAGCCACCCGCCCCAGTTACTATTAATGTAGAAACTTACCTGCCCAGTGAAGAGAGGCAGCACAGATGGCATCTCGCACTCCTCCTAGTTGTGACATTCTAGGGCACTAGTTAAGCACGGCTCCACTCTGGAAGTGCGTGTGAGTTTCTGCTTTGAGGTTCAGTTACCCGCTCGCCTTTATATGCAGAGCTCAGGGCACACCATATAATGTCCTTTGTACTTAGTTCTTTTTCCTTTTATACACATGACAAGGCTGTAGATACTGAAGGACTGGTCCTTTAGTCTGTGCTTCAGAATCTGCCCAATAAGCCATATTGCTGAGGCAGTTGGTGTAGTGGAAAGAAAACAGACAAATATCAGATAAGATTGAATCCCGCTCTACCACTGCTGAATTCTGTGACATTTAAGCACGTTATTTAGCTTCCCGAAGCCTTGAAGCACTACAATGAATTTGGTTTTTAACCTTCTGCAGTTAGATTTCTCTTTGAGGTTTTATCTAATTAATGGCAAACATCTGATGAAGACGCACAGTTTCAGACAGTGTTCAGATGTCTTATCAGCCTCAAAGATCCGACTGTTCACTTGGGAACAGAGAAATGGTTACAGTTTTCATCCAGATGTTTGTTTGACTTAGTGGAAGCAGTCTTGATGTATGAGTATTATATAAATCAGTGTGGAGGCTCTTTGAGGAAAGTTCTTGTAAAAGTTTACAGCAAGTGTATTTAGTAAGACTGATGTGGAAGTAAATTCTAGTTTTGGAAAACCCATGGCCTTTGTTCTTAGAATGACGCTGGACCTCAGCTTGTTCGAATAGCTGTATTTTGACTCCTCCAGCTCCTTGTCGCTCCTGGATATGAACGCGTGTGCAGCTGTGCACCATTAGGGCTCCCCTACGGTGGGCTGATGTTACTTGATTTCCGTGGAGTTTACCAAGGAACTGATGGCACACGCCTTTGGTCTCTCTGTGTGTGTCCTTACTAAACCCTTCTATCGCACTTAGCAGGTACCAGGCATGTCTAAGCACTTTACAAGAAATCGCCTGACCTCACCACTTCATTTTATTAGACTGATAAATTGGAATTCAGCTGTGGTTAGTGGAAAAGGAATTAAAAGTAACAGACGTAGATGTCTCTTACTAAGATTTGATCTGTGAAGTTGATCCATCTACTCATCTTCTGAAACTTCAGAGAGCCATATGGTATAGAGTGAAATTAAAGGGACAGACTTAGAGTCCATATGTTTGGAAAGATTTTTTTTTTTCTTTTCAAAGGAGTCATTGAGTTGTAATAATGTTCCATACTATGAATATACCTCCTTTCCTGGAAAAAAGAAAAGACCATTTAAATGCAACATCAGAAATTTCTCTAAGAGCCTTTGATGGCTTCCCATTGCCTGTGGGAACAAATGTCAACTTCTTAGCAGGGAGGCTGCTTATGGGCTTTCCCTCAGCTGCCCTCCCAGCCTCCACCCTGACCACGTTGGTCCTTACAGTGCCCTGTACTCCCCAGTGTCCCCGGCGTGTGCCATTTGTTACCCGAGGTCGTTTCTTGCATTTGCAAAGCTTTGTGCCATAGGACCTGTCTCTGTCTCCCTGGAATTTCTTTCCCCTCAAGCTTATCTGACTTTTCAAAACAGAACAACCTCCTCTGTGGTGCTCCTAGACTCCCTCAGGCAGAGTCAGCTCTGTCTCATTTCTTGGTCCACACCCAACCTTGTGTGTGAACATTTTGCTTTGCATTGGAAGTGTTTGAGGGGGACTGTGTTGAGGAAAGAGTATCGTCTTGAGAGGCAGGCAGATTTGAGATTTAATCTTGCCTCTGCCAAATGAGGGCTTCCCTCATAGCTCAATTGGTAAAGAATCTGCCTGCAATGCAGGAGACCCTAGTTTGATCCCTGGGTCAGAAAGTCGCTCTGGAGAAGGGGAAGGCTGCCCACTCCAGTGTTCTGGCCTGGAGAGTTGCGTGGACCGTAGAGGCCACGGGGTCGCAGAGAGTCGGACATGACTGCGCGACTTTCACTTCTGCCAGATGAACTAAGAACGAGTTTTCATTTGAGAATTAGACACAGACCTTGAGGATCGCCTGGGAGAGTCCGGGCTACTCGAGAACCATCACGCACAACGTATGCGTTGTGTGTCTGTCCTCCGCCAAACATGGAGCTCCCAGAAGGCAGGCACTACCCATTCTTTGTCTCAGATTCTAGCACAAGTAGGAATTTCATAAGTATTTTGTGCATGGTCTGTCCTTCATGCCTACCCTCACAGGCCTCTGGGCTTGTATAGCTTTGCCAACTGTGTTAGGCAGTCATTCTATTCACAGAACACTTAACAGAAAATCAATCTAGCCGCTGGTATTTCTTTTCAGGGCAACGCATAGCTCCATCTAGAGGCGCATACAGGGTGTGATGCGGTGGTTTGGTTGCTGCTAACTCAGAGTCGTTTTGTTGGTTTACGACTCAGAGCTGGTGTTGTTCAACACTGAGAGAGTGGGGAGTGTAGTGGTTGGCTCATCTTTGGATGTGGCCTGGCCAGGAGTCTAGTGCAGGAGGGGACACGGGGCTGTGAGCAGGCAGGTCTTCAGAGTCGGCTTTTCAATGACGGCAGTCTTCCCTGCTGGGTGTCAGGGGTTACCCCATCAACGGATGCCACACATGCCTGCTGGGAGACTTCACCCCTCAGCAGCTGAGGAACCCGTCCTCACTGAATTCCTTACACCTGCATAGAAATGTCGTGGCATGTCTTCGCTCCAGGTGCGATGGCAAAATACCTCGGGCTGAGCGACTTCAATAACAGACACCTACTTCTCACAGTTCTGGAGGCTGGAAGTTCATGATCAAGGTGCCAGCGTGGTCACGTTCTGGTGAGCACCCCTTGCTGGCTTGCTATGTTCCTCCCAAAGCAGAGAGAAGCAGGTCTGGAGTGTCTTCCTCGTCTTCTAAGGGCCTTAATCCCATGTGGGGGTCCCCACCCTCGTGACCTCTTCAAGCCCATTTAACTTCCAGAGGCCCCACCTCCTAATGCCATCACATTGGTGACTAGGGCTTCACCACATGACTTTTCAGGGCTGGGGGAAACACAGACGTTTCACCACAACGGGGTGTTTTATGCTTCCATGCATCCTTCTCATGCACACCACCCTGTGTTGCCTTTCCCATCATCGCTTGCCAGGTCACCTCCTCCAGGAAGCCTTCCCCGATTCTATCCGAGCAGAGCCAGTGGTTCTTTCTTCTGGGCTCTGATAGTCTTTGACATACCTGTAATAGTACTGACAGCGTCACACCAGAATTATTACAAATATATCATGTGTGTATAAAATCAAACCAGGCATCCATACAAAACATCTTTTCAGATTGTTTCGGTACATTGATTATGAGACATGGACAGAGCCTACGCCTGTTACCAGCTCTTAGAGGTCAAAGTCCAGTCTGTCTTGGGGTCCCCCCGTCTGCACTGGCTAGCACAGTGCCTGTTCCATAGTAAGTGACCAATCGACACTCACTGACTAAAGGCTACAGGGACCTTCAGTGAAACAAGAGCGGTCACAGGCCTCTGAGAGAAGATGCGCCTCAGGTTGAGGCCCCTTGAACTTGACGCCCTGGCCACGTGGTCTTCCTTTCCGTGGCTCTATCTGTTCCAAACCTGTGCCTCCCTCAATGCCAGTGAGCTGGACATCGACAGTGCAAGGGAAAGAAAGTGCCAAGGCCATACTCTGTGGGGACAGGAGTGGAGGTGCCCTGTTCCTCTCTTCCTTCCTTCAGAGACCATCATGGGACAAATGACGGAAGCGTTTCTCATCAAGTCAGCATAGGATACAGCCGGGCTCTTCTCTGCTAAATGTTTCTCTTGGTCTTTGCAGGCCAGACCTGAAGGCACCTTGACAGGCTGTTGTTCCTGGCAAACTGATAGGAAAGGACCCCAAAACACTCCTTTTGGCCAAAATGCACAGAGCCAAGATAAACAGTTTTAGGTGAGGCTGTCCTGATAGGGGCATGATAGGGTCCAGCCGGATGCGGCAGGTGCCTCTGAGGCTCGAAAAGGTGGGCTCGTGCTTCTCCAGGTTGATCCCTCTGAAGTGGTCTTGGTTTTGGGGTTCCTGGAAGGCTTGGAAGTTCCAAGTCTCCCGTCGGACACTGGTCAAGTCTCAGTGATATTCGGGAGGCTGAACTACCATGGAAGGGTGGAGACTGCTCTCTAGACAGATCTGTAGGACCTTGGGCAAACCACTTGTCCCTAATGCCCTGCACTCCTTTTATAAACACTCACACATCAAAAATCCAGGGACCTCCCTGGAGGGCCAGTGGTTAGGACTCTTTACTTTCAGTGGGAAGGGCACAGGTTCAATCCCTGGTTAGGGAACTGAGATTTTGCAAGTCATGTGATATAAAAAAACGAAAAACAACGGTGCTCCAGCATGAATCCATGGACCCGGGGTAGCCCATTGTGTTAGTGGTGGAGCTGGGCCAGGTCCCAGTCTTTCAGCCTCTCTGTTCCTCCCTACTTCCCTTGGTGTTTCCTCACTTGCCTTGGTGATTTATACAAGTCTTAGCAGTGCATGAATTCACAGAAACCAGGAATGCTTGGCCCCTTCTGATATTTTCCTTGGTGTTAAAATTCATAGGCAAACCCTGTGACCCCTGTTTCCCCGGGCAGAGTGAGCGAGCACGGGGGGTAGTGCAGCGGGCAGGATTCATTTCCCGAAGTGTCGCTGAGCACATGCCAGCTCTCCTCACCTGGCTGTGACATCATCTGACCCGGGCGGCTCTGCGGACTGGTGGCTCTGGCTACCAAGATGAGTTGTCTGTCCCCAGTGGCTGGGGCGGCATCGCTTTTGAGCACGTCTTCTTCCCCACACCGCAGACTTGCTTGATTTACTGAGTGTGGACAATCACTCAGCCCTTGTAGGCAGCTGAGCAGGCAGTTTAATCAGAGGAGAAAGAACAATTGAGCTCAGGACATGGTGAAAGTAGAGAAATTCTCCAGCTTCCCAAGCCTGCTCACGCCACTGTTGGTGTCAGTGACGATAGATTTAGCAGGCAGAGAACAGAATGCAAAAAAGGTTTCCTGGAGAACAGCCCCGTGGAGAAATGAAGTGTGGTCCAACTTTGACATGGGCAGCTCAGACCGTTACTCATAAGAGCAAATGTTGGCCTAGTAATTTATGGGGAAGAGAGAGGGGGAAAGTGGGGGGAGAGGGGTGCCTTGTCTTCTCAGGAACTGGGTCCCGACTGCTTGGGAAATTCCTAGCTTGCTTTGAGATTTGATCCCTTCCCACTCCCACCCCCGACCACAGAATCCTGCGGGGAAGGAAGAGGAGAAGTGAGCGAAAGTGGGTGCTCTGGGGAGAAGAAAACCCTCTGGAGGGGCCGCCCGCCGCCTGCTCGCCCATCCTCAGCGACATCCTCCCATGCATGGGCTCCCCAGGCCTGGAAACCCTTCCTGGGCCTGCCTTCTGGGGAGGCTCCAGGCAAAAGGCAGTAAAATGCCATTTAAAAAGTGTTTATGGAGTTTGTTGTGTACTGGAGACCGTGCCGAAGACAGGAAGGCTGAGGGAAACGAATGAGACGCAGAGCATCCCCGAGGATGCTCGCAGAACAGGCAGGTGACAGGTCAGTGTCAGGGCGGGGAGCTCCGGAGAAGGGAAGCAGCGCCTTGCAAGAGGACAGTGAGCGGAGACGAGTGTGTGCTGTGAGCTGGGAGCCACGGTGTGAAGGCCAGCCTGGCTGCTCTGCTCTGGGCTTAGTGCCCCGGAGCACGCTCCCGGGCCCGTCTCAGAGCTCTTGTGTGGCTTCAGTGAGTTCATGCCCGTGAACTTGGCCCAGAGTCTGCCGGCTGCATGGACAGAGCACTCAGCACTGTGTTTGGTGTCCCCCACCAGCAGCAGTGATAGCACCTTCAGGACCCGTGAGCTGAGCCTTGAAGGATAAGCAAGCAGCCAGGCAGACGGAGGTCAAGAACAAAGGCATGAAGACATATGGGTGCCGGGCGTAGTTCTGTAAGGGTGGTGCCTTGTTTGGGGGTGGGTTGGCTGGAGATTCAAGACTGGCGGGGGTGGGTTCAGGCCAGGAGCTCTGCGTCCAGGGAGGGGTGACGCAGCTCTGGGTAAGGTCAAGGCCCCAGGAATGGGCACATGGGGTCAGAGAGACTCTCTTCTAAAACTCCGCCTGACCTGGGGGCATGGAGGCGCCAGAGAGTCAAGGTCAGCTCCCAGGCTCCTGCCTGCGCTGCACTGTCTGAAATAGCTGATGTCTGTCCATCCTTTGCCAGCTTGCCCTCTTGCCTCTTGGCACCGCTCACTGCCCTTAGACTGTCTCAGGCCTGCAGGCCACCCCCGGACCAGGGCCGGCTGAGTGTTTCAGCACTTTAGGAAAACTCCACTCCCACAGCCTTCCAGTTCTTGCCCAGGGGAAGCTCCGGGCCCAAGGGGGAGGCTGACCTGTGCTCAACAGTTAAGTCTAACCCAAGACAGATGGTGGTAAATGTTCACATTGGGAAGCACGATGTGGGGGGTCTGATAATAGGGCAGGCCCCGAGGGGACCTCTTCTGTTCTCACTTTCTTCTCTGGGGAACGGGCTTCCCTCATCTACAGATGAGAATATTAACGTCTGGAGTTGCGGTGACCGATTGAATGAGGTGACGTGGGCACTGCTGCTAGACCCTTCCAAACCCTTCTCCTAATAGTGATGGTGTTGCCCAGATTAAACGGGATAGGATGCACGTATAATACCCATTTCAGGGCCTGGTGTGGGGTAACAGTACGTACTATATCCCATTCCCTTCTTCCCTTCTGTTGGAACAGACTTCCTGCCCTTCACAGGGCTCTTCGTTGGTGAGCATCATCAACGCAGCCGCTTTGGCCTTACTCAGATCAGCCCCACGTATCCAACCAAGGGAAAGTCTCCATTAATCTGTGCTGCAAAGAGACTCCATTTTTAATTATTTCAAGTCAACAAGTTTTTTAACAGGGGTCTCCTCCGTCCCAGGCTTTGCTCTGGGGTGTCTGACTGACAGGATCAGTTCTTAGGCTGACCATTTGGTACGCCTTCTTTTGCGATCTCACTTTTGATCGATATAGGTCCTTCGTCAGGATAAAGCAGGGACTGTGAGCTCACAGTTGCCAAAGGATGCTTACACATGCAGGGAAGACAAATGCCAGCCCTGCAGCCCTCGATGGATGATGGAGTAGGGGCTAGTGTATATCACACATCTTCTGTGTGCCAGGTACTATATATAACCCCTGAACTTTATAGGATGTTTTCATTTTACTGATAAAAATGAAGAGCCAAGAGGCTAATTGTTAACTTCGTTGCTTTTAAGCGCATGAACGAGATTTGTAACAGATGGCTGCCCTTCTCTTCTTTCCCCTCGTGTGCCGGCATTTCATTAAGATCTTGGTTCCTCTGTTTCTCCTAGCAGAGTATTTTCTGCTTCTCCAGGACTGCCTTCTCTGGTAGGGTCTGCAGGCTCCTCTTGCTCTTCTCTGTGTTTTGCAAAGGTACCTTTTTTTTTTTAAATTTGTTCATTCGTTTACTTACTTTTGGCCGTGCTGCGTCTTCCCTGCAGTGCGTGGACTTTCTCCAGTTGCGATGAGCAGGGGCTACTCTCTAGTTGTGATCCACGGGCTTCTCATTGTGGTGGCTTTTCTTGCTGCGGAGCACAGGCTCCACGGTGAGCCGGCTTCAGCAGCTGCAGCACGTGGGCTCGGGAGTTGTGGCTCACGGGCTCCAGAGGGCGGGCTCAGTAGTTGTGGCACATGGACCGAGCTGCCCTGTGTGTGTGGAATCTTTCCAGACTAGGTATTGATCCTGCATTGGCAGGCAGATTCTTGAACAGTGGGCCACCAGGGAGATCTGCATGCGTACCTTGAATGGAGAGATTATGTCACAGGTAGAACTGAAGGTCCTCTGTTTTTCCTGTTTAGTCTTTGCATGGCTCTTGTCTAGAAAACCCAGTCGTATTTATCTTTGTCTTCAGCTTTCAGAGCACCAAAAGCACCCTTTCCAGCTACTTTTCCAGGGCCAGCAGCTACAGAGTGGTTCTACGGATTTATGATGGCAAGGTTGGAGGCCACCAAGTTCGAGTTGAGGTAAAGATGAAAAGAACCATTTGGATGAGGTTGGGAGTATTTTGGCCCTAAAATAGACCATATGTGCCTGAACTGAGATCAAGATAAGAAACTGAAATTTTGTTGGGAACTCATGATCCTCTCACCATGCTGCTCTGGAGACATGGTTGAATGGAAGAAGCTTTAGATTCGTGGTCAGAAGATCTGACTTTCATATTCCTTGCTTGCCAGCTGTGTGACCTTGGCGAATCGGCTTCCTTTTCTAAGCCTGTTTCCCACTTATTCAGCGATAGGCTGCCTCTTCAGTGTACATAGGAAAGGAGATAGTGTTTCAAAAGTGTTTGGCACATACGGAATGGTCGTTCCTTTTGGGGTTTTGGAATCATTGCCTCTATTTGCTTTCCTGCTCTTTTATCCTACTTAGAATGTTAATTAAGATGAGGTAATACCACTTCTTATTCTTGAGCACGATAGCCAGATACATGCTAAGTGGGTGAGAGTCTGTGTATTAGGGTTCGTCAGAGGGGAAAATGGTGTTGTATCTCAAGCCCAAAGACAGCCTAGAGGCGGAATTTCCTCTTCCCTGGGAACATCTGTCTTTTATTCTCTTTTGACTTTCAATGGATTAGATGAAGCCCACCCATATTTTGGAGCATAATCTGCTCTACTCAAAGTTTACTAGTTTAAATGTTGATCCCCTCTAAAAAGCAGCTTCACAGCAGTATCTAGGCTAATATTTCCCCAAGTGTCTACGTATCACAGCCTAGCCAAGTTGACCCATAAAATTAACCATTACAGTCTGCCAGCAGGCTATGTAGTGTGATCAGTAGGAATGAGTTATCTGGGTCAGGAGGTGGCTTACCTGTGGCCTAGAGACAAAGAGCAACACAGCTTGTAGAAATATCTGTGAGGGCTCGAGGCTAATACATCCTACCTGGGACATGACCGCAAATCATGAGTCTGTGCATGCCTTGGAAAATCATCACACCCCCTCCAGAATTCCCAGGTCCTGATAAGCAATGTCCCCAAGAAGTAGAGGTTTTGATCTTTCCCCTTAATCCTGACATGGACACCTCTGGAGGGATGATGCTTTTATTGAGACTCCAGAGTAAAATAAGATTCAGAGTCTAAGGAGAGGCCCACGTCTGTCTCCAGGATCTCCCAGCTATAAATCAAGCCCATATTCACCTCTTGATCTTGTAACAAGCTGGAGATGGGGTTCTGTGTCTCTCTTTGCTGCATCATTGGAGTCTGTGTCCCAGTTCCCAGAGCTTTGTACTTGCCATTGCCCAGGCATCTGTTTTGAAATGAGAAATCCCACATACTTGAACAATGAAGTTTAAAGGGTAAAGACAGCTCAAGTTGTTAGAAACGTGGGACAGAATAAATGTGGTGTTGGCTCTGCTGAGCTGGGAAAAGGCCACGTAGAAGTCAACCAGCCTGCCTGCTAGCACGTGTCCTTTTGCCTGTCTCGCAGCGGTGGTACTGGAATTCACAACAGCTAAGCTGCTCTGCGGTCTCTCTCGTGGGCTGGGCGCTCAGTGGAGCTCGCTACACGCATTATCTCACTTGTCCTTTACATCAGTTTTTTGAAATAAAGGCTGCTTTTCATCCTCTCTTTATGATTGAGGAGACCAAGCTCAGAGAGGTTAGGTTACTTGAATAGGTCACACAGCTGGTAATGTTACCCAGTCCAGACTCATACCACTCACTGCACAATAGCCCAATAAATTGAGGGATGCGTTGTTGGGTAAAGGAATGGCAACTTTATTTAGAAAGCCAGCAGATGGAGAGGATAGTGGACTGGTGTCCCAAAGAACCATCTTATTCAAATTAGAATTCAGGCTCTGTTTACACTGAAAGAGAGGGCGTGTGATTGGTTGTTGCAGACTTCTTAAGGTCAGAATCCTTGGCTCTTGCAGCAGCCCACTGTCAGTCAGATACTATGTCCCTGTAATTCTCAATAAGACACATGTTATACTCTGTTCTACAACTGTTTTTCTCTATATGAATGGAAAAGTGCTACACCCTTAAAGGTCAGAGCCTTGACAAGTATCCTGTCTATTTCAGGCTATAGACAACATTCCCAACCTGTAGCAAAAGTAATAGAACACAAAGCCAAAGAAACAGCTCCAATATGGAGTCACATTTGTTCTTCCCAGTTACAGTAACTGATGGGACCAGGTGTTTAACCAGGCTGAATTCAGAGCCTGTGCTCCAGGACTCTGTAGTATGGCTTCTTGCTATAGCTCTAATTATATGGAAGGCAAGACCAAAAAGGAGGAGTGGACATCTGTGAACATTACACACCCTTGGTTTCCCCTGTGCCATATTCAGTTCAGATTGCTCAGCTGTGTCCGACCCTTTGCGACCCCATGAATCGCAGCACTCCAGGCCTCCTTGTCCATCACCAACTCCCAGAGTTCACTCAGACTCACATCCATCGAGTCAGTGATGCCATCCAGCCATCTCATCCTCTGTTGTCCCCTTCTCCTCCTGCCCTCAATCCCTCCCAGCATCAGAGTCTTTTCCAATGAGTCAACTCTTTGCATGAGGTGGCCAAAGTACTGGAGTTTCAGCTTTAGCATCATTCCTTCCAAAGAAATCCCAGGGCTGATCTTTAGAATGGACTGGTTGGATCTCCTTGCAGGTGCCATATTAGGGAGCGTTAAAACCATATAAACAGATGGAGGGTGATGTTCAAAGGGTAAGGCTTGGAGGGTTGAGTTGCATACAAACTTTCACTTGGCCAGTGTTTGTGGAAGGACCAAAGAGGCTGGCTGAGGTGGGGGCAAAAGGGAATACTTTTGTTTGCCTCAAAAGCATTATTTTGCATTTCGTTTCAATTAAATGGCTTAGGTTTTGCTATAGCATTAGAAACACTTGTATCAACATTCTCCAGGTGCTGGCCAGCAGACAGTGAGTGGGGAGGAAACTGATGTGTGTGTTTTGGAAACAAAAACCAATGAGATGGTCAGAGTCAGGAAGGTTGAGTTTGAGCCCCTCCTGCATGGTGATTTCTTGAAGCACCTCACCGCAATGTGGCTTCAGGCCATGAAGTCTCACCAAAGTGGGCATTTTAGTCACCGGTGGTTTCCAGCCTTTGTGCATGTGATATGTGAACTTCTCTGAGGAAATTGTAGTCGTATAGCCTCCCACCCACTGGAAACCCAAACAAAACACACAATTACAAGCTCAGTGCCACCCGGAGACCCCAGAACCATGCACGGCACGTTAGAGCTTTATTAATCGACTGACTTTTGCCTTACACTGTGGGAGTTGTTAATTAAAACCACTCAACCGTTGAGTTGAAAGAGAGGGAGGGAGACAGAGAGATTGAAGACAGCTAACAGCCGGGCTTCCCTCCCGCCTTGGCAGGCTGGTGCAGCTATTTTAGAGGTGGACACAGGCTTTACGGTTGAATAAACCCTTCTCCAGAGGTGTGTGTGAGGTTTCCTGGGAACGGCTTTCGTTTAATGCCCTGCAGCCAGGCCTCCTGTGCACAAAGCTTCTGACCAAGTATGCAGAACAGTTAGCAATAAGGATCATGGTGATGGAAATAGCAGCTACCCTGTATTACTGTTTAGAGAGCATTTCTAAATGCCTGGCTCGGTGTGCAGCGCTTTATACACCTTGTCTCTTGTCCCTCACCGTCGTCCATGTGGTCATCTGCTCCTCCCAACAGGGACGCAGGGACTCACAGGGCATCCGTATCTTGCCCAAGGTCACAGAGCTGGTGAGTTAGGGGCGGGGACTCCCACACACCTGACTGCAAAGCAGAGGGGCAGCCACCCTGTCTCAGGATGTTTTCTGAGAACCCTGTAATCTGCGTAAGCATGTTAAAAATCTAGCCCTTCTTCTCCCCCTCAAACCTGATTCTCCTCTTACGTTTCCATATCCATTTCTCTTCCACAGCCAGAAAATCAGGAAGAATCTCAGACTCTTCTGTTCTGTTGTTCCTGGAAGGCTGGTCACCAGGGTCAGTGGATTCTCTCTCTTCACTGTCTCTTACCGTGGTTTTGTCCAGTCTTTCTGCTCAGGTTTCTCCCCAAGATGATTGCATTTGCCCTTTCCTTGCTTTCTTCACCTCTGATCCCAGTGCGTATCCAACAAGTCCATCCTACTCTTGGGCTAGAAAACTCTTTCTAGAGTATTAATCTGATTACATGATCACCTGCTTATCATTTCTCAGGGGCCCCACCTTGCCTGGCGGGTAAACTCTTGAGTTTCTGTGGCTGTATGATAAATGACTCCAAAATCTGGCGGCTGGAAAGCAGTGTTTCATGATGCTCACAGGTCTCTGTCTCAGGATTGGGACAAGGTTACAGCAGAGACGGCCTGTCTGTGCTCCCCACGTCTGGAGTCTCAGTGGGGAGGCCCCCAGGGCTGGAGCTGGCTTAATAGTGGGGGGTCTGTGCTGTTACAAAGCTTGTTCACGCACACATCTGACACTTAGGCTGGGACAACTTGAAGGTAAGGACGCACGTACCTTTCTCTGTGGCTTGGCTTCCTTTGAAGTTGGAAGCCTCCAAGCCCCAAGGACAAGTGTTACCGCGAGCAAAGCAAAGGTGGCCTTTTCTCCTCTACCTTGGAAGTCGCAGAGTGTCACTTTCACCCAGCTGTGTTGGTCAAAGCAGTCACAGGCCTCCAGTTCACTAGAGGGAGCGTAGATCCCACCTCTCAGGGCACGGGCCACCTTGAAGAAGACCATTTGGGATGGCGATGTTGTGGAGCCGTCTTTGGAAAGTACAGCTGCCCCACCCCACCCCGTGCATTGTCTAGCATGCTGAGACACCTGGCCCTCCATGGTGTCTTCTGTTGGAGGGTAAGTTTTGTGGAGACAGAGCGTGTCTGCCTCACTGACCACGTATCTCCTGTGCCCAGCACAGTGCTTGGCACAAAGGAAGCCCTCCTTTTCATGGGGAACTAATGAGGGATTTGCTTGCCCAGCCCCATAGCTTGTCCTCTCCACTGGCCCCTGAATGCCCATTCCTCCCCCACTGGCATTCTGGCCCAGCCACTCTGGACCACTGACATTTTCCTTGATGGACGTGCCACGCGCTCAGACCTCTGTGCCTTTTGCATGTGGTCAGTCTCTCTCTGTCCATAAATCCCTCCCTGCTCCGTTCCCCCCACCTGCTGCAGTCCTTTAAGAATCTGCTGAAGCTGGGAAGCCTTCCCTGACAATACCAGCAGATGTCGGCTTCCCTCCGGTGGGTCCCAAACAGCTGGTAATGCCTCGCAGATGGCTCATCTTGGTTCCTTTTGCTTTGTCTGTTTGTATAACTGTCTGTCCCCTAGATTAGGATATCTGTGAGCAGAGGAATTGTGTCTTTTCACACCTGCATTTCTGACATCTCCTGCCAGACCTGCTGTATGTGCTTGGTCATGTGTTTGAAATGAAGGGAGAGAGAAAGAGGGTAATTATATCAGTGGTACCACTGGTTCTGATGCTACTGCTGTTGCTGATAATAAGGGCACCCAGTGTTCTGGAGTACTTTTAATATGGCAGGTGCTTTTCAGGTATTATATCATTAGATTCTTAGAGAAATCCTAGGAGGCCCGTAACACTGTTATTATCCCCATTTTGTACACATGGAAACTGTGGATAAAAGAGGTCACTCGTCCAAGGTCATTCGACTACTAAGGGACACAGCCAGTTTCAGGAAGCTTGAGGACTTGGTGCTGCCACCTGCTGAGTTTTAGGTTCTAAAGATCTCTCTTTATAAAGATATAAATCCTACCTTCAACTGGATTGGTAGGATAATAATGTGGGAAGTGACAGAGTATCTGCTGGCCAGACAGTGTCTGTTTTGTTCTTGGTGCCAGGTTTGAAGAGGTTCAGAATCAGGCAAGGGTTTGTTTAGGGAAGGGTGACAAGCAAGGAAAAGGGTTTGAATGTCATAAAAATGTTCGCAGAAGCTAGATCTGCTTGACATGGAAAATACTTAGAAGAGCAATAGGTTTAAAAGGACCAAACTGAAACTGGAGGTTAGACTTCCATTTTTTATTTCCTAAACACGAAGGTGACTGTTAAAAAACATGCTGAAAATCAAAGCTGTCCGAAGCGGGCTGGGCTCCTTGTAAGAACATGAGCCTCCTTCCTGTTCCTGAGAGTGATCAAGCAGAACCTGGAAACCTGTTTCCACGCGTTGCAGAAGGAATTGTTGCATGAGATGAGAAGCTGAGAGAAGGGAGCTGTAAGAGTTCTTCCCAGCCTAAGATTCAGGGCGTTTGGTTCCCATGGAAATCACTGAGGTTCTAATAAGGATGGAGCAGAGCTGGGTGTTGGGCTCAGGAGAAGGTCTCTTTGACAAGCCTGCGGGTGGTAGCTGGGCACAAAAGCTATTCCTTCTGAAAATGTTCTCACGCAAGCCCCCTTCAGATAAGCACAAAAATCAGACCCGCCTCCTTCCCCGTCTGCAGGTTCTGGACTGGCGGCCTTCGGAGGGGCTGTAGAGAATCAACTGACTGCACACCCGCCCAGATGTTCCTGAGAGTCACACTCTCTTGGTTGTGTAATGAAATCCGTAGGTTCTTCAAGTGTAAAAAGGTTACAGTATGGAGTAAGCTCGCTCTAAGGATGCAAGGTTGGGGGTCTCCGCTTTGCCCCTGCTCAGCCGATCCATCTCTCGTTCTTATGAAAGTAGAAACATTTGAACAAGTGGAAGCCTGAGAAAGTCAGGGACCCCGTTCCTTTGTCTGTGCAGCTGTTGCGACTGCGGCTCCTACAGCCGTGATAGAAGGTAATTCGAGCATCCTGTAGACAACCAGCTTTTGATTGATTCCTGCTCCGGAGGTCCCTGCCCGGGGTTCTGGCTCCCTCTCAGCCCACCCTTCCCGCCAGAGGGCTCCAGCTGCCCAGGGGTGCCCCGCCCCTCCCTCCTCACACCGCCTGCGGCTCTGTCTGTCCCCAGGCTGGCCCGTTTGCCTGGATGCTGGACTCCTGGGTATCTCCTGCCCACGTGACCTCCTGGCTCCAGCAGCTGCCTCGCTGGGGGAAGATGCACCCTGTCCTTCATGCAAACACGCCGATGGCACTGTCCAGGTCCATACATATTGAATTCAAGGGGCAGTTATGCCTTTCCAACTGAACTCCCTGCTCTGCTGGTTTCACTTTTTACTTTGTTTTAGAAAAACCACAGACAGTGAGAGTTCAGCCACAGGACAGCATGACTGCCTTCAGCGCAGGTTCAGGAGTCGCTGAGAGTGGCACTGACATTGTTCCCTCCACGGGGAACTCTGTTCATGCCACACTGTCCCTTGAATGGGACCTGTGACCCTCCCTTCCAAGCCCTTTCTTACTAACTTTCCCTGCGTGGGGGGGCCCCCAACTTCCTAGAAGTCTTCCTTGAAGCCTTTAGCTAACCTAGCCTCTGTGACTATATTTAACTTTTCTCTAAATAGATGCAAGGATGTCTCACTTCTTTGTATTCTTTAAATCCTTAAGACACATATTATATTTATATTGAAACAACTTAATTCTGGGTTATTATTTATTCTTTCATTTAGTTCATCACGAACATTTGTTAGGTACCTATCTCAAGAGTTCTAATCACAATCTAGGGACTGTGGGCAGTGAAGCAAAAATATAAGCTCAAAAACAATAATTATGATCATAATTATACTAATACTGGTCCTACATTTATTGAGCTTGTTGAGAGACTGGAACACAAGGAGATAAATAGATAAAACAGTTGTAACAAAATGGAAAATAGGGGAACCAAACTTCAGTTTTACTATAAAAGATTTGTTGAACATGATAAATTTATTAAGCGCAAAAATATATTAAAACAAAGACACAGCAGTGACTATTTCCTAGTTGTGTTTCCTTGAGTAAATCACTTAAACTCTTGAGTGTCAGTTCTTCGTCTGAGAAATCCTCAGACCAAGTAATCTTGGGGACCTCCCCCCCAACTCCTGATCTAATATTCTGTCATTCTGTAAGACTGTGTATTACTGGTTTTCTTCTTAATGCCTGGTTGCATTTTAAAGTTTTAGAGGTACAACCTTTTCAGGTTGGTATCCTAAGTGGGAGGTAGGGAAGATGATTTTTTAAAAAAACATGTGATATTTCAACACCAAGATGATAGAGAAGGCAGAGTATGGTGAAATGAGACCGCTGCATGTCCATGTAGAGATGAACACAGGGGTGTTTTAAGATTCTTTTCCATTATGGTTTATCACGATATTGAATATAGTTCCCTGTGCTATACAGTAGGACTCTGTTCTTTATCCATTCTGTGTATAATGGTTTGCACCTATTCTCCCCAAACTACCGAGCCATCCTTCCCCCATACCCCTCCTCCTTGGCAACCAGAAGTCTGTTCTCTGCGTCTGTGAGTCTGTTTCTATAGATAAGCTTATTTGTGTCGTATTTTCAATCGCACATGCAGATGTTGTCATATGGTATTGGTCCTTCTCCTTCTGACTTACTTCGCTTAGTGTGATAATCTCTAGTTTCATCTATGTTGCTGAACATGGCTTTATTTCACTCTCTTTTATGGCTGAGGAGTATCCCATTGTGTATATGGACCATGTCTTCTTTATCCCTTCCTCTCCTGATGGACACTCAGGTTCTTTCCACGTCTTGGCTATTGTAAATAGTGCCATAGTGAGCTTAGGAGTGCACGTATCTTTTTGAATTATGGTTTTCTCCAGATAAATGCCCAGGAGTAGGATTGCTGAATCATATGGCAACTCAAGCATGGTGTTTTAATCACTGAGGAGCACATCATTTGTTTTTTGGAGTTTGTACCGTGTTGGACCCCAAGGCACATTTTGGAGTAGGACAGACTTTTATGAGCTTTGGTAGAAAAGGGCAGTTTTCTGTGGCTCAGGGACTCAGGTATTATCTGGGGTATGCTCAGGTGGGGGCTGGGCTCCCTTTTTTTCTTTTTTTTTCCAGTGGCCCTTAGTTTGTACATGAAGCCTTTTCACTTTAGGATTTTGTTTTGTTTTTAGGATTTTTGAGAATTTCGACACGCCCTGTTTAAGTGATTTACCCAAGGAAAGAATTATGCATTGCAGCTGTTTTGGGGGAAGGAGTGGCACCCCAAAGAGGTAGCCATGAGGTCTGTCTGCCACGGCTCAGGCAGGGAGGGCCCTCCTGTGCTGTCAGCCACAGGCTGGTCCTCTCCGTGTGAAGGTATCCGGGGCTACTGCTGGGACTGTGCAACGCATCTTTAGGTAACCTCACTTACTGTGGAGGGCTGGTGCTTACACAGTTCAGTCTGAACTCTCCAGAAAGAAAATGACTGGTTCCCCAACTCACAAAACTTTAACTCAGTGTTTTTCGGATGTTAAAAAAAAAAATCTAATATCCGTTAATGTAAAGGCATCACACTCTGAATTGGGAGGAGAGAGGGGATGTAAGAATAAGATTAGGTGTGTCTTTAGAGAATTAATGTCTCTTTAGTAGTTTCACATGAACCAAAATTCTGCCAAACTTTATAGAATACCTTATAAAAAACATTGGGCCTTTTTAGTTGTTTGTTTAAAATGGTAGATTTATAACATCAAATATGCTGTTTCAAACTCCTGCCCCACCCCAGCTGTGGCCCACTCCCGTGAGAGCCACCGCTCTAGGCTGCCCGGGGTTCTGATTCTGAAGGTGACCAGTGTTCCTGGACAGATGGAAAAGAGCGCAGGGCCGGGCATCCTGTGTTGTCAGCTGTTGTGTCTACTGAGCCTGCCAGATTTAGTGGCAGGTAATTCGAGTATCCTTGTGGACACTCAGTTTTGGCTTAATCCCCGTGTTTGAAGGCCAGAGGCCTATATACATATTTCTTTGTGGTTGGAAATATATTTATTGAATTCCGTTTAGAGCGAGTGCCCAGAATAATGAGGTTCTTAATGAAACTGTTAGCTGGTAGGAGTTTATCGTCTAAGACGGCACAGTGAATCCACTGTACATTTTATTTACTTTTTAAGATGCTTGTCTATTTTTGGCAGTATCGCATCCGCTTGCGGCATGCATGGGCTCTCTTCAGTTGTGGCGCGTGGACTTCTCTCTGGTGTGGCACGCGGGCTCAGTTGCCCCACCGCGTGTGGGCTCTTCATTCCCCAACCAGGGATGGGACCTGTGTCCCCTGCATTGGAAGGCAGATCCTTAGCCGCTGGACCACCAAGGAAGACCCCACTACACATTTTCGATCCCTTGTATTGGCACATGTCGGTCTGTGTGAACTAATTTACTCGCTCCAACCCAAGGCTTCCTGGCAGATACCTTCTCATCCCTCAAGTTTCTTCCTCTAAGAAGCCTTTTCTGGCCCCGCTCCCTGGTCTGGCTCTTGCTGAAGCCCGTGTAAACATTCACACGTCTGTTTCCCCCGCCCAAACACCGAGCCCCTCAGGGTCAAGGAGTGGCTCTGACTCTTGTATCTCCAGCACCCAGGCCAGCTCCGGCCTCTCAGCAGGGGCTGCATAAATGTTTATTAAACAAATGACACTGGCTCAAAAGCGGGACCATCTCTAGGACAGCAGCCTGCGTATGGCTCTAGTGCGTGCGGTGCTTCCTGCGTCCCCCCAGCTGTTTGCAGAAATCTTTGCTGAGGCTGGGGGATATCCCAAGGCCTGCTTTATGCCCCAGACTGCAGAAGAGCTTGCCTCCCAGTTACATTAGTCACCTTGGTGGTCCTCCTGTTCTCAGTGAAAGTGAAAGTCGCTCAGTTGTGTCTGACTCTTTGCGACCCCATGGACTATACAGTCCATGGAATTCTCCAGGCCAGAATACTAGAGTGGGTAACCATTCCCTTCTCCAGGGGATCTTCCCAATCCAGGGATCAAACCCAGGTCTCCCGCATTGCAGGCAGATTCTTTACTGTCTGAGCCACTAAGGAAGCCCCCTCCTGTTCTCAGTATTGCTGGGCATTTCTTTCAGGTGGGTCTAGGTAAGACAAAGTGAAACTTGCATAAACCGAAATTCAAGGGCCAGCTGGCTTCTCCTCAGTTTGATAGTAATTCTGGTTATTACCAAGGGGTGTCTACCAGGAACCAAAAGGGAAAGAGACTCTGGATGTCTGATTCCCACCGCCACTAGCTCTAGTTATCTGGGAAAGGAACACACAGTCCTGAATGCTGGCACGATTCTACCGACTTAAGGCGACAAGTGAATTTGTGTCATAGGGAACTTTAGAGATCGGGAGTCATGTCGGAAATCATGGGAATGATAAGGTGTAGCAGCAGCCAGAAAATTGACAAGTGTGTCCCAGTGCGTAAGAAGTGCCTAGGACAGACAGACAGGTTCTCTTGACCAAGCAGAAGGCTGTTTCAGGGTAAGGGCATCTAGTTATGATGCCCCCGCTGAGCCTTCCACAGATGGTCCCGGTCCTCTGCGTTCTCTCCTGTCCCTTCCCAGTCTGGGCTTCCACAGTTGGACTTAGGCCTGAAAGTGCACAACCAAGTGATAATATTTTAGAAGGGCCATAACGTTCTAAAAACTCTTATCAGGCATCGATCTGAGATGGAGAGGCCGTTAGGGGTCAGGAATCGGGTACACTTAGCACGCACATACTCCCATAATATACAGAGCCAAAACTAGCTCCTGTGAGGATTAGAAATTTAAGTTACTGTTACACTATAGTCACGTTTCGGTGAGTCTTGAGCTCTTAGGGAAACTGAGGTCAGTCTAGCTCACAGTTCCTCCATCCAGGGCTCCAGATTTAAGGCAGCATTTCCGAAAGCTTGATCCTGACTACAGGAAAATTATTTAACAGAGAAAGAAAGGAAGTATGGGAGGAAGGAAGGGAGAGAAGGAGGGATGGAGGGAGGGAGAGAAATTTACTTACGTATCTGTTAAAAATACAGGTTTGGGGGAAGGGATGGATGGGGAGACAGGACATCTTTAAGGCAATAAAACATTATCTTTATGAGACGGTGATGATGGATACATATCATTATGCATTTGTCAGAACCCTTAGAGCACAGTGAACCCTAATGTAAACTGTGGGCTTTGGTTAATAATATATCGATATGATTGGTAATAATTAATGTTAGTTGTTAGTATCAAATAGTTATTAGTATCAAATAATAATGTGTCAGTATTAGTTCATCAGTTTTAATAAATGTGCCACATTGATACAAGATGTTAGGGGAAACTGGTGGTAGTGGGGAAGGAGTTTGATGGAACTCTGTATTTTCCTCTGTGAAATTTCTCTGTAAACCTCAAAATGCTCTTAAAATATAAGGTCTGTTTAAAAACGCAGGGTTTGGGCCCCACGAATGGCATTCTGCATCTGTGAAGCTGGGGCCTTGAAGTCTGCATTTTTCTCAGGTTCCCCAGATGATTTGGGTATATCCTCAGGTTTGAGAATTCCTGGATATCAGTCAATCTCCTTTCACCATCTGTTTCATTCCAAGAAAGAGCTTAAAGGGGCTTTGTCTAGAGAGCTGTCTCCTGTGTGCTAGAATGTGTTTCATCTTTCAGTAGGTGGACAAAAAGCTTCCTGCTCGTGCTAGAAATACTTGCTGCAATCTCGCACTGACAGTTGAACCACAATAAAGAGAATTCAGGCCAGACCAAATTCCAGACATGGGGACTGTCAAATTTCCAAAGCATGCAGCCTTTCTTCAGGAGGCTGCCCTGCCAACGCCCATTTTAAACAAGCATAGTTACAGGTTGTAATGAAAAATGTCTGTGTGTGTATTCATTTCAGTGGGCTTCCCTACTGGCTCAGTTATAAAGAATCTGCCTCCCAGTGCAAAAGACATGGGTTTGATCCCTGAGTCAGAGAGATCCCTTGAAGAAGGAAATGGCAACCCACTCCAGTATTCTTGCCTGGGAAATCCCTTGGATAGAGGAGCCTGGTGGCTACAGTCCATGGGGTTGCAAAGACATGACTTAACAACTAAACAACAAAAATTTATTTCAATAGGAGTGATAAATAAGGGTTAATTGTTGTTATCCTGGGCTCTCTGGGTGATTGTGTATTTTATTAGTACAGTTACAGGTTCTTAAAAATATATATATAGATCCTTAGGCAAGTTAGACCAAAATGCTCTGGCAATCAACGCTAGATGGAATTTCGTTAAGCTTGTGAAAATCCACGTTGCATTTTGCAGAAGACGCAAGAACCATAACAGCGTGTTTCATCACCACGCAGGAATTTTACCACTTGCTCAGCCTCTCCTCTGCTGGAAGTTTGGTGGGGGCAAAGCCCAAACCCACAGCAGTGGTAAACTCGAGCCCGTATGCTAAAATTCAAGGTGACTTGTGAGTTATAGCAATGCCAAGACAAGCAAACACTTTGCTATTTGCAAACTATAAATGTTGAAGGGACAGACCCAGCCAGGATCCACTTCTGCTCTAACTCCGCAAAGGGGCCACTAACGTGGGGCCAGGTTGGGGTGGGTGTGGGTGGTGATCTGTGAACCAACTAGAACTGGATACTCATTTTGTACATACGTGAGGTTGACCTCCACGGCTTTCACCAGTTTCTCTAAGGAATCCACAACTCAAGAAGATTTAGAAATGTCTGCTTTAGATAATGATCTCTAGACTTTTTGGTTGTGTCAAAAAATAGCTTGTTCCTCTGTTAGACGTTGTATTTGTTTTTTAAACATGTATGTGCTTTCTCACTGAAATACTGTGTATACTGTAATACCTGCCTACACCCAGGATTTACAAGTGACATGATAAGAAATAAATAAAACAGGAGCATTTTAGTTTTCATCAGTGTGGGCCATCTTATGCCCCCCACTAGGGAGACCACTGCCTGAGGTCGTTGCTTTCCATTCTTTCATGCACATTAGAACCTCCTAGGGTGCTTGTTGAACGGCAGAGTCTGATTCAGGAGGACTAGGGTACCACAGTTCTAGTAAGTTGCCAAGTGATGCTGAAGCTGCTGGTTCAGTGGTGGGTAGTGGGTGAGGCAGGTGTTGGTGTTGGAGACACGACTCCCACAGCGTACCTTCTCTCTTCAAGCAGCTTCACAGCACCTGTCTTTTGGAAATAAAGACTATGACATCACTTTCCCCAAGTGACACTTAACGGGGCCCCCTGGGACTCTCTGACTCGTCCTTCCCTCAGGCCTGCCTTTTCCTGCTCTTACCTCTGTCCCTGTGGCCTGCCAGGATTGAGCTCTTGTCTGACTAGCTTAGCAACATCTTTGCAGCACTCCCCAGAGAGATGTGCTCTGGTGACTAAGTAGCCAGCATAGGCTTCAGACCTCCCGAGGCCGGCTCACTTCTGTCACAGGCTTGCTTTCCTGCTGCACCAGGGTCAGAGAATTGAGCCTGGACTTTTGGCTCACTTCACAGCCAGGACTGACTCGGTAAGATGGAGTGAGATGCAGATGAGCCATGGAAGGAGCCGGGTGCCCCTGGAGCTGTGGATGCTCCAGGTCGTGGCTGCTGGCTGTTGAAGGAACTTTCCTGCAGTGAAAGTGACATCTATCTGCCATGGCCCTGTTCTGTGCTCTGAGCCAAGGTGGGTGCTCTAGGAGTGAGCGAAATAATGGCAGATTCTGCTAGAGAGGAAAACTGAAGTCTCATATCCTCCTTAAAAGTGCAAGATACCAGCTTGGGGGTTTCCTGGAGAAGCAGCCGTCCTGGAGCACAGTGGGCGGCGGTGCCCCATGCCTGCGCTGGGCAACCAGGTAGGACAGTGGCCCTGTGGATCTGCACCTCTCCCTCTCCCTCTGCCGGCAGGATTGTTGGAGGAGTTCCCCAGAAGACGTGAACACCATAGACATGTTTCTTGATTATTCATGTTGCCTATCTGGATTATTTATGCATCAAGTCTTATTATTGCAGGGAAACCTAACCAAGAAAGACACTCGAACCTTAGACTTTCTCTCCAGAGGCTGCCGTGGGTTCTGTTTCATTGCATGTCAGTTTGGAATGATCCATGATAGGGCTTCCCTGGTGGTTCAGGCTAAAGGATCTGCCTGCAATGCCAGAGACCTGGGTTTGATACCTGGGTCAGGAAGAGCCCCTGGAGAAGGGAATGGCAACCCACTCCAGTATTCTTGCCTGGAAAATTCCATGAACAGAGAAGCCTGGAGGGCTACAGTCTATGGGGTCGCAAAGAGTCAGATACAGCTGAGCAGCTAACACTCACTCACTCACACACACACACACACACATACAATTGAGAAGCAGCAGCACCATGTTCTTTGATTAGGATTCACCTTTATTTGGTTTTTGTGTTAAAGCTGTGTAGTGGGTAAGATCTGAGAATTGCTCTGTGATATGTTTCTTGTCATTGAAGGTGGAGGCAGCGGGGGGTGGCTTGGTAAATGAAATGTGTGATATTTGTCTCAGCTTTTATGCCTACAAACTGAGGGCAAAGTGGTTCCCATAGTAAAATTTTAAGTGCCTAAATTTTAGTGCTCCAGTCTTCTTCTTATTTTGCTTAAGAGGAAAACTGAACTCTCATGAGTCTCCCAAAAAGAACACTGAAAAATTAAAAAATCTGTTTTTTTCCCCCAACCATATTTTTGCATTTCAAATGTGTCTTCTCCGCTTAAGCTAAACATAGCAGATTGTTTTCTGTCACTAAGATCGACTTTCTTCAAAAGGATTCGGGCAGCTTTGTGAGACTCACTTGTTGGTTTGTCCTTCTGTGACCCAGAGTGGAGTGTATTCATCACACTTCTAAGAGGTTCTAAACTAAAGGGATCCTTTTACAGGTTTGTCTAGAAACTCAATTTACATCCTAATAAACTTCAAATATAAATGTCAGGCCTTTTGTCATGGAGTGAAGAGCACTGTGAAAGCATTTGTTGTTTGAGGACTTGGCTGCTGCCAAAACTCAAATGCAAGGACTTTTCAGCAGCCCACATCATTTTTTTTTAACCTTATACAACAAAGTATGTGTTGATATATGTGTGCATACATTTATATTGATGTTGGCAGGAATAGCTTTTATGTATGCAATTCTTCTATTCCATTTTTCTTTGCTATGTTCACATTTAAACCAAAAGTGTGCCCAAAAAACACAGACATGCTGCCATGTCTTTGAAGAAAAGTAATCACTTAGGCTTGATTTTTTTTTTCTGTTTGTATTGCTTTCATTTTTTGCATCTGAGAGTTTTTCATTTTTTTTATGTTGTGCTCTAATAGGAATACACTGGACTCTGTCAATGTACAAATTGCTTTCCCTTCCCTTCTCTTACCTCCCCCAATTCTTGAGAAAAAGTGGTTTCCTTTGTGATTATTGAGAGCCCCCTATGTGTTCCTTATGCTCCATGTTGGGAACTTCAGGATCGAGGGGTCCTCTGTCCCCCCTTCTGAAGGTGACTCACGCCAGTTTCAGTTGTTCGACCTTGGTGCCTCACTACGCACATTTCAAGGAGACGAGATCTGTCAACAACGCTGGACTCAGAATCTAGCGTATTTGTTCTGACAGCTCCTATGAGATTCCAGAGCTTTTTTCATAGCTCCCGTCAGTTACTCAGGATGCACCTATTCTGTTGATAAAGTTCCTTGTCCTAGGCATGTTGCCGTCACAGGTCTCCTTTAGTTTGAGGGATGGTGAGGTTTACTCTGAAAGTCTGATCATTCCTTGAAGGTCTGGGGTGCCTCAGATGGGATCCAGACCATCTGGAAAATCTACAGGAGGAAATATCAGTGAGACATCACTCACCAAAAATCGAGTGTTGAATGATGGAGGCGTCGAAAACTCAATGTTCTCTTTCAAACGAAAGCCCGAACCTGTTATTCATGGGCTTCCTAGTGTCATAGCTTACCCAGCTTCCAGACAAAGGTCTCAGCCCCTCCTGGCCTCCAAGCCCTTCCCGACTGGGCCCCAGACCCCTTGCAGCCCAGCTCCTGTCTTTTTTCCTGCTCTTCTGGCAACAGTGAACTACTTCCCATCCTCTTAGCTTCCTCCCAGCGTTTGTACTTGCCATCTACGTACCTAGATGGATCCTCCTCCTTTGACTGGCAAACTCCTGTGCACCCTTCAAAGGCCAACTTAAGCAGCATCCCTCTGTGACCTCCGTCCCCTGTGTGCGCAGAGCCTGTTGTGCGTCTGTCTGTACGGTACGTCTAGCTACCACCGCTCATCATGGGGTAGGAGAGCTGCCTACTTACATGTGTGAGAGCCTTGTCAGTTTTGAGCTTCGCCAGGGCCGGGCAGGAGTGAGATCTCTGTAATCCCAGCCTGGCATGGGCCGGGTACACCATGTTTGTGGAATTGGAAGGGGAGGAGGGACTGCAATGTCACTACTCAGCGACACAGGCCGTCACTGCTGCTGATAGTAACAGTTGTTGTTCAGTCGCTAAGTCATGTCTGGCTCTTTGCCACCCCATGAACTGCAGCACACCAGGCTTCCCTGTCCTTCACCGTCTCCTGGAGTTTGCTCAAACTCATGTCCATTGAGTCAGTGATGGCATCCAATCATCTCATCCTTTGTCGCCCCCTTCTCCCCCTGCCTTCCCTCCTTCCCAGCATCAGGGTCTTTTTCAGTGAGTTGGTTCTTTGCATCAGGTGGTCAAAGTTTCAGAGTTTTAGCTTCAGCATCAGTCCTTCCAATGGATATTCAGGGTTGATCTCCTAAAGGGCTCCTGAGGTAGCAGACCCTGGGCATTATAATGTCTCAGTCAACCTACCATGGCCCTATGAGATTCATCCGTAGTTTCAACTATCCTGCAGATGAGGAAGCTGAAACTTGGAGAAATTACCCGCCTCCAAAAGTGACAAAGCTGGGATTCGAACCCATCTACCTGCACAGTGATCTTGACCTGTTTCATTGCCTTCATCTAAAAAATAGAGATAAAAGTAACACTTGATAAGACTCTTTTGAAGATATCAGGATTTCTGTGAGTCACTTGGCACAGCATCCGGCCAGCATCAGTAACCCTTGGTACTTGCTATCAGCGATGCACAGAAGGGCCCCTAGCTAGCATGAGGCGGGGAGACTGAACCCCAGACTCACTGATGATGCAGCCATGCTCCTAGCTCTGATGTTCATGAGCCACCCCAGCCTTGAAAAGCAAGAAAAACACCCACAGACACCCTGGCTCTTTAACAGAGGCTCCTGCTCTCCATCCAGGGACCTCTGGGGAAGCAAAGGAAGGTGGAGGATAGTGTTGCAATTGTGCAGGTGCTTAGCCAGGACCCCAGCAAGCAAACATTAGGATGTTACCAGCACCTCATTAGGCTCCAGCACTAATGATTTGTTTCCCCAAGGAGAAGGAAAGTGTGGCCCTGATGCTCAGGGATTTGGTCCCTAGATCAGCTGGTTCCCTTCCTTGTAACCTCAGGCAACTCGTTGCGTCTCCACCCAATGCAAGCCTCTGATAAAGGTCGCAAGATGGGACCCAGCCATCCCACCCAGCCTCCTGAGCCTTCAGGACTACAAACCTTTCCACCCTTCTGCTCAAGGGCTAGTGCAACACACCAATGACTGCGTCATCTCTAAATTATGCGTCCTTAAACTGAACTGATGGACATCTATATTAATATATTCAGTAGCCAATTCCTATGAAATTTGGGTTGAACCAAAGTATGTGTATTTTTCATTGAGACCAGAAGAGTTATTTAAAGGTATATTTGGGGCTTTTTATACTGTATTTGGTGGAATAATAATTATAGAAATAAGAAATTTAAGTTCTTGAGTGTGAGGCTAAAGTGATAGCGCTGTACTATCTTGCAGTGAGAGGACATAAAATTTATTTTGAATATTATTTTTAAAATTATGATTTAATACATTTTTACAAACCTAAGGAGGAAGAGGTAAATTCCCTCTTTTCCTTAACCACTTCTCCTGAGTCCTCCCTCCCCCCGCCTCTCTTTCTCTCACACACACATACGTACATGCATAAAACGAATGGAATAGATTTGTAAGGAAACTGGATCATATCACACTGGTAGCATTCAACTCTGGCTTTCAGTCTTTGGTCCATTTGGGAAGGCAGAGAATCCTGATTTATCCTTGACTCCTCCACCACCACCCCATCTCTCTGCCTAAACAAAATCAGAATTCCCAGTAGCAGTTGACAAGCTAAGTTAGCCTAGCCAGTCACACAGTCACATCTCTCCAAGGCCCCCCACCTTCATCAGCGGTCAGTTTTTGACACCTTGTGCCTGGCAATACCAGGCTGGAGGCTGCAGCACATCTCAGCAATCCAGCTCTGGAATCTCACCAACCTCTGCTCTTGGCCTTCACAGAAAGCCAGGGCTGTATATGTGTGGGCCTCCATCTACATATCCAGGTACGTGTAATTGCCCAACCGTGTGTGTTGTTTCACCAGCAGTAAAAAAAATCCAGCAGGGAAATGCATGCTTTAATTAGTTTGTTTGTCCTTTGACAAGATCTCCCCAGTTGAAAAATTTTTGTTTATCTCTATGGCTGAGCGGGCTTTGCTAAAATCGAAATTAACTGCCTTGCTTAATGGTGCAGTAGATTGTGTTTTGAACAGCTTCCGCTGAAATCTCCTTGAAAGGACATTTGATCTAGAAAGTCTAGCCTCTGGCAGAGTTACCGCATTTTGCTGTAGGTCCTTTCTTTCCTCCTTATGCTAGCTGTAGGATGCGCATGGAGCTCACCATGTGCATGGATCCTGGGTGACTGTATCTACTGGGTGAGTGGGTGGATGGATGGACAGATGGGTTGACTGACAGGTGCTCAGTTATGTCTGAACCTTTGTGGCACCATGGACTTTAGCCCATCAAGCTCTTCTGTCCATGGAATTTTCCAGGCAAGGAAACTGGAGTGGTTGCCACTTCCTCCACCAGGGGATCTTCCTGACCCAGGGAATGAACCCACATCTCCTACATTGGCAGGCAGATTCTTTACCACTAGTGCTGGGAAGCCCCTGACTGGCAGGTAGACAGTTTAATTGCCATATGACTTAGATGTCAAATTTTCTGACGTTTCAGAGGAAGGAAAACCTGTAATTGGTTTCCTCCCAAAACGTTTTTGCTAAACTTCACCCTATGACTGTGTCTTTTGGATTTCATTCAACAAAAACAATACTTGTTAAGCGCTTAGTATGTGTTAGGACGTGGAATATAGATTTGAACAAAATAAAATAGTCCCTTCCCAAAGAGCTTTCTATCTAGTGTGAGAACCAAGAATCAAAAAGTCATTACACGGGGTTCTCCTGGTGGCTCAGTGGGAAAGAATCCGCCTGCCAGTGCAGGAGATACACGTTCAGTCCCTGATCCGGGAAGATCTCACATTCTGTGGAGTAGCTGAACCCATACAGCACAGCTGCTGAAGCCTGCATGCCCGGAGCCTGTGCTCTGCAACAAGAGAAGCCACTGCCATGAGAAGCCCTCACACCGCAACTAGAGAAAACCCTTGCGGTAGCAAAGACCCAGCACGGCCAAAAATAAATAAAAAATTTAAAGTCGTTACACAATTATTAAACTATAGCTATGATGGCTGGAATTTTTGGTTTTTCTTTTTTCTTCTTTATTGAGGCCTAAGTCAAATACCATAAAATTCTTGTTTTGATTTTTAAAATTTTTATTCTTGGCTGCTCTGGGTCTTTGCTGCTGCACATGGGTTTTCTCTAGTTATGGCGAGGAAGAATGGCTCTCTATTTGTGGTGTGCCGTGTTAGTCGCTCAGTCGTGCCCGACTCTTTGCGACCCCATGGACTGCAGCCCATCAGGCTCTTCTGTCCATGAGATTTGCCAGGCAAGGATACTGGAGTGGGTTGCCATCTCCTTCTCCAGGGGATCTTCCCAACCCAGGGATCGAACCCGGGTCTCCTGCACTGCAGGTGGATTCCTTACCAGCTGAGCTACAAGGGAAGCCCTTTTCTTTGAGCCCCTTTTGTGGGGCGGGGGTGCGGCAAGAATACTGGAGTGGGTTGCTATCTCCTTCTCCAGGGGATCTTCCCGACCCAGGGATCGAACCCGGGTCTTCCACATTGCAGGCAGATGCTTTACCATCTGAGCCACGTGTGCAGGCTGCTTATTTACTGTGGTGGCTTCTTTTGTCACAGAGCATGGGCTGTGGAGTGCAGGCTTAGTAGCTGCACCTCAGCATGGGAGATCTTCCCAGAGCAGGGATCAAACCCAGTCCCCTGCATTGGCAAGTGGATTCTTATCCACTAGACCACCACAAGTCCCTAAAATTCATCATTTTAAAGTGTACAATTCAACCACAAACAACTGGCTTGACCGACTTCAACAGATGTTCCATTATGTTGGCTTTGTGATCATTAATGTCACAAATAGGGGGTGAAAGGGGCCACCAGAGAAGTCGGTTCAGATGTGATCTCCTGGAAGCTGCCCTAAGGAAGAGTTCTCTTGACCCAAAGCAGAAGCTCCTCACCCAAGATGGCTCCTGTGAGAACTTTCTTCTGTGACCCTACTGGTTCTGGAAAACTTCCACAGCATCCTATAAGTCCATTTTTCTAAGACTCTATTCCAAGAAGTTCCTAAGCTAGACATAGAAGAATCTCAAGTATTGAAGAACCCTCAGGATCTATCCCATATATTCCAAAGCCAAGATACCAAAGGCAGCGAAACATTCCATGATGTACTAATAGCTCAGCCGACTGTTGTGGCAAAATAATCACCCGTGCATTGGTCTTCTCACGCCCTGTTATTGGGCTTGAAACGTAAATCACTTGTATTTTCAGATGCGTTGCAAGTCTGATGGGGCCCGTGGGGGAATTTAAGGGCTCTGAGTTTGATTTCTGGCTCTGCTCAAGTTTTGCTTTGCATTCTCCTCTGGAGATGGGGATGATGGCACAAGCAGTCTCCTCTGAGGGGTGTCTTGGAGTAACCAGGGTGGATGAAGTAAAGCTGCTTTGGACCTGAAGTACTGCCTCGTGCGTGCATGCATGCATGCTCAGCCTCTCGGTCATGTCCAGTTCTTTGTGACCCCATGGACTGTAGCCCGCCAGGCTCCTCTGTCCGTGGGATTTCCCAGGCAAAAATGCTGGAACGGGTTGCCATTTCCTCCGCCAGGGGATCTTCCTGATCCCGGGATCAAATCCATGTCTCCTTCACCTCCTGCAGGCAGATTCTTTACCACTGAACCACCTGGGGAGCCAAACTACATGCTACTGGTGGCTAATCTTTCAGGAGCTGATCTGATTGGTGGATAGTCAGCTAGCTATACAGAAAGTCTCAGAGGTCTTCCCTTCCCATGACAACACTGATTTCATAGGAAGATAGCTCTGTGGCATCAACACGAAGTTTAGATAAGTAACGTTACTGTTATTCAGAGAGCTGGGACACCCCCCTTAGACATCAGTATCAAAGGTGAAATTTACCATTGCACATGCTTTAGGATGATCACTATTTTAATAACATCTTCCGTTTATGTGATCCTTTACAAACTATAGAGCACTTTGATACTCCTTATCTCACTAATTCCCATGCCCATCTGGTGATGCAGGAAGACTGATATTCACAGAGTTTAGATGAAAAATCCAGGACTTGCCCATAATGACAAAGCTGGCTCTTGTATCCTCCATCTTTTTTTACCATCCTTCTTAAATCTTGCCTACTTTTTCCCCTGTGCTGTTCTGTAATATTTTCCCCTATGATTTGCCAGTGACTTGTCAGTTCCCTTCATCGTACTTAGGTAAAACACCTGCTTGTATAATTGCTGACATTAAAAAGAATGTCATGAATGCATCTGACAGTTAATTTTTTCACTAGTTCCCTTCTGCTCCATAGATCCCTGTGAGTTTGGGTTAATTAATCTGAGTTTTATTTTTGCTAGCAAGCTGGTAATCCTTTGGGTTGAATTAGCTGAGTTATGTCTAGGCTGTGATCAGTGACAGAACCTCCGGAAAGCTTTGGTTCCTTCTACCTGAGGGCACAGGATGGCCATGCAGGGCTTCTGGATATGAACGGCAAGATGGTCCATGACTTGCCCTTAACCAGATATTTGCATCATCCCTTTCTCCTTTCAAAGGTACATGACCGATGGTGGACTTGGCCTCTATACCCGCCGCCTGAACCGGCTCCCTGATGGGATGGCTGTGGTGCGAGAGACCCTGCAAAGAAACACCTCCCTGGGCCTCGGAGATGCTGACAGGTAAGCCTGCTCCACTTGGGGTGGCCCAGATGTGGCGGTGACTCCAGTGGGGCCTGAGAAACGAGGGCAGTCATAGTGAGAGTCAATGCGTGCTGCTTTAACCCACCAGAGGCTGGGAGGCCTTGAAGCCAGGCCTGAGGTTAGGAGCTGGCCCAGCAGGTGGAAGAGGGCTCCTGACCGGCTCTTGCATCCTGCTTGTAGGTGGTGGATGATGGCTCTGACAGCAAGAACCCAGGGAGTTCAGGCTGGGAAGGTTTTTGTTGTTGCTTTACTGTTGCTACCTCATCTTGATCAGTTCGGCAGGCCCGGGGGATCTGTTCTGCTTCCTCCATTAGCCAGCTTTCTAGGTATTGCATCTTGGAAGGAACAGAGTCCCTGGTGGTGCACAGAAGGTCTGTGTGCAGAAGAGAGCTCCCCTGGCCGTGGCTGAGCAGGCTTCCCCATAACTCTCTGTTGCCTGGTGACAAGAGGCAGGGCTTAGCCATGTAGTTTATAAACTGCATGCTGAATGGTTGTCATGATTGGGCTTGACCAGTCTTCATTGCTTCAGAGACAAAGAAGACCTTCAGAAAGCTATAATAAAGAAGAATATTTGGCCTACAAGTTTCTAGTCTTTGACACAAGCCGATTCTGTGACTGTGAACTATCTGTTAAGGAAGGGGTTTGGGCTGTATGGGTTCCAAGATCCCTTCCAGCTCTGATGTGCTGTATTTCTGGATTTCAATAGCCTTTAATGATCTGATTGTTGAAGAATTTTTTCTGTTGTACTTGACCTCTTGCCACATCTGGGTTGATGAGACAGAACATGGAATTTTGATGTGAGCGGTTTGAAATCACTCTGTTCTTCTTGGAGGCGAAGTCTCCTGTGTCAGAAGGCCAAATATTTGTTGCACCAAACCAGCTTCTTGCATTTCTCTTAGCAGGACATAGTTTCTAACAGAGAGTGAGACGACTTCTGTAGTTCCCTGGCTTCAGAGAAATAGGGCAGCATTATTAAAGAGACAGACCCTGAAGTTTCCCCCGGAAATGGAATTTGCCGAAAAGGAATCTTCACCCTCTCCTGGGGAAGACTTGGAGGCTTGGGCTGGTGTGAAGAGTGCTGAATTAGCTGTCAGGAACTTGGCACCTGCCCAAGGCCTAGACTCAGCTACCAACTCAACCATGTCCTTCTCAGAGTCTCCTCCACCTCCAAGGTAGTGATTTATACCAGAGAAGGCTAAAGACATAATACTACCGTGCCAATTCAAGTCAGCTTTTCCCCTGTGATTTTATTTAAAGTATTGGTTTAAAAATTCTATAGAAAGATGGACCATTTGAGAACTACCCTAAGGCTAAAACTCTCTATAACCAAAGTCTTTAGAGTAAATATCAGCAAAAGAAAAATCAGTTGTTGTAACACCCCCATTGGACCGTTCACAATGTGTTAAATTATTTTGTTTATTGGTATTCTCTTGTAAACATGGAATTGCTCAGTAAATCTATTAGCATAAAGTGATGGCCTTACAAGGTACATTTCCCCTTGTAGCAAAAGCAGTGTCTGCACTAGGCAGTTTAATTTAATGCTTCAGTGCAGGGTTAATGGAATGATTATAGATCACAGCTGAGCTTGCTTTTGCTTTTGGAGGTGGAAGGTTTGGGTTTGGGCTGGAAAAATAGGTGGCATTTGTTTTGTTGTTCCAGCTCAGTCTCCATAGTTAACAAAACAGACAACAGTGTCTTCTGGTTTTCCCCAAACTGGAATTGCTCAGATGTGATCATTTAAGACTAAATGGATAATGAGCCAACTTTTAAAGAAAGAATTCAGGTGGCTTAAAAAAAAAAAAAGATTTAATAATGCTCATAAATCTTCTGTTTTATGTAAATTTGGACCTGTAGGCAGTGAGATATTGTGTATTACTCTTTTTTTTTAATACTGCACTATCATTTATTTATTATTTTTATTTATTTATTTTTGGCTGTGCTGGGTCTCCATTGCTGCACACAGGTTTTCTCTAGTTGCAATGAGTAGGGACCACTCTGTAGTTGAAATGCGTGGGCTTCTCGTTGTGGTGGCTTCTCTTGTTGCAGAGCACAAGGCTCTACAGCGTGTGGGCTTCAGTAGCTGTGGCGCACGGGCTGAGCTGCTCTGCAGCACGTGGCATCTTCCTAGACCAGAGATCCCGTCTGTGTCCCCTGCACTGGCAGGCGGATTCTTACCCCTGGACCACCAGGGAAGCTCCTATATTATTCTTGGATATGTTAAATGACTTTTTTCAAAGTTAGTGTAAACGGGACATAATAATGCTTTAGCTTTGGCTCAGTTGAAATAGTAGTAGATTGGTTTCTTTCAAATTCTTCATGTAAGTGTGCGTACTAAGTCGCTTCAGTAATGTCCAACTCCTTGTGACCCTATGGACTGTAGCCTGCCAGGCTCCTCTATCCATGGGATTCTCCAGGCAAGATAGTGGAGTGGGTTGCCATGCCTTCCTCCAGGAGATCTTCCAGCCCAGGGATCTAACCTGAGTCTCTTAGGTCTCTTGCATTGGCAGATTGGTTCTTTACCATTAGTGCCACCTGGGAGGTCTGTTCTTGTAAATCTTCCCAAAACTATGTTCTAAATGCTGCTGCTGCTGCTAAGTCGCTTCAGTCATGTCCGACTCTGTGCAACCCCATAGACGGCAGCCCACCAGACTCCCCTGTCCCTGGGATTCTCCAGGCAAGAATACTGGAGTGGGTTGCCATTTAAATGAGTGTTCCACAAAGTGCAAGGCAAACATTATTGGTACAGAAATAATTTTAGATGGTAGATAGGGAAATACTTGTTTTTAACAATTACATTTTAATTAAAAAAAAAACACACCCTTGCAACTAGCATCTCAAACTCATGATTTTATACACATTTCTTAGGGTCAGGATAGTGTATACTTGGAACAATTAGTGTAAAATATCAAGGAATAATATCACAGATGGTGTGCAGATATATTAAAAAACAAAAAGTACTGTGCACATGGCTGCAGGCTAGGTAATCCTGTTCCTATCCCTGTAACTAGAAATATGTTGTTTAAGTAATTTAGACAAGTGAAAAAAAAAAAAAAAAAAAGCAAAAAACCTTTCCAGAAGTCTTCCCTTCTAACCTGAAAAAAGAGCTAAGATACGTCCATGAATTTTTTTAAAATGAAAAGCCCAGTCCTTAAGGATTCACACACAAGCAGTCAATTACATGAGTTCTACAAAAGAAATAGGAAACGAACTGAGAGATGACTTCTGATGAGACCTCAGCAAAGGGATGGCAAGCCCACTGTGCCATCACTTACAAGCAGGACATCACTGACCTTGCCCTTCAGCCCAGAGGACTGCTCCCAGGGAGGCTGAAGGACACCCACCCCCCCACCCACCAGGCAGGCTGAGGCTGTTGGCGGCAGGATGTGGCTGCGGTATCTTCAAGGTTATTAAAAGTAACCGATAGGAATGTGTACCTTCGGAGCCTGGGAGACAGAGACCATGTCTGCTGGTGAGCCTCGTATGTCACCAGCCGGCTTCTGAGAAATAATAAATGACGATCGTAAATTCAGGATGCCAAGCCTGCCCTTGATCTCCTGTCGCTCTCTAGGATTGCCACCCGTGGGCCCTCGCTTTTACCTGATAGTCATCGGGGCGACTTTCAGCAAACTAGAGCCAGCCGGCTCTGAAGGAAGGATCAAAAGGGACAAACGGAGGTGGCTTATTACAAGCTCTTGGCCCCAGATGACAGACGCGTAAAGAGAGCTGTGACATGGAGGTCTGTGGACTAGCAGGCTGGGAGGAGGAAGGGATACAACAAGGATGGCCCAGGGGCTGAGCTCACAGTCACAGGGTTTGTGGAACTCCAGCCGGTTGCAGGCACTGCTATCTCCTGGGAACGCGTCGAAAGTTCTCGAACTTCAGCAGGTTGAGTGCCTTCAAAGATTAAAGCTCAGCTCTGGGAAGGTTTCCACTCTCAGGCCCCTTTCCCTGTCCCTTGAAAGCACGCCGTGGCCCTTTCCCGCATGCATGGTGCTGTAGTGTGCAGTGGGTTGAGGCAGTTAGATGTTCCCCCAAGGTCACGTACCTGTCACTGACAGCACGTGGAAGACAGAAGCCAGGCTCCTGTGCACGTGGATCCTGAGCAAGACTTTGCAGTTACTTGATAACTTTCTTCTCAACCCTTAAAACACCAGTTGCTCTTGTTAATTTGGTTTAGTCGCTAAGTCATGTCCGACTCTTGTGACCCCATGGACTGTAGCCTGCCAGGTTTCTCTGTCCATGGGATTTTCCAGGCAAGAATATTGGACTGGGGTGTCATTTTCTTCTCCTGTGAATCTTCCTCACCCAGCAGTTGAATCCAGGTCTCCTGCATTGCAGGTGGATTCTTGACTGACTGAGCTACGATTCAGGTAGTAAGAAAAATAGAAAAAAAAAAACTAATGCCACATGGTAAAACATCAGCCTAAGACTTGAACAAAAATGAAAATTTCCCTCTAGCATCACCAAACATAAAGGAGAAACTGTTTTGTTTTCTTGTTAAGTTACAAGATTTTCTTTGCCCTCCAAATTCTGTACAGTTTAGGTATGGAGATGGCTTTTCAGCTGGGCTTCAGTCATTGTACAACTTGATTGTGCATTTGGGACCCAGGCCTCAGTGCTCAGACCCATCCCAGCTTCAGCTTGAACAGGGAGACCTGCAGTGTGAGAGTGTAACTGTGCAACCTGGTATCTGACCAGCCTGCCCAGCCAGGCCCACCTCCCTCACTGGGAGTGTCGCAGGATCTTCAGGCCCAGGACTGTGCTTGGCTTTGTGATTTGCGTGGGACAGCCTGGCCTCTTAGCACTCAGCAGTGCATTCACAGATTCGGACCCGACTTGGAGAGAGGAGCTGAATCTAGGACAGGGCTCCCCAACCAGCAGCTGGAATTGGTAGGCGCCCTCACCATGTGAGGTGAGCTATTTCTTAGGCATCGCCCCTGCTGGGATATGCAGACTGGAGGGAGCACTGAGGGGAACTTCTCCCATTGTCTTCCCTTTCAAGCCTGGGATAGGGAGAGAAACAGCCCCTCCAGAGACACCCAAGGCCTAATCCTAGCACTTGTGACTATTTTATGACTTGTGGCCAAGGGAATAAGTTTGCTTCATGCATGCTCGGTCATGTCCGACTCTGTGCGACCCCATAGACTGTAGCCTGCCAGGCTTCTCTGTCCATAGGATTCTCCAGGCAAGAATATGAGAGTGAGTTGCCAATTCCTCCTCCAGGGGATCTTCCCGACCCAGAGATTGAACTCATGTGTCCTGCGTTGCAGGTGGATTCTTTACCCCTGAGCCATGCGGGAAGCCCAGTAAAGTTGCTTATCAGCTGATGTTTAGATGGGTTATCCAGGTCGGCCCAGTATAATCACAGGTCCTTAAAAGTGGAAGAGGCAGGAGAGGAGGGCAGACTGATGAGATCTGAGAGGTACACCATCCATCCTGTTTCTCTTTGAAGATGAGGTAAGGGACCACAATCAGAGAGCTCAGGGCGGGTAGCCGCTATACAGAGAAGGCAAAGGAACAGATGCTCTGCTGACACTGTGAGTTCAGTCCTTGGGACTCAGCTCAGATGAAGAACTGTGAGCTAGTACATATTTATTAGTTTAACCCCCCCCCCAAGTTTATTATAATTTGTTACAGCAACAATGGAAAAGGAATACAAACTTTTATCAGAAAATAATAAAAACAGGTATAGTTGCCATTTCCTGATGGAGTGCTATATGCCAGGAACTGTGTCCAGCACCTTACAAACATTTGGTCATTAATTTTTAACCTTCACCCTTTGAAAGGAGTTATTATCCTAGTTTCATAGACTTGAATCTGTGAGAGGGTTCATAAACTCACTGCAGGTTATATGCACACCTAACTGGCTGGCGTCCGAGCTGGGACTGAAACCCAGGCCCAGCAGACCCCTCCACTGCCAAAGGCTCTAACCGCCTACCGTCTGGCCCACTCATCTGCTCGCTCAGGGAGCCCTCTGTGTGTGGATTCGTCTTTAGCTCCAGCCCTTCTCTCGGTGTCATCTCATTGAATGAGGCCCTGCTCACTAAAAATGTAAGCAGTGCCCAGATGGCTGGAAAGGCAAACTCCATCCTTCAGGGACAATGGACAAGTTTGCATTAGGACAATGGACAACAGTTTGCATTAGAGGGAAGAGGAGATGTTTCTTACCTCCTCTCCCTGCATCCCAGACTTTGCAACCAGGGACTCTGCAGTTGGGCTGACCCTCATCCTTTATCCTGTCATGATCTCAGGCCTTAAGGAGAAGGCCCTTTCCTTATTTATTGGACGATAATTGCTTTACCATGTCATGTTGGTTTCTGCCATCAGTTCAGTTCAGTCACTCAGTCATGTCTGACTCTGTGACCCCATGGACTGCAGCACACCAGACTTTCCTGTCTATCACCATGTCCTGGAGCTTACTCAAACTCATGTCCATCAAATTGGTGATGTCATCCCCTTTTCCTCTCACCTTCAATCTTTCCCAGCATCAGGGTCTTTTCAAATGAGTCAGTTCTTCGCATCAGGTGGCCAAAGTATTGGAGCTTTAGCTTCAGCATCAGTCCTTCCAATGAATATTCAGGACTGATTTCCTTGAGGATTGACTGGTTTAACCTCCTTGCAGTCCAAGGCACTCTCAAGAGTCTTCTCCAACACAACAATTCAAAAGTATCCGTTCTTTGGTGCTCAGCTTTCTTTATAGTCCAACCCTCACATCCATACATGACTACTGGAAAAACCATAGCTCTGACTAGATGGACCTTTGTTGGCAAAGTAATGTCTCTGCTTTTTAATACACTGTCTAGGTTGCTCATAGCTTTTCTTCCAAGGAGCAAGCATCTTTTAATTTCATGGCTGTAGTCATCATCTGCAGTGATTTTGGAGCCCCCCAAAAATAAAGTCTGCCCCAAAAAATAAAGTTTCCACTGTTTCCCCATCTGTTTGCCATGAAGTGATGGGACCAGATGTCAGGATCTTAGTTTTCTGAATGTTGAGCTTTAAGCCAACTTTTTCACTCTCCTCTTTCACTTTCATCAAGAGGCTCTTTAGTTCCTCTTCGCTTTCTGCCGTAAGGGTTGTGTTATCTGTATATCTGAGGTTATTGATATTTCTCCTGGCAGTCTTGATTCCAGCTTGTGCTTCATCCAGCCCAGCGTTTCTCATGATGTACTCTGCATAGAAGTTAAGTAAGCAGGGTGACAATATACAGCCTTGACGGACTCCTTTTCCTATTTGCAACCAGTCTGTTGTTCCATGTCCAGTTCTAACTGTTGCTTCTTGACCTGCATACAGATTTATCAGGAGGCAGGTAAGATGTTCTAGTGTTTCCATCTCTCAAAGAATTTTCCATAGTTTGTTGTGATCCACACAGTCAAAGGCTTTGGCATAGTCAATAAAGCAGAAGTAGATGTTTTTCTGGAACTCTCTTGCTTTTCCCATGATCCAGCGGATATTGGCAATTTGATCTCTGGTTTCTCTGCCTTTTCTAAATCCAACTTGAACATCTGGAAGTTCATGGTTCAAGTACTGTTGAAGCCTGGCTTGGAGGATTTTGAGCATTATTTTACTAGCGTGTGAGATGAGTGCAGCTGTGCGGTAGTTTGAACATTCTTTGGCATTGCCTTTCTTTGGGATTGGAATGAAAATGGACCTTTTCCAGTCCTGTGGCCACTGCTGAGTTTTCCAAATTTGCTGGCATATTGAGTGCAGCACTTTCACAGCATCATCTTTCAGGATTTGAAATAGCTCAACTGGAATTCCATAACCTCCACTAGCTTTGTTTGTAGTGATGCTTTCTGTGGCCCACTTGACTTCACATTCCAGGATGTCTGGCTCTAGGTGAGTGATCACACCATCGTGGTTATCTGAGCCGTGAAAACCTTTTTTGTATAGTTCTTTGGTATATTCTTGCCACCTCTTCTTAATATCTTCTGCTTCTGTTAGGTCCATACCATTTCTGTCTTTTATTGTGCCCATCTTTGCATGAAATGTTCCCTTGGCATCTCTAGTTTTCTTGAATCTCTAGTCCTTCTCATTCTTTTGTTTTCTTCTATTTATTTGCATTGATCACTGAGGAAGGTTTTCTTATCTCTCTTTGCTATTCTTTGGAACTCTGCATTCAAATGGGTATATCTTTCCTTTTCTCCTTTGCCTTTAGCTTCTCTTCTTTTCTCAGTTATTTTTAAGGCTTCCTCAAACAACCATTTTGCCTTTTTGATTTTTTTTTCTTGGGGATGGTCTTGATCCCTGCCTCCTGTACAGTGTTGCAAACTGCTGTCCATAGTTCTTCAGGCACTCTGTCTATGAGATCCAATCCCTGGAATCTATTTCTCGCTTCCACTGTATAATCATAAGGGGTTTGATTCAGGTCATGCCTGAATGGTCTAGTGGTTTTCCCTACTTTCTTCAATTTAAGTCTGAATTTGGCAATAACGAGTTCATGATCCGAGCCACAGTCAGTTCCCAGTCTTGTTTTTACTGACTGTACAGAGCTTCTCCATCTTTGGCTGCAAAGAATATCAGTTCAGTTCAGTCGCTCAGTCGTGCCCGACTCTTTGCGACCCCATGAATTGCAGCATGCCAGGCCTCCCTGTCCATCACCAACTCCCTGAGTTCACTCAGACTCACGTCCATCGAGTCCGTGATGCCATCCAGCCATCTCATCCTCTGTCGTCCCCTTCTTCTCCTGCCCCCAATCCCTCCCAGCATCAAAGTCTTTTCCAATGAGTCAACTCTTCACATGAGGTGGCCAAAGTACTGCAGTTTCAGCTTTAGCATCATTCCTTCCAAAGAAATCCCAGGGTTGATCTCCTTCAGAATGGACTGGTTGGATCTCCTTGCAGTCCAGGGGACTCTCAAGAGTCTTCTCCAACACCACAGTTCAAAAGCATCAATTCTTTGGCGCTCAGCCTTCTTCACAGTCCAACTCTCACATCCATACAGGACTACTGCAAAAACCATAGCCTTGACTAGATGGACCTTAGTCGGCAAAATAATGCCTCTGCTTTTGAATATGCAGTCAATCTAATTTCCGTATTGACCATCTGGTGATGTCCATGTGTAGAGTCTTCTCTTATGTTGTTGGAAGAGAGTGTTTGCTATGACCAGTGCGTTCTCTTGGGTTTCTGTCATGAAACAACTCAAATCAGTTATAACTATGTGTGTGTGTGTATGTATACATGTATCCCGTCCTTCTTCAACCTCCTGTGCACCCTTCCATCCACCACCATATGTGGTCACAGAACTCCGGGCTGGCTCCCTGCATTAAACAGCTTCCTGCTAGCCGTCTGTTTCACACACGGTGCTGAGTATATGTCGGTGCTTCTATGTCAGCTCATCCCACCCTCTTTCCCCTGCCGTGTTCACAAACCATTCTCTATGTCTGCGTCTCCATTTGAGAAGGCTTGCTCTTACACATGGAGAAGGCAGTGGCACCCCACTCCAGTACTCTTGCCTGGCAAATCCCATGGACAGAGGAGCCTGGGAGGCTGCAGTCCATGGGGTCACTAGGAGTCAGACACGACTAAGTGACTTCACTTTCACTTTTCACTTTCATGCATTGGAGAAGGAAATGGCAACCCACTCCAGTGTTCTTGCCTGGGAGGATCCCAAGGATGGGGGAGTCTGGTGGGCTGCCGCCTATGGGGTTGCACAGTCGGACATGACTGAAGCGACTTAGCAGCAGCGGTAGCAGCAGCTCTTATACAATGCTGGACCAGTTTACCCCTTGGTCTCCTTGCAGGTTTGGAGGAGGATCCCTGTTTATGGATTCTGACCTGCTGCCAACTTGTGCCACTTGCCAGAGTCCACAATTTCATGATTCCAGGCCAGGCTCATCCTTCCCTTGAGTGATCCCAGAAACCAGGGCCCCCAGAATCTACAGATAATCTGCAGTCATTCGAAGAATTCTCCCTGCTCCTGACTTACCACTGTAGTCCCTGAGGCATGGCTGGCGTTCGTCTACCCAGAGTTTGGGGGTCTGCAGGGGTGCATGGCTGGAGCCGTGGTTTAAGGAGAGCTCCCCTAAAATGTTCCTTCCCTTCCCCTTACTCTCTCCCCCTGGGTCTTTTGGGTGCTGTCATTTCCTAATCTTCCCGTCATCACCGAGTAAGGCAAAGGGGCAGAGTTTCGCCTTCTTCTATCTAATCCCATGTCATGCCATCTCTGGCCATTTCCCCACATCCACGTGGTGGGAGTGGGAGACTAAAGGCCTGCTCTGCCCCGCTGCCCAGCGGGGCTCTCAAGCCCTGAGAAGGGTATGGCCATGCAGCATAAATTAATCCAAATTAGAAGTCAGCCGCTTGGCCACAGGAGCCGCATTTCAGGTGCTCCCAAGTCCCACATGGTTCAGGGCTACCCTGTTGGAGAATGCAGACACTCCTCAGTAGATAGACAGCATTTCATCTCTGCAGAGAGTTCTTTTGAGTAGTGCTACTGTAAACCAGCTCATCGCTATTTCTAGAGGCAGCTGTGGGGTTTGCTGTGGAGGGACCAGCGGGCTAGACAGCACCTCTGAGTTTCATGGTTTTGTCTCTAAAATGAGGACAGTATTCACATGCAGCGGTCCCCAACCTCCAGACCATGGACTAGTACCTCCTGTCAGATCAATGGCAGCGTTATTTTAGAAATAAAATGCACAATAAATGTAATGCACTTAAAGCATCCCCTGTCACCCCCAGTCCATGGGAAAGTTGTCTTCCACGAAATCAGTCCCTGGTGCCAAATAAGCTGGGGACCACTGTGGTACGTGTATCACAAGACCATTGTAAGGAGGGCCTGAGGTGGAGGTGAGGAGAGTCCTTTGTAAAGTACCAGACAAAGATAAATGCACTGATTTTTCCTCAGTCCTGCAAGCCATTCCGGGCAATCTAGGCTCTACCCCCTGCCATTCTGTTTCCTTTATATTTAATTAATTAATAGTTAAGCCCTCTTCTTTTATAACAGCTTAGAGTAATGATGTATAATGAAAGAACAATCGTAAATTAAAATAATGAAGCATTAGGACAGGGCGAGGGAGTTTAAGTGAGAATGTGACATGCAGAAAAGGGAGAAAACTGAGAATACAGATGTACATAAGGTCCTGCATGGTTGCATATTTTCGTGGTAATTCACCATGGAGTTTCCCACCAGCCTAAGTGAAAATGAACTTTGCCTTGTTTCGCCGCCACCTTTCTGGTCTTCATCTTGTCTTGCTCGGGACAGTCAGTTGATCTCTCTGTGTCCTTCTCGATTGCTCTGTCACCCTAGCCCTTCCCCTCTCCCCTCTCTCATTCTGCTGGCCTACTCCTTCTCACTGCCTTATAGCTGCCTATTGTATCCACTAGTGTGCCCAGCATTTCCCCCCTCCTGCATTCCAGGGTTATACTCAATTTCGTGGAAAAAGAAGATGCCTCTAGCACAGTGCCCAGCATCAGTGATCTCCATTGTGTTTGCTTTTCATCCCTTTCCGCTTTCTCCTCCCTGTGTGTAGCAAAAGAACAGAAACTAGGAGAGAGTGAAAGTCGTTTTAATCTAAAAGCTCTTAAAGGAGCCTTAGGGGCAAACCTGTATTTCTGTGGTACAGGGTAGTAATTACTGCACTGGCCTTTCCCAAGTGTGTCTTTTCTGCTGGTACCACTGACTTCCTTTTTAAGAGAGAGTGTCTGCTTGTGGAATGGCTGGGCAGAGGCCATGTGTGCTGAACAGGGGGCTAGTGCTGACAGGAAGCAAGCCATCTGCACCTTAAGCTACAAAGGAATTCTCCCAGGGGGTTGTAAAGAGAAGAGAAAGAATTCGCTCAGTGTCTGTGGGGTGTTATTTCTCATGTATGCAGTGTTTTCACTTGAAAAAAAAAAAAAAAAAAGCTGTGTAGCGGCCCCACAAGAACCTTTCACTCCCTAATGTTGCTCAGCTTCATAGCTTTGTTCCAGGTTACACCACAGGAGAAGCACAGTGGAGTATGTGTGTATGGGGGGATGGAGAGGACAATTGCTCCTCCAAAGTACTTTTTCCAAAAGTGGTTCCTTTTCAGTAGTTGCTTAAAGGTAATTTGGAGACTTGATCATTCTTCTGTCTATGGATGAGATGATATCTAGCAATATGAAAGGAAAAGAGGTCAAAGAAAAAAGTCCAAACGGAGCACCTTTTTCTGTGCTTCCTCCCCCAGCAACCTGAAGCATAGGCCCCCCACCCCAGGTCAGAATCGGACTACACCTGTGCTCTGGAACAGAAAATAGTATGTTTGCATCTGAGTACCTAGACAAGTCTTTACCTCAGTCAGTACAGGCTAGGTTGTGCCGTGTAACAAGCAACTCCCCCAAACCTACCCTCAGTATCTGGCCATTGCATGTCAGTGGGAGACTGTAATGTACGTCATTCTCACCCTAGGACCCAGGGTGCCAAAGAGACGACTGTTTAGAGGACTGACAGTCCCCATGGCAAAGAGAAGACATGCTGTCTCTTAAAAGCTCCTACCAGGGAATGGCCTCTGTAACTTACACTCATTTGTCTTTGGCCAAAGGAAGTCACAGGGCTACACTTAAATTCAGAGATCAGGAGAAGTACATTTCTGCTGGGAGAATAGAAAATACATGGAGAACTGCTTAGTGACCATCACTGTTTTATTACATGTAAGTGGCAGCCTGAGCCTAATGCCACCCCACCCCACCATTACGTAACCAACTCTGAGTCATGCATTTCTTCACATATTTACTACATACCTATCAGATGCTGGGCACCATGCTGCCTAGTCTGGTTGATGGCCTTGACTGTCAACGATAGGAGAGCATGAGCACATAGAGGAGGAACACGTTGACTGAATTGGCTGATGAATGTTAAGCAATGCTATGGGTCAGTTGTATTTCAGCAAAGTATTTGGACTGTGTCTTGATATATGACAGTTTATAGAAAATGCTGATGGTTGTTTAATATTGATGGAGCATCTCCCATGCACTAGGCCCTGAGGATCCAAAGGGAAGTCAGACCATCATCTCTGCTCCCTGCCCTCAAGAAGCTTGCAATCAAATTGAGAAGAGCAGAGCCTCAATAAGCCACATGCTAAGTGCCAAAGAGATTTATGGGACCTGGAAGGACTGGGGTAGCCCTGGGGGCTAAATGTCATCCTATGATGGGAACTTGTTGTTACTGTAATAAGCTACAAGTGGTTTCTTTTCCTGTCAGTGATGATTTGAGAGATCCTTTAGAAATACTATCCAAGTGTCAAAATAGGTCTGCTTACTTTATTATCTGTTTGGGATTTTCCTTTTGTTTCCTTTAATATCTTTGTCCTGTTTGAAGAGCAGCCTAGCTGTGATTTGTTACTGAAATATAAGAGCTGATGAAATAAGCCTGGTGTAGGAGTTCTGACACCAACTGTAGAAAGTGTTCTGGTTAAGTGTAGCCTTTAGGCTGGTCAGTATGGGACACTGTGCCAGCCCAGAGTTTCTGTTCAAGATTACCTGGCATTCTAATGTATTTTCCCAGCACTGCGTCTTTGAAGAGAAGCTCACTGTCCAAGGTGGCATGAGAGGGTCCCCGCTGCAGCCCTCTCACTCTGCCGGTGAGGAAATCGAGGCCGGGGGAGATTGTTAGAGGTCCAGTGACCACTCTGTCCTCCAGGCTCTGGGGAGCAAAGCTGCCTCGGTGCGAGTTTGGAGAGCATGAACAAGTAACTGATGAAAGCGCACGTCATCTCTTAGGCGAAGAATGCGGTCCATGCAGGAAGGGATGGGGTGCACTAGGAATCAAGAGTACTTGTCCTGGATCTCTTCTGCCCTCACTGGGCATCTTGAGTAAGGTGCTTCCCGTCCCTGCACCCCTGTTCCTTCATCCACGTGGTCTGACCTACTGATGTTTAAAGTCCTTGAGCTCCCAGACTTGGTGTTCTTGTTTGTCACTTGAAGGACAAGTACAGAATGACTCAGGACTGTGCTCATCCGTGCAGGGCCGGGACCCCACCAACCTTTCAGCTCTGATGGTCTCGATGACAGCTGTTGTTGTGTGATGGCATTTCGAGTAAGAGTGCAGTGCTCGCCCCTGGTCCCTGATGTGTGTAGACCCCTCTTCTCATGCAGCAGATCTCCTCCAGAGGAGAGAAAGCCTCAATGTCCATCCTCACTGTGCTTCAAGGCTGAGCCAAGAGGCACTTAGCAAGGGAGGCAGGTGGCAGTGTTGCTGATGGCAGGCACAGGCTGAAGGACCAAATGACATCTTGCAAAAGGGGAAGGCAGGGCAGACAGAGCTGTGAGCAGAAGTGGTGGGGGCCTGTACCTTCCTGGCACTTTGGAGAAAATCCATTCATTATACATGATAATGGGTTTTGCTCTAACTTGGAGCATCACCAAAACTATATTAGGAGCTGAAGTTCATGGGACTATAGTCTTGTTTTCATCGAGATAAAATTCCAAGTGACTGATAAGCCATGAATTGTATTTATTTTGGTGGATGTTTTGACTCAGGACTTAATTAGACTTGGAAGGACATTGTTCCCTAAATCAGCACTAGCAGGGGGCTCTGCCTGTCTAGAGGGGAGTGGGCTGCCTTGGGGATGAACCATTGGAGGGTGGGGGGACTTCCCGCACTATGATTTTTTCATGCAGTTGGCAGGCTTTGTATGGTCTACCAGAGTCCTGGAGAGCAAAACTGGGAATGGATTTGGACAAGACCATGAGCTTTACAGATAAGGAGACAGGCTCTGAAAGGTGACATTCCTTCCCAAAGCCACATTCCCTTAAGGGGCAAGGATAGGATTTGAATTCAGAAACCTTTGCTTTCCATCATCGAGCTTGCCTCCCTGTTTGTTCAAAGGTTTGATGCCATCCTTCCAGAAGGTGACCCTCACTGGAAGCTCCATGAGTGAGGGCTGATCGTCTCCTTAGGACCTTACACTGGCTGAGGGTGCTTGCAAAGGTGACAGCCCGGGGCCCTTTGAGACAGTCCTCTTTTCAGTCTGATTTTCTCCACCTGGAGGCTCAGTCATAAGAAAGCCTGAGGGTGTGGCCCAAGCCAAACTCTCCTGCTGCTGAGGAAACTCTAGCCCTTCCCTCAGCAGAGTTTAGGGATGCTTGAAGCTACGGGGGTAATATTTCCCTCTTAAGGACATCTGGCTTCTTTGGTTCCAGAGCTTCCACCAGAGGTTTCAGAGTTGCATTAATCCTGTTGGTCACACCTAGTGGCCCTCAGGGTCTATCTCCTCTGGGAGTGGCCTCTGCCATCCACCCCCGTGGCCTTTGTCTCAGGATGTCAGGAAGAGGAGGGCGGCTTTGTCTGCGGCAGCTACAGCCTTATTGTTTCCCCTCATCCTCTGCGCACTTTGATTTATCTCCCTCATTAATCTGTGGTGCCTGTAAAATCGCCTGAAATGAGATCTGAAGAGGGACTCTGATGTTTTGAGGGATGTTGCAAGATTGTGTGGAGGAGATTAAATGGGGAATGGAGGGAAATGAGGTGGTTGCATGGCTCGATGGGCTCAGGGCCCGGCTTGAGGATTTCTGTTGCCTCCTTTCCATTTAAGCTTTTACCCTGAGATTTGGGGAGAGGGACTCAAAAGCCCTTGGGTGGCAAAACAAGGCTTAAAAAATAATCCTCCCTGGCTGCCTCTGTGGGCTTCCAGGACACGACCCATGGGTCCCTCACGAGGGTGCGGTGGCTTCAGTCGCAGAGGAGGCGAGCAGCGGACCCGCAGGGCATCTCGGCTTGGGCAGGAGTCTGGGGTGTCATCCTGTACAGGCACACAGGTGGCTCCAGAGGGTGAGTCCTACAGGGTGTCCTCCTGTTGGCCCGAGTACCATGCGGGAGTGGATCTCCAGGTACCCACTGCCTTGTTCTGCAGGAGCTCCTGCAGGAAGAAAGGATCATTTCTCGGTTTTTGGTGTGGGACAGCTCACCAGGGCTCTGGGTACCCTAGGGATGGATGCCCTCTGGGAGGCTGTCATAGCTCCTCCCTAGGATTCTTGCTAGTTTGTTGTCTGCTCTGGCCTCTGAGCCTCATTGTCAACAATGGCTACACTTCTAGGGATTCTCCCCCTAAATGCTTTAACCTCCCAGACGACCCAGTAAGGAGTTTGCCCCGTTTCACAGATGAGTCCTGGGTCAGTGGATCTAAGTGACTTGCCCAGGGGCACCTGGGCAGTGAGTGGCAGAAGAGCTTAGACTCCAACCCCATTTAACTCCCATGTTCTCCCTGGGGTACTGTGCTACCCATCTCTAAAGGAGGAGGGTGTGCCAGTGCTGAGTAGTCATGGATTCAGCTGGGTCTTGGAATTTTCAGGAATGACCTCCTGGCTTCCCTTACCTGCATAACCCCCATTCATGCTCCAGGATTGGCCCCAGCCCTGTCTTTCCTAGGAAGCCTCCTTGCCCCCTCCTCTCCTTCTCTAACCCCAGACAGGGTCCTCTGGGCACGTCTCATCCATCCAGGGTCTGCTGGTAACCTATGTTTTGCTCTCTGGTAGCATTTAACATGCCTTTTGAATTGTCTGCTCCTAGGTGTGGTCTGTGCTTTCCCAGTGTCTCGGTGCAATATAGGAGACACAGGAGACGTTGTATTGGAAATATGTATGATCCCTGGATTAAAAAGATCCCCTGGAGGATGAAATGACAACCCCCTCCAGTATTCTTGCTGGAAAAAATCCCGTGGGCTACAGTCCATGGGGTCCCAAAAAGTCAAGCACGGCTGAGTGAGCACTCATGGGTATGGTATCCCCGGCTAAACTAAAGGGAGGAACCGGAATGGTGTCTGACTCTACTTAGCATTCCTGGACGCTGCAGAGACCTGGCATATACGGTAGTGGATGTTTGCCGTATAATTTCTTAGTTAGTTAATACTATCCTAAGAATGATTAATAAGACTTACTGAATCTTGAGGTTTCCTCTCTTCCTCGTCTAGTTTATGGGTGAGTCTTGGGCATAGGCCCTTCAAGTGGTCTCTCGAATCTCTCTGCTTCTTGCTGTCTCGCCTGCCATCACACGGGCCCAGGCTGCCATGGTTTCTCTTTGAACGCCCACTCTGGCCTCCTGACTGGGCTCACTGTCTCCTCCGTGACCTTCATGTGGTGCTTTCTCCACCCAGCAGCTATTGTGACCTTCTTAACACAGATCCCACTACCCGTGCCCTTAACTACCTCAGTGGATTTCCCCTGCACATAGAATGGAGTCCAGACTTCTTACCGTGGTCTCGAGAGTAGAGCGCGTTCTGTTGCTGTTCCATTGCATGCATGCTCAATCGTGTCCAACTCTTTGCAACCCTTTGGATTGTAGCCTGCTAGGCTCCTATCCATGGGACTTTTCTAGCAAGAATACCAGAGTGGGTTGCCATTTCCTCCTTCAAGGGATCTTCCCGACTCAGGCAGATACTTTACCTGTTGAACCATCAGGGAAGCCCAACCCCTGCCGTTTCTCTGGCCTCATTCCACTGTTCCATCCCCAACTCAAGCCCTGCAACTTGCCAAGTATCTCCTTTCAGAACCTTTGTATATGCTATTCCTTCTGCCTGGAATGTGCTTCTCACCTTTTTATAAGGCTGGCTCATTCTTATCCTTCAGGTCTAAACTCAAATATTTCACCGCTCTCTCAGAAATGATTCCTGACCCACTCTCTCAAGAAGGTTTCAGCTGTTAGTGTCTTTTGCAGCATCCAGTTTATTTCACATCCCTTATTGGCATTTGTGCTAATTTTTCTTTATTTATCTGCTATGTCTTCCTACTAGGCTGTATGTATCAGGAAAACAGAAACTGGATTAGTTCTGTTGGCAAATGAATCTCCTACCTAGCACAGTGCCTGGCTCAGAAGGGTGCTCATGATAGGTGTTTGTGAATGACTGACTGCCTGGCTCTGAGATGCAGGGCCAATATGCAGAATACTTAAAACCAGCGAGATGCAGGCACCAACTGGCCAGAGCAGGCGCTGATCAATCAGAATGCGGCACCAGCGACAGCAAACAGCTCTTAACTGCCGACACGAATCAGTTCTGGTGCTGTGGCTTATTGATCCATCCCACACAGCCTTGTCCAGTCTACAGTTAACCACAGCCCCAAACTGGACTCAAAATTGGGTTTGTTAGTGTCCAGGAGGTTCTCTGGTAGGAGACCGAATGGTTCGACCTAGTCTACTATCTTTCTTGGAAAAAGATTTCAAACCTCTGACCCCCTGTCATGTTTAGACTCCAGCTTTACCACCTCCCAGCCACATGACAGAGACCAGTTAACCACCCTGAGCCCCTGTGCTCTGTAGAATAAAAATAATGAGCCCACCTCGTCGAGTTGTCCTGCAGGGATAATGTTAGCACAGTGCCTGAGCCCAGTTAAACCCCCTCCATGAACAGCCACCGGTTTGTAAAGGATTAGAGTGCCAGTTGCACACATGAGGAAGGAGAGACACAGGAAGGTTGAAGAGCCTCAGCTGCGGGCCCAGGATGCGAGCACGGGTCCTGCAGGCCCACCTGCAGCACTGTGACCCCCTGCCCCCATCACCTGCCTCCTACAGAATACCCTTCTCTTTGTGATTCTGCTTTGGGGCAGTCTCAGCTCCGGTCTCTCTGCTTCTCCTATCCTGGGGGAACTCTGGCAGGAGGAAAAGCAGAAGATATCATTTAAGGCCTGAGCCCCACCATGGGAGACTGGCACAAGCTGAAGTAGTCAGCACGCCCGGACAAGAGGTCTCACTCTGGAAACTGGCAGACTCACCACAGTAGAACAACATCAGAGGTGTAAACCTGTTCAAATCCTCAGCAAAGGTCTTGAAACAGAACTTGAAAGGGTTTATGACCCTGGGGATTTAAATGTCTCTCTAAGCCAAGCTGTAATTCCAGCTCTGCTTTTAGAAGTAAAGATCAGAGCCATAATTTGAGGAGGGCCTCAGAACGCACACTGATTATGTGTCAAGACAAGCTGTGGGCCCTAGGTGCTGTGGGTGGGAGGGCCTGGGGTACAGATCCAGCAGGGTGCATGGAAGGGAGGGGACCAGGGAGTAAGGCAGGGTGTCGAGCTGAGGCAATTAAATGCCCTTGCTTCTCACTTTAAACAAAGACCCTGAGATAGCCTCCCAGAGGGCTGTGCTCTTAATGATCTGGAATAAAAGGCTAGAGGGCAAAGCCAGCAAGCTGGTGGAGCTAATGCAGGCGCTGGCCTTGAATGTCCCTGCAGGAAGTCTGGAGCTGGAGCCCAGGGCCTCTGTCCACAAGCTGTGCTTATCATGCTAATGACCAGCCACTCCGTCCCTAGCACCCGCCTCCCCCTCCCGGCAACGTCAATCCTAGACTTCAGATCTGAGCTCCACTGGAGCCAGAGAGCCGGGCCCCTTTCTCCACAACCCCCACCCAACCACTTCATGGCATGGTCTCCCATGCTGTATTTCCTGGCACTGTCCCTCAGCTCTCACGGCCGCTATGCTGTGGGAGCATAGCATCAGCTCCAGCACAGCCGCAGTGATCTCCCCAAAGGCAGATCTGATTGTGTGCACCACTCACCTGCTGAGAAGCACCTGGAATGGTTCATCCAGCCTTGGCCCCAGCTGCCACGCCAGCCTCATAATCCGCAGCACCGAACACTTCACAGCTGCCCGCACACTCCACGATGTTCCAGGTCTCTGTGCCTTTGCCCATGGGATGCCCTCTGCTGAGAATGCCCTCTCTGACCCCACTTTGCCAGGCTAACACGTACATGGCTTCCAGCATTCAGTTCCAATGTTTCCTTACTTGGCACCTAAGTTTCCTTCCAAGGAGCTCCCAAACGGCCCTATGCAATTCTTTAACTTCTGACAAAATCTTGACTATTTTTTTTTAGATGTACTAAACTTGAAAAACAGGGATTATCTTAGTTATTGCTGAGTTTCTAGGACCTGATAATACAGTGTCTGGCATGCAGGAGGTGCTCAGTCAACGTTTATTGAACTGAACTCCTGCTTTTTAATCAGATGAGTTACGTCTCCCCAGCCGGAGACCTCGGCTCTTCACTGTGGACATGGTTGTTTCTCTTGTTCCTCAGTGCTGATTCAGCCCTTAGCAGCATGGGGGGCACAGAGTAGGTCTTCATCGAAGAGCAGGTGCCAGTCTGACTGAGATGACTCAGGCATGGCTGTCCCTTCCATCCAGTGGAGAGCTCACCAGGGAACTTAGCATATGTGGGTACCCAGGGTTCTGGAGTGGTGCCTTCTTTAAACATACCAAAGGCTTCTCCATTATCTCAAAGACCAGCTCATGAACGGACGATGCAGGCAGGGGAATGTCGAGGGGTCTTTTAGGTGGATCTTGGAAAACAAGTTGGGTGTCTGGGTGGTGAGGAGGATAAAGAGCCGTCTAGATTTGGCAGGGAGGGAAATGGGTTGAAGAGAAAGGAAGTCCCATCTCTGCAGGCTGACTGTGTGTTTTCCAGGCTGGCCAGCGCTTTACTTCGATACAGAAAGCCTCACCTCTAGTAGCCATGTCCCCCTGTGCCCTTCAGAAGTCACCTCCCCCAGCTCCAGGCTGCACCAGAGGTCATCTCTGTGGCCTTTGAGAGGAGCCTTCTGAAAACAGATGCTGATAGACTGAGGCAATAGCTGACTTATCTGCAGATGCCCTGGGGCCACCTCCTAATGATTAAACACTACACAAACACCCAGTGACCAGAGTGTCCCGCCATAAATGGGCTGTAAACCCGGGACTGGGGCGGGGGTAGGGGGAGCAACAGCTGTTGTCCCACCAACTGGAGGAAAGGAGGCTGGAGAAATGCTTTCTGCTCTAAGCGATGAGCCCTGGGACAGGCACCCAGAGAACAGACCCAGAACTTCACTTGCCACCAAGAGGGATATGGGGCAAGGGAGGGTGGGGTTCAGAGGTCACTGAGCATGGAAAATAGCAAGTGCCTCCCTCCCCTCTGCTGTGTTAGATGCATTAGTGTGCATCAGTGTGCATCCCAGCCTGGTGGTGAGTTCGTACTGCAGATGGAGAAACAGAGCTAGTAACCCGTGGGGCTGGATTCAAATGAGGTCTTATGTTATATTCATCTGCATACCCATGATGAGGGGAAAACTATCTCCACCACCTTCGAGTTCCATGATGCAGCTGACTCAGAGAGGCTAGATCATTTGTCTGGAGTCACGCAGCAAGCAGGACTAGTCCCAGGTCATCTGGCCTGCTTGCACAAGCCCTCTCCATTATCTCAAATGACCACACACTGCCCCCAGCCACTCTTCGGAGGGGTCAAGGGACTCAAAGAGCCAGGTGTGGGAAATTGCCTCTCCTATCTGTAACCACTGCTTACCATCTCTAGGTTACCACTTGAGTCCAGCAGGTGAAAGGATCACACCTGTACCTGTTTCTGCCTTTGGCCTCTCCAGAAAAGAGGCCACTGGGGCTTCCTGGTGGAAAAAGTTGGGGGTTCATGCCCAGCCACCTGCACGCTTCCTAGTGGTTTAGAAGGGCCATGAAGCCTCTTGAGAGCCGGGGATGAGAATGAAGCCCTCTCGACAAGCCCACTTGTCACCAGTCATCTTGATTTATTAGGATCCACTGTTCCCACTCTTCATTGAGTAAAACTACCATTCCATTCATGGGATTTAGTGTTTTTAGCTTCTGGTTTTGTCATATTGTTAATAACAACAATAGTGGTAATAGTATCTAGTGGGTACTAAGCCATGGCACCCCACTCTAGTACTCTTGCCTGGAGAATCCCATGGTTGGAGGAGTCTGGAGGGCTGCAGTCCATGGGGTCGCGAAGAGTCAGACACGACTGAGCGACTTCCCTTTCACTTTTCACTTTCACGCATTGGAGAAGGAAATGGCAACCCACTCCAGTGTTCTTGCCTGGAGAATCCCAGGGACGGGGGAGCCTGGTGGGCTGCCGTCTATGGGGTCGCACAGACTCAACACGACTGAAGTGACTTAGCAGCAGCAGCAGCAGCCCATAGAGAACTCGTGTGGAGTTAAGAGATATTTGAAAAGAAAACATCTAGGACTGCATCCAGTCTGGGTGAGCCTCCAGCCTCACCTGCTGGCAAACCCCGGAAGCCCTGAAAGTGTGTTCTCAAACAGTGTGGGCTCTGCACCCCAGAGGCGGAGCCGCGTGCTGGCTCTCCAGGATCTCAGCTGGGTTCCCAGCAGCAGTGGTTACTATGCTGACCCTACTTTCTCCTCCGCTGCACCTCCAAAAGCTTAATCTGTTCCTGCTGTGTGTCAGAGGGGAGCCCGCCAGGCTTATGTGTCCTTCAGCGGACCCGTGTTTCCAGGGTAATCCCCTCCACTGCGCTCTGCTTTCCCTTCTGTGAAATGGGTGTGTGACGTCCTGGGGTCTCCTCTCCCATGTAGCTCACCAAGCAGGGCTCTGGCCAGAGCAGCCGGGACCCTCCGTGCTGCCAGTGAGGAAATTCGGTGCTAATGGAACATGAAGTGATGTGCGCGAGGGCTGGCAGTGTTGATGCTCTGATCAGGTTACAGTTAATTCTCTCAGAACCTCCTTCCATGGGAGGCACAGTCTTACCATTACTAGCCTCATAAATTCCCTTCCCTGACCCAGGGCCTGAGTGTAACTTGAGGTGGTGCTGAAAGAAGATAGCATCTAAATCCACTGGGCTGCTTTACAGGCTATAAGCTTTAGCTCCCTCCTCCCCAAAGTTGCACTGGCCCCACTCTTATTCCAGGTGCCATCTGATGGGCTTTGGGGAGTCAGAGTTCCTCGCTCACCTCTCTTTTTCTCTCATGCTTCTTTGGATTCAAGATCTCAAACCCGAGGCAAAACGTAGTGGTTAAGAGCAGAGGAATAGCCCGTCACCCAAATAATTTGGTTGGCATAGCCCAACCCCTGCTCAGCCACTTGCTAACCAAATGACTTAAAGTAACTTACTACAGATAATTAGAAGCCCTTCTTAATGGAGTTGGTGTGAGACCCACCAGTGAGAACCCCAATAATCAAGAATACTTATTCAGAAGGAAGATTCGGCTCCAAGGCAGGGCAGGAAAGAATGTATCTTCGCTAGACTGTGAGCCTCTGACCGTAAAGACCCTCTGTGTCTGTCTTAACACTTTAACAACCAGGTCCTGGGAGGTAAATGTCACGCTCGAGAAGCCTCATCTATGTCTGTGAATAATTTCAATGCCAAATGACTCTACTTATTTTTTTTAATTTAATTTACTTTATTAACATTTTCTCCATCACTTCTGAAGACAAAGCAATAAACAAAACAAGAAACCAAATCCTGAATTGTCGAGTTTGCCAATTTCTGTGATGTAAAATATCCCACCATAGATGCTTTCGCGTTGTAAAAGCAGAACAAGGGGAAATGAGTCCTGTCTGGATTGCTGCTGCTGAGGAACGCAGCAAAGGGAACTGACATTTTTGAGCATTTCCTGTGCCTGGTGGCAGGCGAAAGGCACCAGGTCTCAGCTTATTTCATCCTGCGGAACTCCTTCCCACAAAGTCAGTGTGACCTTTACTTTTCACATCAGGAAACTTAAATGAGGTGGAGAGAGGTGGACTTACATGAGGTCAGACAGCTGGAGGAGCTGGGTTAATTATATTATAGAAGCAGCAGCAGAAATAATAGTAGTAGCAGTAATAGCAGCAGCTAACATTTGTATAGTACTTACTATATGAGCCAGGTGCTTTACTGAAATCTCCTCACTTAATCCTCAATGAGGTATGCTTGAGATATGCTTATTTTGCAGAGGAGGAAAGTAAGGTACAAAGATGCTAAATAAGCTGAGACTGGAACCCTGGTCTCCATAAACCATTTTTGTTCTTGTTTTCGAGAAAGCGCTAGCAAGCACTTTGTAGAATACAGAAGAATTAGATTATTAAGGAAAATGGTGGCCCTTCCTTTCCTAGAGATCTTTAGAATGAGACTTGTCCACATGTACAGAGTGTGTGAAAGGAATTTTCCTGGAGGTGTAGGGCAAGGGTACAGGGACCCATGAGCCCAGGTGGCACTCGTGGTAAAGAACCTGCCTGCCAATGCAGGTAGGTGACAGAGAGAAGGGTTCAGGTCAGAAAGATCCCCAGGACAAAGAAGTGGCAACCCACTCCAGTATTCTTGCCTGGAGAATCCCATGGACAGAGAAACCTGGCCAGCAGGCTACAGTTCACAGAGTCACAAAGAGTCAGACACGACTGAAATGCCTTTGGTCATTCATAGGGCAAGAGTGCAAGAACCCTTGAGCTCCCTTGGGACCTAGCCACATCTCTTCAATGCCAATGGGGCTGGCAGTGTTATTATCACTGGAGAAACAGATCTGCCCTTCTCTGGAGTGAATGACAGGTTAGAAAAGGCTCTCAAAGTCTAAATTTAGGCCGCAGAGTGTATTCATGGTATTCATGGTCACCAGGAAAAGATAGGTTTGACAGGTTGGCTGGAGGACAAAAGCCAGTCCTTGAAGAAATCAGTTCTCCTAAGTCAGGTTCAGTGTTTATCTCCATTGAGCCATGTGAGCCTGTGGATCGGTGGCTGCAGCAGGAGCGCTGGGTACCAAGAGGCAGCGCTGCCTCCTCGCTGGGGCTTCTGCCGGGGTCGTCTGCCCAATCAGCCAGCATTAGGGTAACTGCCTACTCCACCCAGCCCCGCACTTTGGATCTTGGCTTTGCAGTGCTATTGAGAATTTGTCGAAATGTTTTCTGTCCACAGAATGGGAGAAGAGCTTCATTGTGCTTTAACTCCTTGCTCTGGTCTTACGAGAATGTGTCGGTGCTGGCAGGAGGTGGTGGTGGTTTAGTCGCTCAGCCGTGTCCAACTCTTGCGATCCCATGGACTGTAGCCCGCCAGGCTCCTCTGTCCCTGGGATTCTTCAGGCAAGAATGCTGGAGTGGGTTACCATTTCCTTCTCCAAGGGCTCTTCCAGACCCAGGGATCGAACCCAGGCCTCCTGCATTGCAGGCAGATTCTTTGCCGCCTGAGCTACGAGGGAAGCCCAGAGGGAGGAAAGCAGAACGCAGATGTTTCAGAAATCTTAGTCTGTGTATTTCAAGCCTCACTCAGTTAATCTGCCTTCGCATTACTAGATAGGCCTCCTTATTTAAATGTGTATTAAAACGTTCAGTTTTCTTTCATAGTGACTTTTCCTTTTACTAAAGTTTGTGTGTCTGTCTTCACCTGTCTCGGTGTCTTTTGTATCTCACCTTTATTGTCCTTTCTTCAGCTATTTCTTGAGGTACAAAACCTTCCAGAGCTTTCCCTGCCCCCCTTGACAGCCAGCAGAGATTTCAGGGACACAAGCGAAGCATGCTTGCAAATCAGCACCTTCAGTGCTACGCATAGGACTCTGCTCCAACAAAGACAGAGGCTCAAATGAAAATCATTCACACCACACCATGTCCGCCGGGCAGCCAACACACTCTGGAAAAGAAGTTCAGCGCTGTGGAGATGACTAAATTTAGATTTGTGTATTTCTTTTTCTGCTGCTTGTGTCTTTGATCTCCTTGGCAGTTGAAAATTGAAGTTCCTCAGATCTTTTTTCCGCTGGTTATTTTCTAGATAAACCATTTGCACAGAGCTGTGTGTGTCTGCACATGCTTAATTTCCCTGGCATCTGATAAATGTTTTGAAATACAGTAATGCTGGAAGCTCTTTTCATTACCTTAAAGTGCTTTGCGTAAATAGAATTGATTCTTTTCCTCGACTGCTGTGGTGTTGCTGCTTTTTTTTTTTTTTTTGATGGATAAGATCACCCTAATTAGCTTACCTTCTTATCGCTTCCATCCTGTTCAGCCATCTTTTCTGCTCCTTCCTGCAGCGTTTGCTGGCAAATGAGATTTCATGGCCCCGCTTGGCTGCACAGGTGTCTGTGAGACCTCCCTAACTGTAGGATGGGAATTGGGAATCCCTGGTCTGTAAGAAGAGAGCTATGGGGTGGGGAGGAGTAAAGCAGAATGTGGGTTGGGTGCTGGAGATCTGAGGTCTCACCTTGGATCTGTCACTAAACTCTGTGAGCTCAGGCAAGTTACTTCCTCTCTGCCTAAACTCACCCCTAGAGTGAGAGAACTGAGCCACATGGCACCTGAGCTTCATTTCAGATCTGAACTTCTAGAGTGACCGCATTTAATCAGCTAGCCAACCCTGTGTAAGATTTGGAATCTGGTGATTGCAGATGAATTGCATGGAGGTAGGTGCTTGTTGAACTCAGCAAAGTCTGAACAGAATTCTCCAGGACTTAAAACAGATGAGCTGTGAGATCCTGGTGTGACTTGGAGCTCCCATGGGCTGGACATAATAATTTTTAAATGCTGAGCTTGTCAAAAAATTACATAAAATGCAAGCCACCAAAGGAGATTTCTGAACTGCGAAGCGGAGCTGGGTAACTTTCCATTGGTGTATCTGCATCCCTGCTTCCCAGAGCTTTTCCAGAAGCAGTGAAGGTGTCTGAGCTTCCCAGTCCCTGTAAGGATAAAGTTCAAACTCCGTTCCTGGGCTTACTGTGAGCCTCAGCTCCCGTTATTTACTGCCCCTTCATCCACACTGAACTGGTTGCCATTCTCTGAAAACGATCCTTTCTTGCTTTGCAGAGGCTGTTCCCTCCATCTTTGTCCCACACCCACAGCTTGGTTCTTATCCTTCAAGGCTCACATAAGTGTCACCTCTAGGAAGCCTTCCTTAACCACCCCAACTCCCAAGGCCAGATTTGCTGATCCTCCTATTTGCTTTCATAGTATCCTGGAACTCTGCCCTATCAGAGCAGTAAACACAGCATATTATACATGTCTGCTACTTGCCTGTCACCTCACCTGTACTCCAAGCATCTTGAGGGCCAGGCCTGACTTAGCATCATAACCTCTTGCCCAAATGAAAGACTGTCCAGCTAGGTAGATGAGTGCCAGCTCACCCAGCTCAGCTTGTTCGTGGAGCCAGAAATCACTCCCAAGGCTGCTCGTCTCCAAACCCCACCTCTTTTCTGCTCTAAGACTTCTCACCTTGACCCCCCTCTTCCCCTAGTTTTAAAGTCCACCTCTCTTGAGACATCTTCTGTGATCTCATAAGAAACAAATTGTGGAGAAAAAATGGAATCTGTCTCTCAGACGTTTGATTTAGAGCCTCACAAGACTCTGCCGCATGTGTAAGACTGGACCCGAGAAAACTTAACGTTGATTGACATGAACAGCACCGGGCCCACTGAGCTAACAGGGCTCAGTAATAGGCTTTTATCCCCCGCGAGTTTGCCATGACCTTCCCATCCCAGATGTGTTTGTGGGATAAGTGTATTAGGTACTTTTTTGATTGGTTGGTGTGTGTCTATGTACATGCGCATTTTGGATTCCACCACCAATTTTGATTGGTTGGTTGGAGTGTATGTGTGTGTGTTTGTGTGTGTGTGTGTACGTGCATTTTAGGTTCCAGCACCATTTTTGGTTGGTTGGTTAGGGGGGTATGTGTGTATGTTTATGTGCATTTTGGACTCCAGCACCATTTTTGGTTGGTTGGTTGGAATGTGTGTGTGTGTGTGTGTGTGTATGTGCATTTTGGACTCCAGCACCATTTTTGGTTGGTTGGTTAGGGGGGGTGTGTGTGTGTGTACGCACATTTTGGACTCCAGCGCCATTTTTGGTTGGTTGGTTGGAGAGTGTGTGTGTGTGTGTGTGTGTACGTGCATTTTGGACTCCAGCACCATTTTTGGTTGGTTGGTTGGTTGGGGTGTGTGTGGGGTGTGTGTGTGTACGCACATTTTGGACTCCAGCGCCATTTTTGGTTGGTTGGTTGGAGAGTGTGTGTGTGTGTGTGTGTGTACGCGCATTTTGGACTCCAGCGCCATTTTTGGTTGGTTGGTTGTGTGTGGGGTGTGTGTGTGTACACACATTTTGGACTCCAGCGCCATTTTTGGTTGGTTGGTTGGGTGTGTGTGTGTGTGTTCATGCATTTTGGACTCCAGCACCATTTTTGGTTGGTTGGTTGTGTGTGTGTACGCGCATTTTGGACTCCAGCAGCATTTTTGCTTGGTTGGTTGTGGGGGGGGTGTGTACACGCATTTTGGACTCCAGCAGCATTTTTGGCTGGTTGGTTGTGGGGGGTGGGTGTGTATGTTTTTGTGCATTTTGGACTCCAGCACCATTTTTGGTTGGTTGGTTGGAGTGTATGTGTGTGTGTGTGTGTGTGTGTGTATGTGCATTTTGGGTTCCAGCACCATATTTGGTTGGTTGGTTAGGGGGTGTGTGTGTGTGTTTATGTGCATTTTGGACTCCAGCACCATTTTGGTTGGTTGGTTGGAGTGTGTGGGGGGTGTGTGTATGTACGTGCATTTTGGACTCCAGCACCATTTTTGGTTGGTTGGTTGGGTGTGTGTGTGTGTGTGTGTATGCACATTTTGGATTCCAGCACCATTTTTGGTTGGTTGGTTGGGGTGTGTGTGTGTGTGTGTGTGTATGCACATTTTGGACTCCAGCACCATTTTTGGTTGGTTGGTTGGGGTGTGTGTGTGTATGCACATTTTGGACTCCAGCACCATTTTTGGTTGGTTGGTTGGGGGTGTGTGTGTGTGTGTGTATGCACATTTTGGATTCCAGCACCATTTTTGGTTGGTTGGTTTTGGGGGGGGGGTGTATGCGCATTTTGGACTCCAGCACCATTTTTGGTTGGTTGGTTGGGGGGTGTGTGTGTGTGTGTGTGTACATGCATTTTGGTTGGTTGGAGAGTGTGTGTGTGTGTGTGTGTGTACGTGCATTTTGGACACCAGCACCATTTTTGCTTGGTTGGTTGTTGGGGGGGGGCGGGGTGTGTAAGCGCATTTTGTACTGCAGCGCCATTTTTGGTTAGTTGGTTGTGTGGGTGTGTGTGTGTGTATGCACATTTTGGACTCCAGCGCCATTTTTGGTTGGTTGGTTGTGTGGGTGTGTGTGTACGTGCATTTTGGACTCCAGCACCATTTTTGCTTGGTTGGAGTGTATGTGTGTATGTGTGCGTGTACGCGCATTTTGGACTCCAGCAGCTTTATTTGTCTGTGTTGGGCTGCGCTGGGTCTTGGCTGCTGCGAGGGCTTTCTCTAGTTGCGGCGAGTGGGGACAGCTCTCGCGTGGTACGCGGGCTGCCCACTGCCGTGGCTTCTTTCGTTGTGGAGCACAGGCTGTCGGCCGTGTGGACTTCAGTAATCGTGGCGCACGGGCTTAGTTGCCCCAGAGTGTATCATTGGCAGGCAGATTCTTAACCACTGGCCCACCAGGGAAGTCCCTCCAGCAGCTTTGAATGCCCTTGGACTTTGTAGGAAGGGACCCAAGTATGTAATATGTGTGCAGCCGTGGCTCTTATCAGAACACAGACATACCTCTCATTACTGCTAATTGCAGTTCTCCGCGGAGTGATCTGGACTCAAACTTCCTGGTCTGTGACTAGTAACCTATGTTATAACATTGGCTACATACGATACATTACAGTATCTTCCAGGCAGCTGCTCTTTAGGTAAATTAATACCTGGGGCTCTTTTGCCTTTTCTAGGAATCTTTAAGTTCTGTAACAGGCTTTCATTTAAGGCTGTGCAAGGCTTATTTCACCAGATTGCTATTTGGAAGTTCTAACAAAACACCTTTATGAATAGCGGCTGTAATACCTTTAATCCTCTAAACTTCCTGATATTTTAAACTAAGTGGATTGCTAAGAATGAAACCAGGCTTTCCTGTCTCTCAGGTCTCTTCCTCTCCCCAGCTCTGCCTGCGCGTCTTCAGGACAGAGGTGCTGGGATGCAGATTCTTTCTTGTTATTAAGGCACTGAACTAGAAAAGACCAGGGAACACCATGCGGTTTCTCCAGACTCCAGGTTTTATAATTACCTGGCCTGGTCTACAGCTTTTTTAAAAAACACATTTGGGTGAGGTTTCTGTTTCTCATTAAAGATCAGGATTTTTTTTTTAATTAAAATTTTTTTCTTTCTTCCTTATTAAAAAATTAACATGTTTTATTATGGAAAAATAGAAAATACAGACAAGCAAACAGTAGTGGGGGAAGCGAAATGTCATCATAACGTGTGACCCAGTGAGAGGCAGCCTCAGCGCCTCGATGACGTCTAGACTTTTTTTCTGTGCGTGTAAGCAGCTTGCTCATCTTGTGCTGTGCTGGCCTTAGTCACTGCCATGTCTGACTCTGCGACCCCACGGACTGTAGCCCGCCATGGGATTCTCTAGGCAAGATACTGGAGTGTGTTGCCATGCTGGCCTCCAGGGGATCTTCCCAACCCAGGAATGGAACCCAGGTCTCCCTCATTGCATGTGGGTTCTTTACCATCTGAGCCACCAGGGAAGCCCTTATTCATCTTATTTTTGGGGAAAAAAAGAATTTTCTTGAGCACTTGCTATGAGCCGGGTGCCGTTCTATACTCTTTACTTATATTGATTCACTTAATTTGTACAGTAACTCTAGGAGTAGGAGTTACTTTGCTTAAGCTATATGTCCACTATATGTTGCTTAAGCAATATGTCCAAAGTCAGGGAGCTAGAAGTGGCCGGGGATTATAACTCTGCAGTTCTTAATTTTAACTGCTGTACTATATAACAACTAAAAAATGAAACAAGTTTTTATCTTCTACTTTTGTAGCTTGACCCCACCGTGTAAACATCTTTTTATATCAGGATCCATCAGCATCATTTTTGACAGCTTTCCATTCTATAGTGGAGCCATAATTAGATGAACTCTTTCCCCACTGAGGGTTTTTCAGGGTGTCCCACTCCTTTTGTCATCACAAAGAACAATGCAGAGGCCGTTCTTGGAGCTAAATGTTTGCATGCTACTGTGAGCTGCAAATAAAGACTGTATTCTATACTTTCCTTATAATTCTGACATTTGTGCGTGCAGATGACACTCTTGGGCATTGTGAGAAGAACATAGTCTTAAGTATGTTCTGGCTACTGGTGATGGGGCTGCCCTGAACCATTCACACACTTTTCGTCCCTGCATCCCATTGTTCCTGGTACCGTGTTTGGGAAAAGGTTGCCTGAAGAATGGAGTTTCTGTCTGGGTGCAGCTAGCTGTGTGCAGCTGAACCTGCAAATTTAGTGTCAGTCTGCACTGCACTCTGAATTGAATGAGAGTTTTTGTCTTTCTCTCTAAACTTTAGGAAAAGTACAGAAATGGGATCTCCTGTGATGCTACCTACCCTTGGAGCCAACTACTCCTATAGGAAGGGAAGGAGGAAGGGGAGAAAATACAGGGCCCATCGGTATAGGCTGTTGTCAGTGTACTTAACACTCAGTGGGCGAAGTGACTGTTGGTGATGAAGAAGATTGTCCCCAGTGTGCCAAGTACCAGGCTCAAGGCCAAAATTCAGAGGTGATGAGGGTGATTACAATCACAGCCTCTGCTTAATAGGGTCTTAGCAGCAGTGTGCCCTTGGGCAAGTTACTTACCCCACTGCTTCTCAACATCCTTATGTTATATTAGGGATAATAATTCCTAGTACATAGGAGATAATACCTACTGTATAGGGAATGTCAGAAGAATAAGATAAGATTGGAGAATTTAGCACCTAACTGCCATTATAAGAATTCAATAAACATGAGAGCTTAAAAAGAAATCCCAAGAAGGATACTGACTTAGGAATATGGCCGACCTGTTCTTTAGCACTGATTAGCTTTGAGACCTTCCATAGCTTATCTCCCGTTGCAGAGCTGTAGACCGTCTGTGAATTGAGGATAATTTAAAAAAAAAAAATCTATCTTACTAGACTATTCTGAGTTTTGATATCAACAGTGGACATCCGTGGCACACAGTTGGTTTTCAGTACCTGTAGCAAAATTTGTAAACACTTACTATGTGGCAGTAACTGTTTTATTTCTCTTCCTTCATTGAAAACAGTTTTCCTCTGAGAGACTGATGGTCAAGTGGAAAGAATGTAATTCTTAACCACTCTAACTTTTTAGCTACCCTCTCCGCTAGACAAATACCTAGAATGTGTTGGGCTCTTGGCCAAACTTTTTTTTTCCCTTTGACTTAGACAAGATTGTGGTTCAGAGATTGTGAACCTACTTTATACTCCCTATAAACTCAGAAGCGAAACAATGAAACACCAAACTAAGGGCCAGGACAGCTTTTCTTACAAGAGACTCAATGTTGTGAGAAAGGTTCTATGGGATGAGGTTTTTACAGCTTGAGGATAACACCTGACACCTAGCAAGTCTACAGTCCATTCAGGGGCTGTCCCCAGCAGGACACAGAGGGAGCACAAACCCAGAAGGCGAATGAATTTTCTCTTGCAGAGGGATTTCAGCAGAAGATCTAGCGGTGTAGACTTGCAAAGGTGTTCCTGCTTAGAGGGGTCTTAGAGAACATCTGGGGTGGCGGTCAGCTCACTGAACAGGCCAGCAATCTGAGAGCTTCCAGCAGGCAGTGATTGAGCTGCACTCAGCCCTGATTAGTGTCTTCTCTACTGCTCTGCGGGACGCCTCCAGCCTGAGAGCTGAGTGACCTGGGGCCAGAGGGAGAGCCTTGGGTGTGTGGAGTAACATAAGACTGGAGTCTCCCAACCAACCGCTGGCTTAAATCCCAGCTGCTCAAGGCTGCCCGTGATTAGCCCCTAGTGTTCCCTTTCCAGCTTCTTTCCCTGTCCCCGGCTCATTATCTCACCCTACACCGGACACACTCAAGGATGTCCTTGCAGCTGGAGCCATGTGTTAAAAAAAGGCCAGGGTGGCTTTGAAATATTTTGTTAATCCATCTTCATAGAGATAGATAATATCCCAGCTGAAAAATAAATATTTGAACTCTTGGAGTTTTCCCTATGCATCCAACCCCTTATGGCCAATGGTATTGTTTTCAATTTCCTTTAATGTTTTGTTTTTTAAAAGACCAAATTACCAAGTGGATTTGCTTCTTGGGTGTTTTTTCTTCTAGGTAACCGGATTTATTACCATGACCACAGATGCAGGAAGGCCTAACTGAATTATTCCCCAAACACCAGACGCACTAACCTTCCAGTCTGCCGTTACTCCTTATTGGCTGTGGGGACAATGATAGGAATCTTTGTGGCTGTTATTATTAGCCTGGGGTGTTTGGCATGGGGTTTTATGGGATGATCTCGATTTTATTATGTGGAAAGCTATAAATAGGCACAAATTTAAAATGTTGCACCAAATTGTCAACTGTTAGCATTGCACGGCATTCCTGTACAGGCGGCCTGGGCACAGATTTATTCTGACTTTATAAGCAGTAATCTCTTTCTCCTCTGATGTGCTCCACAGCTTACTATGCTTTTCTTTCATGTCATGTATTGTGGCTTGCAATTAAATGCATTTGTTTCTTTATTTGAATGTCTGAAATCCCCACAAATCCCACACGATAACCTCCATGAAGAAGAGAGGGAGACCATTTCTCTTTTGCATACTGCTGTTTCCCCAGCACAGTGCCTGATGCATAAAGGTCAGCATCCAGCCGATATTTTAAGGAGAATAGCTTAAATATCACTTGCAGAGATGCCTTTTCTGACCACTCTATTTAAAGGAAATGCCTCCGGTGACTCTCTTTCCCTATACCCTGTTTATTTATCTTATCACTTTTCCCATAGCATCCAGAACGACCTTCCTTGTAGAAACCATGATGTCATAGCATTTGGTAAAAGTCTAAATTGGGCCGAGCCCAACAATATTAGAAGCAGCTAAAGGACTCTAGGTAACCTGTTAACAGTGCCCCTGACCCACTGAATGTCGTGGTGGCATCTTGTGGCACAGTAACCTGGCAATGTTTGCTACTCTGAGCTCGTGGGTCATGGAAAATGGGCAGGATTTGTCCTCTGAGGCTCTGGGTCCCTTATAGTTTTTTGACTGTGAGCAAGACAACTAGGTTATCTGAGTTCCAGTTTGTTTTTCTATGACACAAAGATGAATGTATCCACCCAGTTGTGAGAATTGAGATGCATAGACAGTAAAGGGTATAAATCTGAATTGTTGTTTATCATTGAAAATAGCTTTGACCTCATGTGTCTTTTGTTGGAAATGCTGCCATTTGGGAGTTGGTTTGTTGTTGATTGGCACCCTGTTAGAAAAGGCATCTCTGATGTTGGATCGAGGATGAAAAGTCTAGGTTTATGATTTTAAGCCAAAGATGCTGGCACCTGGGGTCATGTTCTCTAGCCTCCCCTGTCCAAGGTTTTGTTAACAAGCCTGCAGTTTCAGATTCAGAATGGGAGGGAGGTAAACACAGATAACAGAGTGGATACTCTTCCTGGTGAATGAAGCCTTTTGTTTAGAGACAGAGGAGTGTGTGTGCTTTCACGTGTGAGGACCCACAAGTGTGAGCTCCAGACAAACCCCAAGAATTAGCCAATTGAAGGTAACAGAAATTGCCGCCCCTCAAGATAAAATATCCGACACTGAAATGTGGCTCATTCTGTCTTTATAGTAAGATTGAAGGACAGTATCACCTCCTCCCTGGAAAAGGAGAGTGGGACCCACTCTGTAAATGCAAAGAATAAGCCATAAGCCCCTCAGCAGGAAAGGGAGATTTTTCACTTATCAGATAGATTCTGAGCCCCAGCAAAGAACGGGGGAAATGGAGGAGTCAAGCCACACTGACAACATCTCCAGACTGACAGCATCTTCACCGATACGGCACCAGGATCACCTGTTACTGATGGGTAACATCTTTTCTTACCCTTGGCCCTGGGAGATCTCTCAGAAGGAAAGCAGACAGCACTCCTGCCCTCAAGGAGCTTACTGGCTTTTTTTTTTTTTTTTCTTTGAAAATAAACAAATAATGCACTGACTGGTTAAGTACCATGGGGTGTTATGGAAGGTAACTGGCCCAGAGTCTAGAGGGAATCCCTGAGAAGGTGACATCCCACCCACGACCTGAACCAGAAGAAGGAGACGAACGTGGGGAGATGTGGACGGAGAGCATCACAGGCAAGTGGAACTCAGCGCAGGGCCTATGAAACAGAAAGAGACCTAGTGTGTGCCAAGGCCCATGTGGGCCCTGTACTTGAACTTCATGAAGGAGAGGCGCAGAGTGGCAGAGGGAGTAGGCAGGCGTAGTCAGATTCCTTTTAGGCCGAAGGAACAAATTTGGATTTTATCCTAATGAATTTGGATTTTATTCTGGGTTTCCCCGGGTAGCTACTGGAGGGTTTTAGGCAGAAAGGCAACTTGACCCGATGTCTGTTTGAGTAAGATCACTGTCACTGCCGTGGGGGTGAGGGATCCTAGCAGAGCAAGAAGGAAGGCTGAGCAATCAAGGAGGTGGTTGTTGAAGGAGAGAGGCAATAGTGGCTTGGACCAAGTTTATCTTACTGTAGAGGCTGAAGAGTGATCAGGTTCAAGGTGTGTTGGAGATGTATAGGCAAAAGAACTTGCTAGGGGATTTTATAGGAGCTATGAAGGAAACACTGATTAATAGATGACTGATGGGTCAATGGTACATTGACTGGGAAGGGGAGGATTCCAATTTGGGAGTGGAATGCACACAAATTAGAAGTTGGAAACAATCGTTTTCTCTGAGATGCATTAGATTTGAGATGTGTTGTGTGCCCCCAAGGGGCTCAGGATAGAGAAGCAAACTTCAGAGTGGTCTGTGCCTAGTCTTTGAAGCTGTGCATGAGATCACCTAGGGAAAGGCTAGGTAGGAAAGAGCAGGGGACAAGAGACAGAGCCCGAGGGGTCTGGAGAGGAGGAGCTTGAGCAAAAGGACACAGAGGCACAGCCAGGGAGGGAGGAAGTAACCAGGTGCAGATGATGGCATGGAAACCTGTGAAGAGACCCATTCCAGAAGGAAGAAGCTGCCAAACCTGGCTATGTGCTGCTGAACGCTTAGGTAGCAGAAGGATCACTGGCAAAAATTAAACCATTGATGTTCTTGGGAGAAACAAAACAGTTTCAGTGGGGTGATGTGAACACAAGTCTGCCTGGCAGGGGGAGGAGACAGTGGACCATGGAAGCTGGAATGTAGACGGCTTCTTTGACGTGTTCTGCTGTGACATAGTCATGGAGGGGAATATGGACGTGGGGTTAAAGAAAATTTTATCTGATGAAATTGGTGATATATTTCCTTGGCCAGTTAGTAGGGAAGAGCTGGTAAAAAGGGCAAAAACTGATGATGTTGAAGAAGGAACAAAGTAGACTCGTTAGTATTATTTTAATAAAAGTATTTATAGAAATAAGTGAACGTCTTTTTTAGATTCATTTCAGTGGTTTTATGTATTCTGTAATTACCTGCCGTATTCTAAGAATGCAGTTTTATTCTGCTCTTTGATACCTGGGTAGAGTTGATCAGCTGCATTTTGGTTTAAAAAATAGCTCTGTAAGTTAACCTGAGAACCTTGACATCATTGATAACATTGTTTCTGTGGAGAAAAATGTTATGTGTCCTAGAAGGTCTTTGGAATCTGGCCTGTTTGGAAACCAGGGTCAGAAATGACAGGGGAAGACTGGCTGTTTGAAAAGAGCCAAAGGGCATCTGCTCCCACAGGGTTGGCTGACCTGCCTTCCTTTCTTTATCTCCTCCGATTGCCGGAACTCTTAGCTATAGTGTGTGCTGCCTTTCAGAGCATGGGAAAGCCCTACCTAAACCTTACCCTGCAGATGCAGAGAATTCAGAGCGTTTCATATTAAAGATGGGACCTTTTAACAGCAGGAACAGGACCGAGACCCTTTTAAACTGCATTGTCTCATGTAATAAAGTCACCCTTGAAAAAGTTGTGCATAATTGAGATTATATATTTAGTGCTGAAGGAGATTTATGGAAACTTGTACATGAGAGGAAGTTCCTTTATTCCCCTGCCAGTGCGTCCTTTCTCAGAGGAAAAGCCAAGATGCTTACAGCGACTTGCCAGGCTCTCCTCAGGGACCCTCCTCCCAAACCCTCTGACCTGACCTCCTTGGCTTCCTTTGCTTCCCTGCTCACTCTGCTCCTGCCACACGTGGTTCTTGAATGTGTAAGTTGTATCCTGTCTCAGGACCTTTGCGCTGACCTTTCCCTCTCTCGGAAGGCTCTTACCTCCAGATAGTCACCTAACCAGCTGTCCCACTTCTTTCAGATCTGCAGGACTCATCCGTTCAGGAGACCTTCCCTAGCTACCCTGTGTAAAATTTCAGACACGCTCCTTGACAAATCACAGCCTCTTTCCTACATTACTTTTTTCTCCTTAGCACTGATCACTATAGTGTACTCTACAATTTACGTTTTGTCTCATTGATTGTATAGTTCTACCACTGAACAGTAAGTTCCATTTGAGTAAGGAATATTTTGTCTATTTTGTTGGCTTGCATAGCAGGGGCTCGGTAATATCAGTTAAATAAATAAATCCCTTAGTTACCTTGGCAATTAATGTGGATGTTTACATATTATATTAGCTTATAACAAAGAACAACTGCAGCAAACAGTGGAGATTGTATATGTGTCTTTCTGTATGTATGTCTCCATATATGTAGTCTCATTCCACCTAAAGTAACCCAGAGGTCAGCCAGATTCTCAAATAAGTCATGTTGTAAAGATAAATTCAGTTTCAGAGACAGGGATGGTTTAAAGCATCTTTGTCAGCCAGAGTTTGGGTCCATCCTGACTTTGTCTCAGTAAATCTGGGCTACACTGCCCTCCCTTGAACCCACCCCTCAGCATCCCGGCCTCAGCCTTCCATTCGCCACTGCAGAGACAGGCTCTGGCCATAGGTTTTCACCTGGGGGAGGGCCCTAAGGGATGAGAGGTGAATGATTAACTTTGGTTGAGACTCCTTCAAGATTACAATCTCGGCTCCTGGACACACTTGCTTTTTCTTTCACCTGGGAAGCCCCACTAGACCCTCACTTCCTTTCTGAGCTGACCTTTTATTGTCTCCTTTTTGGGGTGGGGGTGGCTCTTCATTCCCCCTTTGAAAGGCTTTTGTTTGCTGAGCAAACGTTGACCACTCTGAGACCTTGCTCTCGGCCAGTTACTGCTTCCTTGCCTACCCTCTCCCCTCCCCAGACACACACACACAGAGAACCCCCTCCCCCCTCCCCACGTCCCCCAACCCTGAACTCTGATTGGAGAGGCAGCCCAGGCCAGGGGGAGAGTCTTTCTCTGGGAAAGCCTTTGAAAGCAGCCGGGAGCCAACTGGCAGGATATTTGGAGAGGGAATAGGGCTTTTGGAGAGCCTCTTAGTCCTTCATTTTAAAATAAAGACTTGTGGCTCTGACATTATTTTGCTTTTGAATTTTCACTAGTAAAACAGTTGTTCATTGTTCTCAGCATCTGTTTACATAGTTTCTCCTGAATTCCTTGATTACAGGTTTTAATAGGGATTAGTTGGTGCAACCCCTTCCTATCCCAGAACTGGGACTCTCTCCCATCCCACCTCCCCTCCCAGCTTGTATACCATAATGTTTAAAGTAGCCATGTATACACCGAGCTTCCTTTAAAAAAAAAAAAACAACAAAAATTAATGCTTATTTTTGTTGGCACTGCCTCAAAATTGACATCACCAGAAATAATTTGCGTCATTGTTAACTGTACAAATAGGTGTCTCTTCCTTTCCAGGTTCCGCAGTTATCTCTGTAGGCTAATCATTTCTATCAAATGCTCCGCATTCAGTTGTGGGTGGAAGTAGTTAAGAAATGTTACTGTCAGCGATTTCTGTGTCATTGTTAACAGCCACAGCATTGACCGAGAGACTCTTCCTGACATTTTGGCACAGTCCACGGGTGTTTAGAATATCCTTTCACATCTAGATTTTATTCAGGTTGACCAACTGTTCCTGGCTCCCTTGGGACTATGTGAGGGCCCTTCCACTAGGTGCTTTACGGTAACAGTTTCCAAGTTTGGTGTTAGCTTTTGCTTTGCTGAAACTTTTCACAGCTGACTTGATACCAGCACTCTGGGCTGACCCCTCGCTCCTTTGGCACTTTAGGGGTTAATTTTGTCCGTGGATCCGGTTTCTTTCCCGGGCAGGGGAATGGAGATCCCCTTGTAGTGGGTACTTTAGTAGCCGATTGCTGGTGCCTGGGATTCCCTGTCCCGGTGTGGGCTGGCTCGGCTGCCTGCCTGCCTGCCTGGCTGGCTGGCTGGCTGGCTGGCTGACGGAATTGCCATCGTGAGATTCATTCAGCTTCTTTGTCTGCTTTCTCCAAGGATCACAATGTAGAATGCTCTGGCCTAGGAACCTGACAAGGTAGGACGATATTCTGAAACTCCTAGGGCCTGGGGCATGGTGTGGTGCTCCTGCTGCCCTGGGTGGTACTAGAAAGCAGGGCAGAGCAGCCAGTGGCACAGCTGCCAAAATTGCCGTGGACTACGTAGTTGGTGGTGGGGGGTGGGTGGTCACGGGTCTGGAAACTCATCATCCTTTTCCTTCTCACCCTCATCCCTTTTTATTTTAACCCTGATAGTCCTAAAGGCAGCTAGAGCAAATGTCCTTGGTTCACCTGGACATTTGGGTAATGTCAGTATATTCCAGACCATCTTATCAAATGAGGCTGCTGAGACCAAAACACTGGCTCTCTTCGGTCCTTATTTCAGCTTTTAGGGGGAGACCTTTGAGCCTGGGGTGGGGTTGGGGAGCGGGAGAACTGGAGAGAGGCAACACTGGGACCCGGGCAAGGACTGCTGGTGGTGCAGAGGGCTCTGATTAAAATGACTTCAGTTGGTTTTGTTTGGAATCTAAGAAGCCGGGTGAACTTGTGGTTGTGTTTACTAATACTGCAAATTACCGGGTTTTGTTTTTTGTTTTAAATTCTGGAAACTAGGCTCCAGGAGAGATGGCATAGATTTAAGTAGGAGTCCTTTTCTTGTTTGTTAGGACTGCTCTAAAGCTCCCCAAAGAGGAACATTTCTATTTTTAAGACGGACAAGGGGGAGAGGAAACACTGTTCATTGCCACCTACTACTGGCCAGGCATCTAACAGACATTGTCTCATTTAATTTTTCTTGCGAAGCCAACAATATTATTTTTTATTTGAGGTGAGGCAGTGGGAGCCAGGAGAGGCTAAGGAATGCACTCAAGGTCACGCAGACACTAGGCAGAGCTGGGACTGGCCACCACTCTGCCTTCCTTGTTGGACTTGGCAGATGGCTCAGGATGGTTTTATCTGTAAGTTTAAATGTGGGTTCAGCTGGATGAAGGGCACTTTTTATTGTGGAGGACGCGCCAGCGTACACATGATACTTGCAAGCATGGCCTGCCTGGGCCTCTCCGATTCGGCTCATTTCTGGAGAGGGGTGGCATCAAAAAGAACTGCACTTTGGCAGCAAGACCTATCTGAGAGTTTGCTAATCTCTTTGAGGCTTTTGGACTCTAGATGAATCTGTGACTGGATTTGTTGCTCATTGGATCTGTACGTGGTTGAGGGAGGAGGTGGAAGCCCAAGTGAAAGTCAAACGTGGGAAGGTCAGTAGTCTGGAAGTTGGCCTGGGGCTGCTGGAGTCCTGGAGTCCCCACCCCGGTGTGTTAAGGCTGACCCAGGCTTGGCATTAGCTGCTCACATGTGTGCCTGGGGTGGCTAGTTTGCTAGGGTGGAACTGTTTTTGGGTCCCAGAGCTGATTCTGAGTGTTTGTTTCCTGACCTGGGCTTCCTTCCCTTCCCATCCCATTGGCCTGGAAAGGGTAGCTGAAGGGCAGGCCCCTAACAAGTTGCCCTGAGTGAAGCAATTGTTGTTCTATCCTGAGCATTCAGGTTTCCAAACACCTAAGATGTATTGGGAGGTGACTGGGAGTATATGTGGGTGGGTGGGTGGTGTTAATGGAAGTGTCGAGACCCCCACATCTTCCTCCACCAACAACTCTAGACCTAGGGCAGCCAGTCAATGCCCTGTCTGGGACTTCCTCCCTACCCCAGCTTTTCTATAATTACATGGAGAATACTTTGATTCCATTAAAACGTGTCCCGAGTTTTGGGAGGGCAGTTTGGAGGGAGAATGTGTGGCTGAGTCCCTTCGCTGTTCACTTGAAACTATAACAACTTTATTCATCAGCTATACTCCAAGACAAAATAACTTTTTTTTAAAAAAAAAAGGTGTCCTGGGCTTTTTGCATAGCAGTTGGGAGTTCTGAGTTCTTATTTGACTGTAATTCCTTGAGAGCCTCTTTGCCTCTTCTCTTACATAGAATGAGAGCTTGGGTTTTAGAACCATGCAGATCTAGCTTCAAATCCAGCTCTGTTTATTATCTCTGGCACCGTGGGCAGGTCACCATAGCCTCTGTAAGCCTCAGTTTTCACATCTGTAAAAGGGAACATTGATAGTTTGTACCTTATAGTCTAACAGAAGTGTGTGGGATAATGAATGTAAAGTGCTTTAGCAAAATCCCTGGAGCCCACTGTTACAGCTTTTCAGCTTGTGTTCGCCAGTATTTTCATGAGCTGTATGATAGGCTGAGCTGTGTATGATAGGCTGAGCTGTATATGATATGCTGAATTCTGTTGATGTTTACGGTACTCTTATCTTCTGGTAAACAGAACAGCAGAATGACTTTGCTGCAATCTTTGGCAAAAGCCAGGAGGCTGTGGACCAAGTGTCAGCAGCTCTCTCTGGTGGAGCCTTGGAGGAGCGAGGCCTTTGTGCAGCTGAGGCCAGCAGACATGCTGGTGCCTATGCTAACAATGAGGGTAGAGGGCATCCGGGCCAGAGCTCCGGGCTTGGTAGCTCAACCAGCCCCTGGAGCCAAAGGAGGAATTTCACGCTTACTCAGGGGACCACCCACTTGTTGAGGGAATGAGTTACCAAAATGGGACAAAGGTGCCGTGGGGTGAAACTCAACCCCTGACATTCTGAGTGCTACTAAATCCCCTCGGAGCCTTCTTTATGGGGTTCCTGTTTCCCTCTCTTTACCTCGAATGATTGGCCTTGCACCTGGCACCGTCTGTAGAAGCTGCTTCTCCCCCGGGACCCTGCCCACTTATGGCAGCGAGCTCTTGCACTAGAGCTTCATCATCTTTTTCATATTGTGGGCCTTTCTCTCCTTCCTGTGGTCTTTGCAAAGTCCCTGGATCCCGCCCTACAGCTGACAGGAGCTGGTTATCTCCTCCGTGCCTGGAGTTCTGGTTTGGTCCCCACGAAAGGCGTTAGGGGCCTGGGTGTTGATCAGCACCAGGTCATAGAGGAGGAAGTCTGGGTCTTCTGGAGGTGAAGATATTGACAAAGTAAATGGCAGGGCCAGGGTTCAAACTGAGATCTGTTAGATGGGCCAAAAAGTTCATTTGGGTTTTTCCAAAGCGTCTTACAGAACAACCCAAACTTCTTGGCCAGCCCAATATTTTGCTTTTTGTTTTCTTCAGAGCATGTGCTGCCTCCATCTAGAGCTTCAGAGGTTTACGGTACCCTGGCCCACTGCTGGATGAAACTTAATTTATTTGGATTAGCATCTAACTCCGTACTGGCTTGTCATTTGAACTCAGGTTCTGGGTTATTTAGTACTGCAACAGCAGACTGTGTAGGCTGATCGCAGGGGGAAAACCTAAAGGGTGACTTGCTTGCTCATAGCTTTTTTCAAGTAGCTCTCTTTTATTTACTTATTTTTGTTCATGTGGGAAACTTGAACGCCCTTCTAATACACATGACAAATGTTCATAAAAATGTGTCAGTGGAATAGATAAACAAGATGGTTGCGCATTCTTGGATCTGTATGTGAATCTCAGCTTCAACAGTTGCTAGTTGTATGACCTTTGGGCCTTTCTTTCCAAGGGTCAGTTGTCTCATCTCTCGAATGGGTATAGAATTAAGTCTCAATCTCATGGTACCCCGGAGAAAATATAGATAAGCCCTCAATACAAGTTATTATTTTTATCGTAGAGTTGGGCGGATTAAATGAAAGAATGCAAGTAATATAATTAGCACGGAGTCTGGCGCAGCTTTAAACTTCAATTAAAGTTGGCTCTTACCGTTCTCAGATAGGCAGCAAAAGGATTTTGCAGGAGTCCTGTTGTGTTCTTTGAAGGTGGATTTTCTTAATGGGCCCAGTAGTGGTTAGAGGAGGTGATGCTCCTGAGAAAAGCTCCTGGGGAGGAAATAGTTAACATACCTGTCTGGTGGGAAATGAAGGTAGCCAAACCCTTTCCCTTCCCCGGGGTTACTGCTAAGCCCTGGTTGGACTTGCTCACTCATCCACACCAAAGGATCTCATTCCGCTGGGCCCTGGGGTTTCACAGGAACAATTGCCTTGAACAATAGCCAGAAAACAAGTTCCACCAGTCTGGGCTTTTGCAAGTGAATGCAGCTGTCTGGCAGGGGGCACGGGGCCCTGGAAATGGGCTCTGCTGTGATTCAGGAGCAGAACTGGAAAAGTGAGCAGGTAAAGCCGCGACCGAGCCCTGGGTGGCTCTACAGCGTGAGTTTAGTCACCAGGATCGGGGCAGACAGGAGGGCGGGGGCGGGCTAAGACAGTTTCTGAGAATGGTTAGGGCCTTCTGGAGTAGACCCAGTCTTTGGGTGGGGGTTTTGGGTGGAGGGTGATTAAGATCCCTTGCTTAGTGAGGCTGCTTTTCAGGACCAGAATTACAGTACGACATCTCTTCTATTCTAACCTTCTGTGGTTTATTAGTGAGCAGGGAATGAATATTTCTCTACAAGCTGATTTTTTTTTTTTTTTACAACATCATTTAAGCATGTCTTTCTCTTGCATAAACAACATTATCTCACAGGGAGTCCATTTGGAAAGTCTAATGACCCTCCAGATCATTCAGTAACTCCTCTTCTCAGAGTCAGGAGTCTTTTGCTGAAAGCCAGGATTCCTCATGCCTGGGCGTGTAAATCCTAGTGGAAAAATCTGTTTAATCATCCTTCTAACCTTGGGGTTCGGCTTTGCCTTTTTACTTCATGGAAGATGAATTTGTAAATATAGTATCGCATGAATTCAGAGCCATTGCAGATTCCTGCTGTTGAGATGAAGTTGTAAATACAATACCCCATTAATTCAGAACCATTACTGATTCCTGATGTATCTACAGACTCCCCAGAAGAGCTTGATTTTAAAAATTTGTCCAGATTAGAGGTGATTTCTCAGGGGAGCCTGGTGAAAGCAGGTTCTATGGAATGCTAACTCCCCACAACAGTGAGGGAAACAGGGAGTGTGAGAGGCTGGAATAATTTACGATTCTTTCACCTGCGTTTTTCATAGCTGATAGCTTGTGTTTGGGCTGTTGAAATTGTGCTTTAAGAACTCTGAATGGCATTTGAATTCCTGACACAGTGATGTCAGCATCTCTTGTAAGACTCTGAAACTGGATCTCCTTGTTTTATTTTTGAATAGATTTTCTGATTACTTTTGAGCGCCTTGACTCTGGTTAAAATGCTGTGTCTTGGCCCACACAGGGTCTCTTTGATATTATGCTTGATTGCTGTCAGTCAGTGGAGGTTCTTTTAAGATGAGGCTGGTTAGCAGACAGAGATTTCGAAGCTGACCTATGTGTACTCTCTCTCTGATGAGTCTTTAGATGACTCCTAAACGGCATACATACCATGCCTGGTGCAGTGCCTGGCATTTGGTAAACACTGCCAGTGGAGACTTTATACTTTAGGTAAGATTGCATCTTATTCCTTTGTGGATACATAGTGTGGTCATGCAGAGCCTCTATTGTGGATTGGGTTGTAATGCCTCTGTATTATGGGGTCAATCAGGTAGCCTTGTTATTGTTCAGTTGCTCAGTCGTGTCCACTCTTTGCAACCTCTGTGCTTCACCATCTCCCGGAGCTTGCTCAAACTCAGGTAGCCTATCTGAGTACAAACGCTCAGGTGGGGGTGGTGTCAAATAAGAAAGCTCAGGTCTGTCCAAAGAGGGCAGTTACAACTCAGCACTAAGTAATCGTCTCCTGTATGTAAGATATCAACACCTATTCCAAATATTGAAAGGACTCAGCGTGAAGATTCTTCTTCAAAAAGAATCACTATGAGATGAAATCAGCAGTGAGGAAACCCAGAGACTAGAAAGTATGGTGACCTCTTTGGCAGCTTTTACTGAACGGAAGGAGATGCTCTGATCAGTGGGGACCTTCAGTGCCCTTTGCCTCTACTAGCTTTTCTCTGAGCTTAACCCCCCAGGATGCTGGTTAGAAAGCACCCTCTGGGATCGCTGTGTCCAGCTCCCTCACTGGAGACAGAGAACTGGAGAGTAAGTGAGGTGTCTGAAGTCTTCTGGGAGGTGGTTGTGGGGAGGGCTGGGGCCCAGGCCTGGCTCTCCTGGCTCCTTGCCTTTGCCACTTACAAGCCTTGACGGAGAGAGCGAGCCGCACAGCAAAGAGCTTCAGTGGGCCTTGGCTTTGGCACGCTGCCGACTGGTGCCTTATGCTGGCACTTGGTTGGTGGTTTGAGGGGCTGCTGAAATCTGTAGATGTGTCAGAAACCAGCGCAGTTTCCACTCTGTGTCCCTTGCTTACCTTCCTGTTTGACGTTTTCCTCGGTGCCTGAGCTCTGCCTTCTTGTCTGTCACGTCTACCGGCTTTGCGATCAAGGCTAGGGACCACTGAGTCATCACTGTATCCCTGATACCTTGCGTGGTGCCTGGCACGTAGAGGGTGCTGACTGACAGGGTGAGATGAACAAAATGAATTCAAGGTCCCTGGCTCCGGATTCAAAAACATGGGAGTTTAGGAGTCTTGAAGAAAAATAGCAAATATGTGATGGAATTCTTTCCACCCACCTATTGGCAAAAATAGGTGAAGGTCGTTTTCCAGTCTGATCACTTATACCTGCAGTCGTGCCATGTGACCACCACTGGAGGACTTTTCATTGAGGAGAGAAAAAAGTACGTGGCCGTGGTCTGGGTAGGAAATGATGCTTTTTGTTGATGGTTGTGAGAAGTCAACAGAAGCATCTTCTTGCCATTTCTCTAGATGTCCCAGCCAAAGAATTTATAGGGCGTAAACATCATACGCTGTTGTGGGAAAAAAAAAAAAGGGAAACCAGCCAGGCTGTGGGCCCTATGCTCTTTTAGTTTCCTGTTATAGAAACTGGGGAGGAGGAGGCCCTCAGGCTCTTCTGGTTGTTTCCCAAGGCTGTTGAACACAGTGCTGTTTCCACCAACACTTTTGGAGCAGTTTTGGCGTAGTCTTGGCAATCCTACAATATAGAGTGAAGGTGAAGTGGAACAGGAAAAACTGGGTAAAGAGGATAGATCTGTCTTGTGTTCATTTATTCTTCTGGTTATTCATATATAAAAATCATTCAGTCATTCACAAAACGAAATCTTCTTTAATGTTTTTCTCAATGTCTAAGGAACACTTTTGTACCCCAAAACAGCATCTTAGAATTAATTAGGTTTTACTATTCAATTTATTAAAGCTTTAATTTTAAACCTGTGTTTTCTTATAAATCTTATCTGTAAGTCAAGTATTTCGCATAAAGTAAGAATGTTTCCACCCATTATTTTGATTAGTACTTTATTAATTCAAACTTAACAAATTGTATTTGACTGATCAGTACTATTTGCGAATCTGGATAAATTTCCTGAAATATTTTAGATCACATTTGTAAACTTAACATACCTGGCTTCCTCAAGTTCTTCAAATGTAGGATTGGATAGACTTTAGTAGCCTAGCAAGCAAAATCTTTCTAAGCACTTAAACAACCTTTGCAAATCAAATAACTTATGACTTTTGTAACTTCAGTTTGTCCAAAACACTTCAATTCTTTGTACAGTCTGAATCCAGTTCCTAAATCTTTCATCTTAAAAATCTCAAATGAAAAATCAGTACTCATTTAGATTCGAAGCACAAGACATTTTTAGATTCTCTAACATGCCATATATTTTTTAAAATAGTATAAATTATATAGATTATCCCAATGATCATCAAGCTTTTACTCTATAAAATTAAGCATTAATATGAGGATGTATTTCATTATCTCCCTTCATCTTTTTAGACCATCCCAAGGATTTAAAATCACTTTACTCCCCACTGAGGGGAGGAAGTTCATCCTATCAAGTGGGCTCAAAACCCTCACGTTGTTTTTCACAGATTCAAGAGCAGGGTGCAGGAATGGCCAAACCATATTCCAGAATGATTGTTCTGGGGCCATGGCTGAGTGCACTGTAGTTCTTTCTGTCTCTCGAGCCTCTTCACTGGAATTTTGTGTCACCACACTGCCAAACCCAAATCCTCTGAGTTTCTTTCAAATTTCAGCCATAATCAGGTTTTGTAACCTCTTTCAACATTTATCGCCTGACTTGGGTCAACAGACTTGTACCCCGTCCCACGTTGTACCTAATTTCCTTTGCCGCTTGATTGGATTCAACTGACGTTCTTACTGCCTGAATGAATTCTACATGCTTCCCACATTTTTCCCATCTGCCTTTCAGCCGCATGTCTGGAGTCGTTTTACAAACAAATGGCAATCCCCCATTAGTTAGCACCAGTGTACCAAGTGACAAATCGTAAGCAAGCTAGTTTTGAGTAGAAGAAAGAAGTTTATTAGATCTCACTGTTTGGTCTCCCAGAGGTGGCTGCTGACTTCTGGCCTGGCTGGATGCAGGAGCTCACGTGATGTCACTGCTCTTGCTTCTGCTCCCCTGCCTCCCTGCTAGCTGCCTTCTCAAGCAGCCAAGGACGAAGGGCCCAGAGGCAGCTTTAGGCTTCTTTCGCTTTTCTTCCAGAGTGTGTGCCATTCTCAGCATCTCCTGTGTGGAGCGTGCTCTTTTAGGCAACGTTGAAGAGATCATGCCAGCACTTTAGAAGAACTTCACGGGCAACTTGAATCTCTGAAGGGGGCGTGTAGCATACCGTACATTCTCTTGTTGGGACCACATTGTTATCACAGAGCATCTTCTGGAGCTAGTTTTCCTTAGGATGCTTCTTGGAACTCCCTGACAGTGATCTTGGTGGCCCAGGACCATTTAGAATATCCTGAATTTTAGAGAAGGGACAGGTTGGAGCTAAGTGATTTTATATCTAGAGAGATTCACCAGTGTCCCCAAAGAGCCAGAAGTGAGGGAGACGTGGCTGGTTTTCTGAGCTCGGGGACAGCTGTTGTTTCTGGTGCACAGACCGCGCTGGGGACCCCAAGGCAGCTCGTGCTCAGCATAGACCTCTCTTGCCATTGCTCCTTCATCCTCCTTCTCAGTCTCCCCACTCCCACTTCTCTGTGGGGTAGATCCTTGATTTGCCCCTTCTGGGCTGACTCAGTTGCTAGGACCCCTACCAGCTCAGGGTGGCCCCATGATGCTCTTTGCACAGACATGGGAGAAGCATGTGTGTGAGAAGTGCCACGTGCCCCCCTGCAGCAGCATCTCAGTGTTCGGAGGGCACAGAGGAACAGCGGGTACAATTTCAAAGCAAGAAAATCCGGAGCTTGGGTGTGTGGGCGCCTGTTACTGACTCCCCTCCTTCCTCCTCTCCAGCCACGCTCCTCTCCTGCGTGTCTTCTCTCTTCATCCTTGGCTTATAGGAAGTTTCAGATACTTTCAGTGGCTAACCCCGGAGAGCAGAGGCAATGAAAGACTCGGGATTTTCTTCCCATTATGAGAGTGGTTGGAGTCCTTTTCCATCTGTGCTGTCACCCTTTTCCCAGCAGAGCCTTACACGGTTGCCAGCCTAGGTCATGTCATCCACATCCGTGTGTCACCCATAAAGCAACTGAGGCACAGAGGTTGTGACATGTCAGAGCACAAAGTGGGAGGGAACCGGGCTCAGAATCCGCTGCTGGGGCTGCCTTTGTGTCAGAACATGCCGCGCCTGTCCTGCATGTGAGTTCAGTCAGCAGGCGTTCAATAAATGCACACTGTATGCCTGGAGATGAGGGATGGGGAGGCTGGCATTGCTGCTGTACCGCTGCCCTGGAGGTGGTGGTGGGGAGGGTGGGCATTGGGGTCAGGGAGAGGTTCCTGGCCAGCCCTGCCCTGCATTTGCTGAGAGCCCTGGACGGCACTCTCAAAGCCTGTGCCCTCATTAGGAAGCATAGCCACCCGTGAGGGAATAGGAGCGTGGCTGAGAATATGTGCAGGTGCTGAAGAGTTGCCATGTGGCAAGTGCTCAACGAACGGCCGGGTGACGCAGGCCAGAGGGAGCACATGTTCCCAAATTAGACAGTTCTGCCTTAAACCCAATTCCAAAGTGGACTGAAGGGGGGCACTGGGCAAGATACTCATTCTTTCAGCCTTGATCCCTTCACCTGTCAGCTGGGGAGGAGAACGGGTCCCTTGCAGGTGTGATGTGAAGAGCGGAGATAGAAACGACGTATCGGAAGCACCTGGCCTGATGCCTGACACACAGGCTGCACTGCTTACTATCACTAGGCAGATCCCTGCGGGTGCTTAGAAAGTAGGACAGACCGTCACAGAGAGAACGACTGGAAAACTGCAAGAGCACACAGAATGAACCCAAATGCGGAAGACTGTGAGTTCAGAGGAGGGGATTGTCAGGGTGGGCCAGGATATTTGGAGAAGGCCTTAAAGGAGGATTTGGAACCGGATGGAGGCCGGGCCAAGCCAGTGGAATCACAGGCAGGAAGTTGCCTGAGACCTGGAACTGCAGTTCCCTGCGAATTCATCCTTAGTGAGCCTCCCCCTGAGTCCCCACCCTGCCCCCCTTTATCCTCTCTGCTTGAGAACCACCTTTGCCTGCACTTGGGTGGGACCCTCCAGGTGGGCTTTAGAAGCCAAATTGGCGGGCTGAAGGGAAAGGTAATGAAAACAGGTTTCCACTAAGCTTCGTCTTCCTGCCTGATCAGCAGAGCTCAGACAGGCATCCTATGAACTGGTGGAACAAACCAGAACTTCCTTTTCATTATTCGGGAGTGGTGGTTTGGGGTGCTCCTGACTTTCTAAATCTCAGACAGTGGCATTTCTTTTTGTGTATGTGTGTATATATGCATAGATATATAATGTATGCCACAGTTTTTAAAGATTATACTCCACTTATAGTCATTATACAATGTTGGCTGTATTACCTAAGCTGTACAACATATCCTTGTAGCTGATGTGTTTTATACACAGCTTGTACCTCTTAATCCCCTACCCCTTTCATGCCCCTTCTCCTACTCCCTCTCCTCACTGGTGACCATCATTTGTTCTGTGAGTCTGTTCCTGTTCTGCTATATCCTCCACTTTGTTGTATTTTGTTAGATTCCACATCTGAGTGTTCTTATATATGTATTTGTCTTTCTCTGTCTGACTTATTTCACTAAACATAATGCCCTCCAAGCCCATCCATGTTGTTGCAAATCGCAAATTTTCGTTCTTTTTCATGGCTGAGTAATATTCCACTGTGTTTATATACCACATCTTCTCCATTCGTCTGCCGACGGACACTTAGGTTGCTTCCATATCGTGACAGTTGTAAATCATGCAGCTTTATTGGGATGTGTGTGTGTCTTTTAAAATTGCTGGGTTTGTTTTTCTGGATGTATACCGGGGCGTGGAGTTGTTCTGACCCTGGCATTCTGAGGCATCAGAGAGCCGCTCTGTGGGCCTTTCGGTGAGGCGTGGCTCCCTGTGGAGGGCTGAGTGGTGGACACATGTGGTTAAGTCAGTGCTTCATCATCACACGGCCCCAGATGCACGTATTGGCCCTGCCTCTCCTGCTCCGTGACACACCGGCTCCCGAGCCTGGGCTTCTTCCTGGGGAGGTGGGCCCTGTCGTTTGCCCGTGTGCACTGACATTGGACGTAATAGAGAGCCGTGTGTCATCACAGAAGAGAGGGGGCAGCTGGATTCAGGTCCTGCCCGTCATGCTGTCTGACCTCCTGTAAGGTGTCGTGCCTTCCTCAGCCTTGCTTTCTCTACCTGTACCATAGAAACAGTAATACTTAGCTATTCCTACTCCATCAAGTAGAGCGGTGTCACAGTTTATGCTAGAAGCTTACTTTATAGGTTCCTCAACTTCCCACTCTGTGTGTCTAAATCAGCAGGTATTTATTGAGCACCTGCTGTGTATCTACCACCCTGCAACCAGACCTGACGTCGGGGATTGGGAGAGGGTGGGAGGAGGGGACACTGGAGGGACTAGGGAAGGCCTTCTGGGGAGGTGACTCTTCAGAGAGAAGGAGGTGGGGCAGGCATCCAGAGGTACAGTAAACGCAAAGCCTAGAATGCGAAAACCCAGAGCTGGTGAGCGATAAAGATGGGCGTCCATGGCAGGACTGACTGGAGGAGGGGCTGGATCACAGGGTCTTGAGGGCCAGAGTAGGAAGTCTCGAGAAGCCCTGAGGGATTTGAAGCAGCGGAGCAATAGATCTGGCTTGTGTTTCACAGAGACCGTTCTGGCTGCTGTGGGGAGACTAGATGGTTGGGAACCAGGAGAGGAGCCTGGAGCCCAGCTGGTCTGTTGTCAGTCACCAGGCAGGGCAGAAGCAGCCAGAACCTCTGGGCGCAGGGGCAGGGGCAGCCATGCTCACTGGGAGAGACTCTGCAAGCAGGGGCAGGAGGACCAGGGGGCGCCCCGAATGTCTTGGCGTTGGGAAGCGGAGATGGTAGAAGGAAAAATAAGAATCTTTGCTTGGAGATTTGACTTGAGTGGTGCGGGATGAGGGTCTTGATGGATTTCAGGATTGAGAAATGAAGGACTCTATTTTTGATGCATCTTGAGATATATTAGAGTTGTATGTGTTGTGTTCGGAGAAGGCAATGGCATCCCACTCCAGTACTCTTGCCTGGAAAATCCCATGGGCAGAGGAGCCTGGTGGGCTGCAGTCCATGGGGTCGCGAAGAGTCGGACACGACTGAGCGACGTCACTTTCACTTTTCACTTTCATGCATTGGAGAAGGAAATGGCAACCCACTCCAGTGTTCTTGCCTGGAGAATCCCAGGGATGGGGGAGCCTGGTGGGCTGCCGTCTATGGGGTCGCACAGAGTCGGACACGACTGAAGCGACTTAGCAGCAGCAGCAGCAGCAGCAGCAGCAGTGTTGTGTTAGTCGCTCAGTCATGTCCGACTCTTTGCGACCCCACGGACTGTAGCCCCCCAGGCTTCTCTGTCCATGGGATTCTCCAGGCAGGAATACTAGAGTGGATTGCCATTTCCTTCTCCAATTATTAGACCTACCAGTAGAGTTGATGGGTTTCTGCCAACTTTTGCACTTCCCTTCTCTTGGCTTTCTGTGCCAGGAGTGGGGTCCAGAGAATTCCTACAGCAGCTCTTCTTCCCCCTCTGAGCCACAGGGAGGACACCCCTGCTGACTCATTCTCTGCCCACTTTCTGCTCCAGTCCCCAAACCCCTTGCGCCTCCTCTGTCTCTGGAGGTTGCCCTGGGCTTTTGAAAGCCCCCCAGGTGATGTTGAAGATGGGGTAGGTAGTGTGTATGTGTTTAGTCACCTCTGCTCAGGAAAGCACCGCCTTTTAGGGGAAGACACATATCACCCACTTCCCCAGCTGCCAGACGGAAGCATTTGGATGTCACCCTTGAAAATGAGTCACATTAGAGGCAAAGGAGCTTTGTCTGGGGCTTTGTGCACCAAGAGGCTTCGGGGATGGTAGCTGGCTGGCTGTATCGTCAGGCTGAGCTGGTGCGGCGTGACGTGCTCAGGGTGTGTTTATCTTGGCAGCTGGGATGACAGCAGCTCCGTCAGCAGCGGGATCAGTGACACCATAGACAACCTCAGCACGGATGACATCAACACCAGCTCGTCCATCAGCTCCTATGCCAACACGCCTGCCTCCTCACGCAAGAACCTGGATGTGCAGGTAAGGAACGGGGCCCCTCCCAAGGCCCCTGCCAGTGAAGAGCCTTGAGCTTGTGAGCCGCAGGAGCCATTTAGGGTGGGCAGAGTCCCCAGGTCTGTGAGAGGAGGCCCAGCCTCCTGCTCACTGCCTGCGGTCTTGTCTCCTGATTGTGTCCTCTCCCTGCAGGGAGAGGGAGGTGGGCGGCGGGGTGCTTGGAATAGGAGTCGGGGGCACTCACTGCTCTCATGGCGGTGGCCTTGGCAAAAATCACCTTTCCTTCTCGGAACTCAGTTTCATCATCTATGTAGAAAACAACAGCAACAGGGATATTGGACTCAAGTGGCCATTCTTAGCGTGGAATGTATGTCCACAGGACAAGGGTGGCCTTGAGAGCCACGGGGTGGGGGCAGGGCTAGAGCCCTGGCCCAGAAGACCAGTATGTACCAACCAGAGGTTGGGAACTGTTGCTCGGTGGGTCCTATTCTGCCAGTGTGTTTTATCTGGCCCACAGTATCATTCACGTTTTTATAAATTCATTATTTCACATAAAAAGTGAGCTTCTGATTTCTCTTGAAAAATCAGACAGTATTGCCTCTTTGAGTCTGCATTCTCCACAGCCAACAAGTGTCCAAGTGTCCCCCCTGCCCCATACATGCACGCTTTGGACAGGGCACCCATGCCCCAGTGTGTTGGCCAGCTGCACCCTTGCCTAACTGTGCCAAGTCACTAAGGTTTCCCATCCCTGCTTTAAACTCTCAGAGCTAATGTTTCAGAGGCAGCGCTTCCAAAGCAGTTTTGTGGGGGTGCGTTTGTGTGCTCTCAAAGCATCCCTCAGTGGTCAGAGGGGTTGGTTCTAATGAGCCCATTTTACTAGTGGACAGGCGAAGTTATCATCCTCACGCCGGTTGCTCGTGTTGGGGCTGACCGGCTGTGGTGACGTAGGAACACATGGGCTGGGATCCTTTTCATGATGAGTCCCTCCCACCTGTGGGGGCTGCAGCCTCAGGTGAACCCCTGTGAAGGTCCGATGGGGACAGAGTCTCCCAGAGGGGCCTCGTGAGGGCAGGGCTGGCACGTCCGCCTCCTTTCACTCCCTTCCTTTCACATCTGCTTCCTTTCTCCTCTGTTTCTCCCTCTGGACAGATAGGAGCCTCTTTCAGAGTCTCTCTGCTTTCAAAGGTATCTTTTTCTTTGAGGACAAGGCTAAATAAAGGATGTGTCAGAGTGTGGGAGTCATTCTGTCCCACAGAAATGTAAGCATAGGCCGCCTGATGAAATCTGTGAGGTGTTGCTTCTGGGATTGCCTGTGACTTCTTGAGTTTTCATTTTTAGCCCGAGTTTCCAGTTAGTGTTGGTGAATGAGGGAGGCTTGTAGTGGTTGTTAAGGGGGGCGGGGCGGGGGAAGCTACCTAAATGAGAGGGAGCATAAAGATTTGGGGAGGCAGTGCTGAAATGTTCCATGTCTTGGTCTGAGTGGTCCTTATTAGTATGTTTATTTCATAAAATTTCTTCAAGTTATATACTTAAGATTGTACATTTAGTGTATGAATGCTATACCTCAATTTTTAAAAGTTGATTAAAAAAACCTAGCCATACCACCCAAGGGATGAGTGTTCAGTTATTAAATGCAGATTAGAGATACCAAGCCAGACTGTGTTCCTACCACTTGGCAAATGTTATAATACCTACCCTTTTCCTTTCTTTTTGGACAGTAAATGATTTTTTTGAGACTCCTTCTAGTTTCAAGGTAACCACAATCAAGCTTCTAGACTGTCCTTAGATACTGAGCTGTGGAACTAAGAGAGAAGGAAAGATAGACAGAGACAGAGAGGAGAGAGAAGAAGATTTGTAAAGTAGATTTGCTCACTCGCAAGGCAGGAAGAAGCTTGCTCCTAAGATGCTCGCTGAGCCAACAAAACACTGTCAGAACAATCTCCTTGTCTTTGTTCCCTTCCCACAGAGCTGGAATTAGAATCTATTTTCCACACCGACACAGAGTAAACATCTGGAGTTTACAAATGATGCATTTGAATTTGGTTAATGCCAAGACCCCCTCCTCTCTGACCAGCTCTTTGCTTTCATCTAGCAAAGGTTACATTAGAAAAGCTTCAAGAATGTGACACAGCATATCTTTTGATCAAGAGCAGAAAGTTAACATCAGGAGTGTTGTAAGAAGTTTACGATTCATTGGACTGCTTTTTTTTCTTTTCTTTCTTTTTTTTTTTTTTGCTATAAAACTACCTGAGTTTAGAATATTTAAGTAAAATTAAGTAGATACCAGGATAAAATGTAGACTTGCAACTACAGTTACTAAGATTCCTATTGAGCTGGTTTATTTGGTATCCCTTTGTTCCTGCCCAGGGAGCATCCCTGAGTATCTGATCCACATAAATCGCCTCCTTCTGTCCTCCTCCCCTGTGCCACTCTCAGGAAGACTAAGGACCATTACTCCTCTCCAGGCAGCGTCAGGCAGCAGGAACGTGTCTGCTGCCATCCTCCCAGGGCACATTCAGGTCCCCGTCACACGCTGGTTTCCCTGGACAAACAGGCAGCACAGACCGTCCCAGAGGCAGGGAGAAGTGGTCCAATGTGTCAGGAAAGCAGGTTGAGGACAGGTTGCCTGCCTAGGTTTTCATGTTTGAAAAGCCTCTGAGGACCAGCCAACATCTAAGGAGCAGGGAAACTATCGCCTGGAAGCCTAAGCAATAGCCTCGTTCAGCTGTGTGAGAGAGGAGCCGGGTACTGGAGGAGTGATCCTTGGGGATGGAAATCCCCTTTGTCTGTGGGTGACTGTTTCCTCCAGTGTGCTGAGGAGCACTGGGAGGGTCTTTGATGGGGGCACACATGCCCAGATACCCAGCACTGACCTCTGCTCACTGCTCCTCAGTGTGCTAGGCAGAGAGTCCCCTGGCCTGAGCTCTGACCGCCTCTTGATCGACTTTCTCCAGGAAAGCTGGGGAGTCTGCTGGTGGTGACAGGGAAAAAAATATGGCCTTGAAGTCAGGATTGAGCTCCCAGCTCTGTGACATCCTTGGATGAGCTCAACCTCTCCAAGCCTCTGCCTCCTCATCCATTAAAAAAAAAAAAAAAATCACGGTAATTAAGACTTATCTTGAAGGGTGAGTGTGAGAGAGATACTGACATACTTTATCTGAACATGCTTTCTTGGAGCCAGACTTAATAATAGAAATACAAATTCCCTGTTTACCTTCATGCAAGACAGAATTAGGTTAAATGCCAACGTGCTGGAGATTTTCAGAGGCAGGACACTTGGTGATAGAAAGCTACTCTTGGTCCCTCCACACTGAGCTCCTGGCAACCACTGTCAGCTCTCTGAGACACCTGTCTGACTACCATCCATGTTTCACACACAAGGTTGCAATCTCAGGGAAGTTCAGCCACTTGCTCCAGGGTCACACATGCATAGGAGTGGAGCACCTAGTTGCTTGAACTCAAGTCTGTCGGAGCCCAAGCCCCTGCTTCCCCCGCCCCACCCACATCCTGCCCCATGGCTGCACCTCACTCCCCGGTGCATGGGTTCCACTGTCTCACTCTCAGAAGCCTGACCCCCCTCTCCACAGTCCCTCAGGAGCCTGGGCTCTCGAGGGAAGAACTCTCCCGTCCCCTCTTCTAGGCTCTCTCCGCCCCTCCTTGAGTGTGGGTCTCTCCACTTCCCGCTTGACTACTGAATGAGTAAGTGGACTTGCAGGTAGGCGCAGCAGGGAAATCTACCGAAAGGAGGTACCATTTAAGAAGGGAGTAGTTGGCAAAAGGGAGGATGCGTCTCGACACGGCTGTCTTGCCGGCCCTCCTGTGTTAAGCTCTAGGAACAGAGAGGCTGGCCCTTCATCTTTTAAACTCTCCTGGTGCCACTGCGTGATCTGGCCCAGAGCTCAGGAGGGGATGTGAACTCAAAGCCAGCAGAGTGTCCGGGGCACATGCTCCAGTGCGGAGAGCGCCGGGATGGCTTCCACCCTGGACCGTGATGGTTGGATGACTGTTCTTTCCAGAGGGCTATTCAAGCTGTAGTCAGACTGGGCATGTGTGCACTCTCTCTGCCATTGGTAGGGAATCAGAATTCTGGGGTCCCACCCAGAGGCGGGAACTGCTCAAGAATTGGATTTGGGGAACCACTGACCAACCAGGATGGAAAGAAAAGTTTCTGAGAGTAGGTGATGTGGTAGGCGCCCTGGCCATGCAGCATCCTCTCATCCTTGGGCTTCTCCTTTGGGAAGGCAGCATAGCATGGTGGCTAAAATATGGGCTCTGTACGCAGGCTCCCCAGGATCCTTGCACTACGTGATCTTGGGCAATCTTCTTTTCCACTTTGTGCCTCTGCTTTCTCATGAGCTGAAACTTCCTCACAGGTTTTTTTTTTTTTTTTTGGTGAAGATTAAATGATGCATGTAAAGCACTTTAGCCCAGTGCTAGCACACAGTAAATGCACAGTAAATTTTAATTGTTATTGCTATTAGCATCACTATAATTTGATCAGGGAAAATAAGGTATAGGAACATTAAAAGAATAATTAATGCAGTATCCCAGGATGTGGTTTGTGGGAAGTTTTTAGTACCTCTTAGTGTATAAAAGAATGTGTTAGAATGTATTTGAACATAAGCTCCAGGAGGTTAATGATTTGTACTTTGTTCTCATTAAGCATAGTACTTCTGGTACCTAAAAACTTGCTTGATACATTGTGGTATCAAATAAATATTTGTTGAGTGAATGTTTCTAAAGCCAAGATATTTTCTGCCTCGGGACCTTTGCATGTACTCTTCCCCCTACCTGGCATGCTCGTCCCTTAAACTCTTCTCTCAGTAAGTTTCTGTTCATTCTATTGGGTACATCCTCAAAAAGGCCCTACCAAACTACCATTCCCTATCCCCATCGTCATAATCTAAATTACATCAGTGCTTGTAATACTCTCTCAGATTCCTTGTCCTTTTCCATTTATATGTCTTATATTTCCAAGCCTTGCCTCTTTCACTGGATCATAAGCTTCAGAAGGGATGAGATCCAATCTTACTCACAGATCCTCAGACCTACCCTGGTGCCTGGCAAACCACGTGTATGGAGGAAATTCGGGTTGAATGAATGCACTGGAAGGTTAAGGAAGGACCACAGGCTGGGGTGCTCGGGACATGGAGCGAGTCCCATGAGTTTCTGCTCCTCTCTAAAACTGATGAACATGAAGACAGTTCGGTAATACTTACCTTCTTACCCTTCTTGACCAGGTGGCCGTCCGGATTGGATGAGGTCCTTTTGTTAAAGTGTGCAGTAGCTCGAGAAGCGTGTGTTCACTGATTTCGCTCATTTAATCATCGAGCCTTGATTGCTCACTTGCCGGGGACACGCCTCTGTCTGTGTCCCTTGCCACAACTGAATGACGAGCTTCTCACAGCCCGGGAGTGTGTCTGTCCTCCTCTTCCTATGCCTCGTACCTAGCGGGAACTTCAGCATGTTTGAAGAATGGTCGAGTAACCGAAGACACCCGTGAGATGGCAGAGGGAGAGAGCGGGGCGGCTGTGGTGGTGACAGAGAGGTGGTTGAACTTGGGCTGCTTGTCTGTATGGAGCTTTGTTCCCATTCAGCCAGCGTATTCCCTGGAGGAAGCCATCGGTACCGATCTCAAATGACAGGCATCAGGCCAGATTCTTGCCAGGGGGTCATTTTGATTTCCTTCTTTGCAGATGTTGCCCACTCTTGGTTGTGAAGTGTGGCACATATGGGACTTGTCTCTCAGGGGAGCCACCCCAAAGTGTCGCTGACCTCCCTTCCTTTCTTTGCAGATGTCGCCCACTCTTGGTTGTGAAGTGTGGCACATATGGGACTTGTCTCTCAGGGGAGCCACCCCAAAGTGTCGCTGACCTCCCTTCCTTTCTTTGCAGATGTCACCCACTCTTGGTTGTGAAGTGTGGCACATATGGGACTTGTCTCTCAGGGGAGCCACCCCAAAGTGTCGCTGACCTCCCTTCCCTTCCCTGGTCAGTGCACTCCTTCGCCCTGCTGAAATCTGCTCGGACTGGTCCCAACCCCAAGGGAGGCCCCCCAAAGCTTGCTTTCTGGCTAGCAAGTTACGGCTTTTAACTGCAGCAAATCATTAACATCACACTTCTGTCCCCTCCTGGGCTCCATGGCCAGGAGGTCAGCCCTCTTCCAAAGAAAGCTGGCTAATTATATCCCCTGTCCTCACAGAAGCCCACAAGAGGAGCAAGCCGTGGCAGATGGATGGAGCTGGGCTGGGAGCAGGCACCCTCTGGCTGGCAGCACCCAGGGACGTGACTTCTGAGGAGTCGTTTCCTCTCTCAGCCCCTCTCTGTCCCTGATTCGAGGGGAGCTAGCGGCCTCAGTCTGTCCTCGCTCTCCGTGTGAGACTCTCTGTGTGATAGACTGTGGTGCTCAGGAGCCGGCAGAACAAAGGGGACCAGGGCTGGGGGGCTGGGAGCTGCAGAGAGCTCAGGCTGTCGGAGTTAGAGGAGGCACGTCGCCAAGGGGCAGAGCTGGGGGGCTCAGTTCTTGCCGTGGCCCCGTCCTCTGGTTCTCCTGCATGGAACTCTCCCCCTCTTTTTCCTCTGGCTCCGTTTACTCTCCTCCCTCACTCCCTTCTCAGACATACTCGTATTCTTCACTTTCCTTGGACCCAACAAATCAGGCTTCCTAATAAGATAACCGGTACAAAGGCTTAAACATTTTAAAGTGGGCATCTGTTATTTTTCCCCTAACTTGTCCAGGACATGGGCCTTTCTGCTCCAGAGTGAGGGGCTCCCTAGCCTGGGGTTTGAGAAAGACTGATTCAGAGGGTCTCCTTCACAGACTGACGCCGAGAAACACTCACAGGTGGAGAGGAGTTCCCTGTGGTCCAGCGAGGATGTCAAGAAGTCAGACGGGGGCTCAGACAGCGGCATAAAGATGGAGCCGGGGTCGAAGTGGAGGCGGAACCCGTCTGACGTGTCCGATGAGTCTGACAAAAGCACGTCAGGCAAGAAGAACCCCGTCATCTCACAGACCGGCTCGTGGCGGCGAGGCATGACGGCTCAGGTTGGCATCACCATGCCAAGGACGAAGCCGGCTGCCCCGACAGGCACGCTCAAGACCCCCGGAACCGGTGAGTCAGAGGCATGCGCTGTCTCGCATGTGCACTTGTCAGCTTCAAAACCGGGAAAGCAGTCACGCTAGCAGGGCTTGATGTTTTCAAGTCCCTGTAAATGCTCAGGTATTACTTCTTAGGGTTTGGACTCTTCTCATAGCCAGCTTTCAGAAAGATTCATATCTTTGCCTTTTTCCAAGTGGAAATTTGTGAGCATGAGAGCCTCTTAAAGTCTGAAGATGGTTCAGCTGCCGAGACGTGTTCAATTGGTTGAAGCGTGGGCAGGCTCTGAGTTAACATACCCAGTGAAGACTGAAAGGGCACATGGTTATGAGCTGTTGATATGGTGAGTCAGTATTGCCCATGATTTAAGGATGTGTATAAACAGGGGCAGAGGTTTTGCAGGAAGGTAGGATGCCCACTGAAGATGTTAGGGACAGCTTCTTAATGGATAGAGGGAGAATGGTCAGTAAAAGACAAGGTCTCCTTCCCAGACGTGTCAGTGATTGGCTGGCTTTGCTTTATTCTGGGTAAATGTAGACTGCTTTGCAAATGAGGAAAATCACTGACATCTCCTAAAGGCTCTTGGTGACAGTCGTAGATGAGATTATCTTTATAAAAAGCTCTCTCCTCTGTCTCCCAAGGGGACTGCTTTCCCCCAGGAGAAAGCAAAGTCGTTCTTTGGAGTAGGGGAGAATTTTAAATACTCTGAGTTGACTGAGCTGGCTTCTTAATATGTAGGCAAACTTTGCTGATTTCTGTCGTAGGGAAAACAGACGATGCAAAAGTGTCTGAGAAAGGAAGGCTGTCACCCAAAGCCGCCCAGGTGAAGCGCTCCCCATCAGATGCCGGCCGCAGCAGTGGTGATGAATCCAAGAAGCCTCTCCCCAGCAGCTCCAGGACGCCCGCCGCCAACGCCAACAGCTTTGGGTTCAAGAAGCAGAGTGGCTCTGCCGCTGGCCTGGCCGTGATCACAGCCAGCGGGGCCACCGTCACGAGCAGGTCAGCCACACTGGGCAAGATCCCAAAGTCGTCCGCACTTGTCGGTCGGTCCACCGGTCGGAAGACGAGCATGGATGGGGCTCAGAATCAGGACGATGGGTATCTGTCTCTCAGCTCCCGGACAAACTTACAGTACCGGAGTCTGCCAAGGCCCAGTAAGTCCACCAGCCGGAACGGGGCCGGAAACAGGTCTAGTACCAGCAGCATAGATTCCAACATCAGCAGCAAGTCAGCCGGCCTGCCGGTGCCCAAGCTGAGGGAGCCTTCCAAAACAGCCCTGGGCAGCTCTCTGCCAGGTCTGGTCAACCAGACCGATAAGGAGAAAGGCATCTCTTCCGACAACGAGAGCGTGGCTTCCTGTAACTCAGTGAAGGTGAACCCGCCACCCCAGCCCGTGTCCAGTGCGGCTCAGGCCACTCTCCAGCCAGGGGCCAAGTACCCCGATGTGGCCTCTCCCACGCTCCGCAGGTAAGTGGGTAAACAGCATTGAGTGGAACTGGAATATGTGATGTGGAATGGCATCCTGGATTCATAATTTCCTGTTTCTTAGCTGAAACCATCTCTGGTTTTCTCCACTTCAGTCCTCTAATAAAGCTGTTTGGTCAGATGCTGCCAGCAGCTTTGAGTATTTTCCCGTGTTGGTGTGAAAAGCATAAGCCTCTGAAATCCATCATCCTGCATTTGAATCCTAGGTCCACCTTATGTAGCCACTGTGTAACCTCTCTTAATACTTCTGCCTCCATTTCCTCATCTGTAAAATGGGGATGATGATACCTACCTGTGACCATTAATCTATGTAGCCATATTTAGCCCATAGTAAGTACTCAGTAAAAAAGTTAGTTACCATCGAAGATGAGTTCCTAATACACCCTTAGATCTAGATGAGGAGCTCAAGGAAAAAGTTTTTTTTTTTAAAGCTGTAACTCAGATTCCTCATCGTTATGCCAGATAGTGATCTTGGCCTGATCTTTTCCCCAAATAGTCCAGTATCCCCCCACACACTTTTTTTTATACTGCGTGCATGATTCCAAATTAGTCTCTGAAATGTTAGCTTCCTTTACAAAAAAGAAAAAAACAATTCTTAAAGCAGAAGTGTTTCTGAAAAATAGAATTTCCTTTCAGTTTATACAACTTTTTGCCTCATTATAGCATACAGTGGACCATCTTTAAAACTGCAGCCGCATAGGGCACAGTTCATCCTACCTTTTCAGGAAATCGTAAGTCCCGAGGATAGAAAATTTAACAGTGGAAAAATAAAACTTATGTGCATATGTACATATTTGGGAATGAATAGGAATGTTTGCAAAGCCTTCAGAAGAAGCATTCCACATGAAAAGTATAATGAAGCAGTTCACTGTTCTTTGTCTAGACTTGATTATTAGAATTTCAGTAATGATTATTTTTTCAGGGGAAGGTCCTATTGGGCTGTTCTTTGTTGTTTTAACAGGTTGCCTTGTAAATGAAAATTTCTCTGCTTCTTGCCTCAAGTATTATATGTAATATTCTCTTTGGTATTATAGATTTCCTTTAGTAGCTACAAAGGCATTTTACTAGACCCTGAGGCTAGTGTAATAGAATACTTGAAAATGCATGCAGCTTCTTAGGCTCTGAACTGAGCACCTTTCAGCCCATTCCTAGCAATTACATTTTTCCTAAATTAGTAAGGTGTTCTGAATTCTCTCATTGTGCACTAATATGAAGGAGAGGCGTCTTAAGTGAAGTGTGATAGCTGTCTTCAAGTGGTGCGAAGGATAGCAGAAAACAGATTGGACTTTTTCTGTGTAGTTACATATAGTAGGATCAGGAGCAATGCGTACAAGTCAGGAAAAGGTGGATTAGATTTTGGTTTTGTAACAACTGGAAGTGCTTGGCAGTGAAGCCACTTAGCCTTTGGAGTAGAGTAGTGAGGCCCCTGTCACTGCAGGTGTGCAAGTACTCTAAAGCCAAGGTTCTGCAACAGAATAGTTCTTTCTCTGTCACCAGGCAGAGAGTGTTCTTCTATCACCAGACATTGTAGTGAGGGTTGATCATGTTTATTTATTTCTATAGTAATTGAGATTTGTAAGGACTGTTTAGGCTTCCCAGGTAGCTTAGTGGTAAAAAAAAATCTGCCTGCCAAGCAGCAGACGCAGGTTCGATCCCTGAGGTGGGAAGATTCCCTGAAGAAGGAAATGGCAACCCACTCCAGTATTCTTACCTGGGAAATACAGGGGCAAAGGAGCGTGGCGGGCTACAGTCCATGGGGTTGCAAAAGAGTTGGACACGATTTAGAAACTAAACAACACGGACTGTTTCAAGAGGATGGTGGTGGTGGTTTAGTTGCTAAATTGTGTCCAACTCTTGCGGCCCCATGGACTGTAGCCTGCCAGCCTCCTCTGTCCATGGGAGTCTCCAGGCAAGAATAATGGAGTGGGTTGCCATTTCCTTCTCCACTGGAGAGGATAGAAGATCAAATTTACGTGACTTGACCAGCTGAGTGGAAGGCAACCTGTCTAGTATGTAGTGGGTATCATTTCTTTTCTGAGATACCTGTTTCATAAGAGTTTTAGTGGATGGAATCAGGCCATTGTTATAAGAGCATGGACTGTCCTTCGACTTTAAAGTAGTCGCTCCATCCTACCAGAGAACTCTCTGCCAGCAGAAAAGGGGAGTGTTTGTGCCGTTCCCTCTGTCCTTGGTAGCACGGTTTTGGTCACGAGCAGTTGAGGGGATGACGTGCAAGGTCATTTCTGTGTGTCTGTCACGGAGACGCCGTTCACACCTGGCATGTCTGGCCTGACATCCTGTGAACCCTGCAAGGTTTTGTGCATATCACTGGGCAGCCCTTGCTCCCTGGCCCTAAAAGACACCTCCTTCTTGCCAGGCTTTTGTGCAAGAATGAATCTGGAGGACACATTGCCCAGGTTGCCTGCAGATCCAGACTCCTGTTCCTGATGCTGCATGTTTGCTCAGAGATCAGAGAAACGAAACCCTTCGGAGCCAAACTGTCATAAATGAGGGCATGCTTTGCGCCTGGGGTCACAGATACAAAGATGATTAAGACAGCTCGTTTCTCTTCTAGATGTTTCCTGGACGGGGCAGTTTTCTAGTTACTCTATTTATGTAAAGAAAGAGAAGCAAGATCTTGAAGTAGCAAAGGAAAGGCCAGTAGAAGATTACTGCCCGTCTCCCTTTCGCTCAGATCCAGGATCTCAGTGGCATCCGAGAACTTGAAGGTGGAGCCTTTGCTCCGCCAGTGCCTGGCCCGTTGTACCTTTCCCAGGGGACTGCCTCAAGCCCTGGGAAGGACCCCGCCTCCCTCCCCAGGGACCCTCACTGGCTCCTGCTCCCCACCCTCCTCTGACAGCCCAGCGCCCCCTGGCCTTGGGTGTTCAACCCACACAACCCTTTGTCTCTTCGCAGACTCTTTGGTGGGAAGCCTACCAAGCAAGTGCCCATCGCCACAGCTGAAAACCTGAAAAGCTCGGTGGTCATCTCCAACCCTCACGCCACCCTGAGCCAGCAGGGTAACTTAGAGTCCCCCTCGGGCAGTGGTGTCCTGAGCAGCGGGAGCAGCAGCCCTCTCTACAGTAAGAATGTGGACAGCACCCAGTCCCCCCTGGCCTCCAGCCCCAGCTCTGCCCACTCGGGCCCCTCCAACAGCCTCACCTGGGGCACGAATGCAAGCAGCTCCTCCGCCGTGAGCAAGGACGGCCTGGGCTTCCAGTCGGTCAGCAGCCTCCACACCAGCTGCGAGTCCATTGACATCTCCCTGGGCAGCGGAGGGGCGCTGAGCCACAACTCCTCCACCGGCCTCATTGCTGCCTCCAAGGACGACGCCCTCACCCCCTTTGTCAGAACCAACAGTGTGAAGACCACACTGTCGGAAAGGTTGGTGCTGTGTGTTTGGCTGCCTTTATCTCCCCGAAAGACGCCCCTCCGAGAGTCCAGACGTTATGTTAGGAAGCCCAGGTGTTTACCATTGCTGGGCGATTTCTCCCTTTTGGATCACTGCTGTCTCTCCAGGGGGAAGCCAGTTTGGGTTGGAGTAAGCCGGGCTCTGCTTCCTGTTATCTTTCTCACTGTGGTTACTCTCAGTGCGTGGAGTTGCTGCAAGTCTCCTGGGGGCAGATTCCATGCTTCCGTTTTAAAACAGCATTCCACCTGCGAGGTCCTTCCTTTTTATCCTGTTTGTTCATCACCTGCTTCTTTCCCTGCCCTTCTAATGGTGCGGGCCAAATCAGTGGCGGCTGCGTCCACGGAGTGTGTGGTGGCGTGCTCCTTAAGCAGCTGAGTGGAAGTGGCAAACACCCTCCTACCAAAGGGCTGCCGGGCAGAGTGATAGGAAATCACGCACCCAGAGTCTTCCTCAGAGCTTCGAATCTCACTGTAGCAGTGATAACGTATCTGCCTTCTCCACATGGGGAAGAAAGCCAGTATCGGCCCTGGGAATGAGGAAAATGTTCTGGTCATTGTGTGTGATGCCCTGCCCCCTTCCTTCCGATCTAATGCTCCCTCTCTTGTTTTCCACCTGCCTGGCCTTCTAGCCCTCTCTCTTCCCCTGCCGCTAGCCCTAAGTTCTGCAGAAGTACTCTGCCCCGGAAACAGGACAGGTAATGACATCGTAGGCCGGGGACCCCACCGAGCCTCTAGCATCCTCTGCCCCACCCTGTGTCGAGCCGGATGTTTTGTGTGAGGCTGTTGGCCTGTGGCTTCCGCTTGTGTTCGTGGCCCCGGTGTACTCTGTGACCTACCCCCCAATCCCAGACATGCCCGTGAGGGTCAGTTCCGCTGTCCACAGAGCTCAGGAAGAGGTGCACTGGGGCCGGCCCCTCCTCTCCCAGCTTGGGAAGGAACCTCAAACCTGCCACCTGGAAAGGGGCGGCAGAAGCTCTCACTGGCATGTCAGCCTCCCCCGTGGCATGCTCCTTGCTCCCTGGCTTCCTGCCCTTTTGCCTCCCTCCCTCCCCCCTCCAGGCCCAGACATGATCTACCACCCACCACGCGGCTTGGCCCTCACCTTTGTCTCCCCTCTCCCCCTTCTCCCCACGCAGCTGGCTCTTTGCCCTCTCCAAGGCCTTTGCTGCAGTTTGGCTCTGTGTCTCGCGGGCTGTTGGGTTCTGGGTGCCCATTTTCTGTAAAGATAAGAACATGGGGAGTGTTGTTGGCCCCCAGCTGCCCTGTGGGTGGGCCTCAGAGATGGATTATTGACCTTGAATTTGTGGGGGAGCCATGGCTCGGCCAAACATAATAAGCAGATGTTGTTTCATGCTAGGGGAAAAAAAAAATTAGCGAAAACCCTCTTCACCATGTCAACAGCAAAAACGTTGCTTTGGTCAGACTCAGAGACCAAGCCTTTTAAACCTCCGCCTTTGGAAATCCGAATGCTGTGACTTTGTCAGCCAGCAAGTTGTAACATGCCCCAACTCTGCTCAAGGCTCAGCTTCTAGCTCCACCCAATGAGGGCCTCAAAAACTGAGAGGGATCCGGAATCCACTTGTTACAGATGAATTCCAAATATGCAGACTGCTGGCCTCTTGAAACCGTCCAACAAGTCCCTTCTTTCACTTGAAGTCATCACCGGAGGCATCTGGGGGTGGGCCAGAGTGGTTACGGGTGCAGACAGCCCTAAGCGCTGGCGGTACCGATGGGCGACGGGCCGAGGAAGGCGTGGGCCCTGCTTCAAGGTGGGGGCAGCCTCTGGGTTCGGCTCTGAACCCGGGGGAAAGGAAGGAGCAGGTGGGGCCAAGAGGCTCAGACCGCCTGGTGCCGGGGTTGGAGGCGCCCAGCTGTGAGCACGGGCCTCGGTTGCCTTGCCCCCGTGGCTGTGTTGCATGCAATGGACTTCTCCCCGGTGAAGTGAGTCTCTTCCTCCAGATCTCTTGGCGCCCCCGAGCCTTTCCCACCTCACGCTGCCTGCTCTCCCTGAGCTTCTCCGAGGTTCTCACGTGTGTTTTAACTTTCCTACAGTGACCCGCACCTTGATAGGAACACTTTGCCTAAAAAAGGACTCAGGTATCTGTGTTTCCTCCTTGCATCTGTGCCATCTGCTGTGGCTCTGGGGCTTGGCTGTGTGGCTAGCTCGTGGCTGATGGGGGTGCGGGTGGGCTAGGGGTCCCCGCTTGGGCCCACGCGGCAGGACCTGTGGACGACGGCTCTCCTTGCAACCCTCTTGTTCTCATCTCTCCATTTGTTGGCTTCTTTTGCTTGAGCAGGGGCTGTGCTCTTTCGGGCTTCCTGTGGTCAAACCATCTCATGACAGCCATCGCTGAGCAAACCCAGAGAGCAGTTACTGCTACTGCTGGGGCCAGTGGGTTTGATCGCTGATCACTTCGCCATGACCATTCCATCCATGGGCTGTCTTCTGAGAGAAAGGACATGACTTGTAGCATGTTGATTTGTCAGCCAGGACACGATCAAAGGAGAGAAATATTCCCCTCCCTCCCTACCCACAGTTTGAGGATTTCTGACTTTCTGGCCCATAGAAAATTGCTAAGGACAGATGCTTTGCACTTGTCAGAATATTCTAATAAAAAATTGGGCCAGTTTTCAATGCCCCACAAGATATAGGGCGATTTTTTTTTTTTTTTTTTAATTTAAAGAAAGAAAAGACTTTCTTTCGCAGAGGGAGTGTCCTCTCATTCACTATAAGTGATGGCTCATTTTTGACTCTGGTCCTGGTGTAACAAGATGCTATAAGTCACCATTGCTCACGCCGTTCACCTCACTTTACCACCCAGAAGAACTTCAGTCCTCCCGCCTGTCCCGTGATCTTAATGTCATGTGGTTGCAGCTGTCATTTCTCTCGCTCTCTAAACGCCTCGTTCTTTGTAGCATCAGCTTCACCCTGCACTAAGCGTTAAGAGCTTTCGCAAAACATGGAAGTTGGAATGAAATGTTTCGTTGCTGCCATGTATGTCGGTAGTTAATATCCAGCAGCTCTTAAGGCTGAGAGCATTTTGACCAGTAATGGAAGGTAGGTATCAATGCTTCCTTTCAGCAGGAGCTCCGAGTGCAGCCAAATCTAAGAATCTAAGAAGTATTGAAAAACCCCCAGCAGGCCTCCCGAGGGAGGAAGGTTCAGCCTGTGGCCTTCCAAGGGGGGAGTTGGCAAGGCCTGTTGTATTTAACAGTTTTCATCATGCCTGTGAGAGCTGCTTGTTGGCACTCAGGCTAGTGTTTAAATCATATCCACTCTTCACATGAGTTTGACCTTGATGCCCCACTGTTGCTTCATGTGGAAGCTCAGTTCTGAATATTAGCATTTCATAATCCTGTGTATATTTCTGGAGCAGATCTATCCTATGAAAATTATGTAACTCTGGCTTTTGAAAATTGTTTTTTTTAATTCAGAATGGAGATATGTGACATGGTATCCTCAGCCAATTAATGGGACCTAGAAAGTCCAATTCTAGATTAAGGAAGAACCATGTCTATATTCCAGATTCTCACTGTGGCTCTCTTTCTGGCTCACCCACTCTGTACACACGCATATCCAGTAGTCACCCCACCAAAATCTGCTTATAAGTCCAAAGTACTCTGGTCACTTGGACACTTTAGACATTTGAGATGCTGCCTGTGGGCATAATGAGGAGAGCATGGGTTTGGGGGTCAGGCACGTATGGATTGACACCTCGGTAAAATGGAAATGATTGCACCTGAGTTGCTGGGCAAGTCTCAGGCTTCAGCAAGATAAGGTCTGTGAAGGCGCCCGGCATGTTGGAGACATTCAGGAAACCATTACCAAATTTGTTTCAGAAGCGACGAGGAGGTGGGCCTTGTGTGAGACCCAGTGATTTGGGGTCCCCTTCTGAAGACTGGTCTCTGCCGGATTGCAGCCACTGCTCTCAACGTTGGTCTCCTCACACCTTCTGTTACGTGTCTGGTTTCTGATACTCTGTGATTCGTGGCTGCTTATTTGCACTTCAGAATGCAGATGCCAGGAGCTATCTAATTAAAACTTCCTCAAAGCTCTGACAGCAGCTCGTTTCACTGCCTCAGTCCTGTCAAGGTGGGGGCTTTGAAATGACACCGTCATGAATCAACATGTTACAGATACGCCCAGGGACGGCTCTTTGAGCATTTACCAGTCTCCTTCCCTTTATGTAGTTCCCTTTAGGAACTGCAGTTTTCCCCAAAGACAGCCAAGTAGCCAAAAAGGTTTTGAGAAAATCTGTGAGTTGCAGAATGTGTAGCAATCTGAGTTTTCAAACCTCAGACTTTCTTCTTATATGTTTGGATATATATTTTCTTTTTATATGTTTGTTATCCACTCCAGGGCACTCATTGTCATAAACATTGTTCCTAGTTAATCCCAGCCTGATTTCTGTCTGTCCAGGTATACCCCCACCTCCCAGCTCCGCACACAAGAAGACGCAAAAGAATGGTTACGGTCCCACTCTGCAGGAGGCCTGCAGGACACCACCGCCAACTCCCCTTTCTCCTCTGGCTCCAGTGTAACTTCTCCTTCTGGAACAAGATTCAACTTTTCTCAGCTAGGTGAGTAGCCACTTGGCATTTAACAATGTTGATCGGCACCTTGGGGTGGAGGTTATCTTGCATTTTGAGAGACATGTGGTCATGTAGCTCTCAGTATCTGATCAGCCCTCAGCAGTGAAGTTTGATTACAGGCAATTGATAGCAACAGGAAAGAGAAAGGTTTCTTGGTTCTCTTCCAGTAATTTTCTCTACATGGTTGATGTAGGTAGGGCAAACTATCCGTGGAATGAAAAGCATGTATTCTAAGATCTCTGAAGAAGTACATTCTACAGCATATCCCATATTTGGTCATCCTCCTTGCTTTATTAAACTGGAAATAAAGATCAAGTTTTGATTGGATGAGTATTCTTGGAAGTGCCTACTGGTGACATAAGGCTTTGACTGGCACAATGAGGAAAGGAAAAGAATTTGTATCATAGTCCCTGCTGGCTTGTCAACGGATGATTTTTCAGAAAGACAGACAGCCACACAGACTCATCAACAGGTAAACGAGAGTTGGTCAAAGTTTTATGTGAAATCATGTAGAAACTGAATGTGATCTAATAGCAAGTATTATACACAGAGAAAGGAAGGACTAGTCCTGGCTTGAATGACTGAAGGTTACATGGAGGTGGCAGGATGAGAGCTGAGCTTTCCAAGATGGATACAGAGGGAAGTATTTTTTTTTTTCCAGTCTCATCTCATTCTTCAGAGAGGCAGCCTTTTCTGATTATTGTGAATAAGAAGCTCAGTCTTTAAGGACTTCTAATCAAGGAAGGCTTAACTCTTCATTTTTAATGAACCGAATGCACTTCTAAACTATTTTACATTACTGAAGTGGACAGGAGTTTAATAAGAAAGCCAGTTTCAGCAAAGTACATGCGCCCCCTTTGCACTGAAGCTCTGCAGGCCCCACTATGAAATCTCCCCATCAGAGACGGTGAGACCTGTGTTCCTGTTGTTCTTTTCTCGGCTGTAACTCTTTGAGGCAAGAGTTTCTTGTCATGCACAAATGCTTCCCATCTGATCAAAAGCCCAGCAGAACTATTTTGGGCTTTTGGCTTTAGAGAGAATTGTTCCAGATGAGCCCAGAGAGTAATTAGCTCATGCCTGGAAGGTGACACTAGCTTGTCTGAACGTGCCAAGTGGGAAAGCTGGGGCCCGGAGCCTCGCTTTGGAACTGACCCACCTTTCCTCCCTTATTTTTAGCTCTAAGTGTGTTTCTCAAATGCTGATGTGACTACCTTTGAGAAAACAGTCAAAGGGAGAGGAGTTGATGGGGCCGGAGATGGCTGATCGTCAGCAGTCTCCTCTCTGTCCCCTTTAGGGACGTGAGCCTCCAACTTTTTGACTGACTCCTTTCCTTGCAGCGAGTCCCACCACCGTCACCCAGATGAGCTTGTCCAACCCGACCATGCTGAGGACCCACAGCCTCTCCAATGCCGACGGGCAGTATGACCCGTACACCGACACCCGCTTCCGCAACAGCTCCATGTCCCTGGATGAGAAGAGCAGAACCATGAGCCGCTCAGGCTCATTCCGCGATGGGTTTGAGGAAGGTAAGCAAGCCAGGAGATTCACTCTCTCTCCCGGCGTGCAGAGTCGTTAGCGGTCCTCTAGACTGAGTTCTCGTCGTCAGTGCAAAAGCCCACCCGCCCGAGTTTTTTCAAGTCACCCACTTGCGCTGGGGAACTGAACAGTAGGGTCTGACTCTCAGTTAACCTTGCAGGGCTTTAGGGAAGAGGCTGCTGACAAAACACTGGTGAGCCCTGGAGTTGACTGAGTTCCACTGTGAGGCTCAGGCTCAGCTGCTGCTGCTGCTGCACCACCTTGGCAACACCAGTTGCAAGAAAGTTCCTTTCTCTGTGCCGATGCACCTGGTTCACTTTGGGGAGCTGTGGGCCGCCATGCTTCTCCACTTCTCTCCAGAATCTTCGATCTCTTTTCTTAAGCACCAGTTTTTTCTTTAAGGTTGTTGCGTTCAGTTTTGCCCTTTTCCTTCTTTGCTTGCTAATTGGGAATATTTGGGGTAGGATTTTTATGTTTTGTTCATTTTAATCAGAATTTGGGGGAGAAAAACTACTCTGGGCACCTTCATCAGCCATCTTCCTACCTCAAATCATTTCTTCTCCCTCCAGGCAAAGTGTGAGTTAGGGGAGCCAGCAGCCAAAATGTCAGGCACGTCCCCCCACCCGCCTCCCAAAAAGCAAAGGTGAAGTTGATAATACACTTGTGTCTTATCATCACTGGTGTCTCACCAGTGATGAACATGGTTGAGGATATGGGTAATACTACTGGGGTTTGAATTCCAGCCCCACTACTTCTTAGGTATATGATCTTGGACAAATTAACTTCACCTCTCTGTGCCTTTGTATTTTCACTGATAAAAATTAGGAGTACCTGGGTCCTGAAATTCTGAGAATTAAACAAAATAATATATATAAATGTTAATCCAATAATGCTGGTACCTGTCGTAGCCTGAACACTCAGCTTCAGCATTGATGTCCCGGCAGCTGAAAGTCCCCAGCCAGAGGAAGGCCAAACGAGGCTGAGAGCCCTAGCTGTACCTTCTTTTCCAGTGACAGAATAGAACAGGGGTGGAGAGGGGAGTCCCTCTGCTCCTAGTCCCTGTGAGAGTGGGAAAATGTGCCCAGCGTCCTCCTGGTGGGACAAATGAAGTTGTGATTGTTGAGGAAATCCGTAAATAAGTCCAGAGGGGGAGAAATGCAGGATATTGGTTTCTGCTCTCCCCAGTGTTCTTTTTAACAAAAGTTTTAGAGTTTCGTTACAGAGCAGTTGCCCCCTGGTTGATCTTCCTACGTTCTCTCCACTCTGATTGTATCGTATGCATCCAGTGGCGTCCAGGGAGCAGACACTAACTAGTCTGTAAATCCATATATGGGAACCCACTGGGATGGTGGATTAAGGCGGGGTGGAGCCTGAGTTACTGAGAATGTTTTGCTGGATTTAAGAGCTAGAAATCAGTGCTTTAACCACTCAGAGCAGTGATAGAGGAGGGCATGTTGATCCTAAGGTGAAGGAGCAGGTCGTTTATCTTGAACTTTTTTCTGCTCAGTGGGCGAGCAGAGCATGGCCACGAAGCATTTCCCCACCCTCCTGATGATGACTCGAGTCTTGAGTGTGCCCTGTTCATCTGCTCCCTCCTGTGTGTACCTGAGTGAATGGAGTTCCGTCCTGCAACTTGTCCAAACAAGCATACTTCGCCTCATAAAGGTCCAGGACCATTACAGTAGCATCATCAGATGGCTTTTATTTATTCCATCTGGAATCAAGCTGCTGTCAGGCAGCACAACTGTGGGATATCTGGGATGTTAAAGTGACATTGATAAAAAGGGCTTGCCCACAAGCAGTGTCTAGACTTTTGTAAACCCTGATGATTCATGGTGACGTGGAACTCACATGCAGAGGTAAAATCGAATTCAGGGAGAAGGAGTAGGGGCTGTTGTCGATGTATCAGTACTAAGAAACGTGTTACATCTTCATCTTTTGGGAAATTTGGTATCAGAATGATTTTATTTCTTCCAAAGCTGTTACATTACAAAAGCGAAATAGGGCTCATGCAGTTAGGTATTTTTAATTCCACTGGCTGAAGACATTTTTCTCCCCCTCTTGAATATATAAACTCCTGGTGTTACAGAAACAGCTGGGAAAAAAATTCATATCTCATGTTTGAACCAAATAGAACCTCCTCATAAGAGGCAGTTAGGTATATCATATGCCAGAAAGCAAATATTAATAGAAATTTGGGAAGAATTAGCACAAGTCCCTGTGTGAGGTTTTTGTGGGATCTAATTAGCACTTTGCCTTTTGAAAGAAATAAAAGTTATAAATATGTAGATGAGTACAAGCATGGCCCAGGTGCAAGCTTTCAAAGTTATTTCAGGTAAATTTCCATCAGGCACATTATGCAATCTTCAAGTCAGCTTTAATAGTGTACTTTAGAGAGACGCTTGAGGCATTTTTCAAATGAATGTCTTTGGACTGAAAAAAAAATCCAGAACTTAACCAATCTTCCCAAATACTGGTGCAGTCTAAACCAGTTTATCTGGAGCCCACAGAAACAAAGCCGCTTATTAGTAAATAAATCCTGTATTGCAGCTCTCCTGTGCTTCTCACCCCTGAGTTACACTTGGATTTAAGTCCTGGTACCTCCACTGTTAGAATGGTGACTTTGGATAAGGGACTTGCCTTGGTCAGCCTATTTCCTGTTCACAAAAATGTGGAAAATAATTGTACCTACTTCAAAGGACTGACATGAAGATTAGGTGAGATAAATCCTAGAAGGCATTTCGTAGAATGACTTTGAAAGGGGTTTATAGTAAGTACTCCATCAGTGGTAGCTATTGGAACAGTTGTACGTTTTATTTTATCCTTCTCCCCCTGGGCCATTTCAACCCCGTTTTGTTTATGGCAAAACTGAACAGAAGAAGTGACTTGGGGACTTTTTGCAGTCAGGACTACTAGGTACTGAACTCCTGAACTCCCAGCCCTCTGTTTTTTCTGTTCAATCCTACTTTACGCTTTTCCTTGGCCATAGCTGGGCTCTCTTACATGAACCTTCATCAGTGTGGTCTCCGTCTTCAGTTATGCTTTCTTAGCTGATTGAGAGGGTGGCCCAGGAGCCACGAGAACCGCATCGCATCTCACTGCCTCCTTCCACAGCCCCCAGTAGCAGAGGGGGGTCTAGAGTGCGATGGCCAGATTCACGTTCTCTCTCCACTCCTGACTACCTGTGTGTGCTTGACCACGTCTCTTAACCCCTCTGGACCTTAGTTTACTCCTGCTTTCATTAGGGGTGGAAATTCCTGCCCTACTTGGAATATTACCTACACATTCTCTGTAATGTCGAGGATCACTTCAAACAGTAGTATAAGTGAGAAATTGCTTTGATTAGTATGAAGCTGAATATGTACATTATATATATATAAAATATATGTGTGTGTGTGTGTGTGTATATATATATATATATATATATATATGATGCCCAAGTGTGACAGCAGAGGCACTTGGTTGCTTTGTTGGCTAGAATATGCTCCGTTGTCATTCTACATGTGATTTCACCCCTATCTGTGCTTTAGGTTGGGGTGAAGTCACATGCTTCTCACACACGCACTGTGTGCTTGCTTAGTCCCAGCTTATGCCTGTGTAGATTGAACGAGGGCTTTAGGAAGCCATTCTAAATATACCAGAAGGCTTTGCCAAAAACAGAAAAGTAAACCTCAGAAACCAGTAAATGAGGTCACTCAAGGGCAAAGCCGTCTCCAGATTTCTGGTCCACAGATCTTGTTCCTGAATGCTGTAGGACCTTACACGGGTCGCTTACCCTCTCTGGGTTTCAGATAGTCGGTGGCCGAGGTAGCCTGGATACTCTCTGGTTCCTTGTACCTCCAAATTTGGGGAAGCATAGGTCTAGGGAGGAAGCTGCAGGGCATGCCTCTGCTGCTCTGGGCTTTTTAAGTCTTGTGTGCATTTTGTTGTCCAGAAGTGTCCCAGCCACATAACCCAGGCTCTGCCTTGGCTCAGTGTACTTGAAGGAGGGCCAGCTGCAGTGGTTCAGGCAGCCACATTCAGCTCGGGGTTGATCTGGAAAGCAAGGGCTCTTCCTTTGGACCACAGCCTTGCTGTTGCCAGTTACAAGAGGAGTTAATTATAGAGAAAAATAATTACCTCCACCCAAAGCCTGCCAGATGTGCCTGTCTGCGTGCGGCCCCACGCTTGCCCTGAGATGTTGCTGAAGGCAGTGTCAGTGAATCCATGTGTATGAGACAGAGAAATAAGAGTCAGACTTCCATTTTTCAGCGGCCAGAGTCCACACAGAAGCCCTGTGCAGGCCTCCGGAGCCAGCGTCTGGCAGGGCAGTGTGATGGCAGGGCGGCTCCATGCTACTCACATCTCTTCCCCCACCTTGGCCTCCACTGTCATTTCCCCGCTAGTGTCTGTGTCATGGGGCTAAAGTAACTTACCCTTTTGGACCATTAGACCACTAGCTTGGGCCATGAGAGACTTATTTTAATGTGTGGACATACTAACACTGAAAGCCATTATTGGCCATTAACACCTTAAGTTGACTTTTTATGGGCACAGGCCAGGTGAATGATAGATGGAGGAAGAACAGAGGGAAAGATCTAGAACCCCAGGCATTGCTGAGGAGGGTGGATGTAAGTGGCAGTGCAGGGACGGCCTCAGGGAAGCTGGCAACTTCTGAGAGAGGAGAGGACCAGAAGTGCAAGCCCAGGATCTGTGTAGTCAGAGGAGAGAGGAAGCTGCCCTGGAGAGGAACCTGCCATCTGGGAACCTTCTCCAGGTCGGGTTCCTGGAGAAGATGATGTTTGAGCTGATCCTGCTGGAGATCTGAATGGGCAGCGACGGGAAACTTCCTAAACCAAGGGAGCTGCACCGAAAGAGACTCTGAGATGGCAAAGAATTTCACAGGTCATGCGTGAGAGAGCAGGGCAGGATTCAGAGTATGATAACCTGAAGGAAGGCTGGGGTTCGGGACGTTTATTGGGAATACGTTGTGGAGGCACCAGGGAGGGTGGTGCAGCCGTTCATGAGACATCTGTGGGCAGGCAACTTCCGCCGACCGCTGATCCAAGTTGAGTTCACTCCTTGGGTGGTAAGTGAAAGCTGCTTAGTACACGTGCATTCCTCTCCAGCTTCCCACTCTCAGATCACAGGTGAGAGTGCGGTGTGGTGGGGAGGGGAGGGCCATTCCACTCCTGATCAGGGAACCTGTGACCAACGCAAAGGTCTGTGATTTCTCCACAGGCGTATTTCTATCTTTCAGGCAGTTTTTTGAGAGATTACTAGGAAAACGTCATTAAAGAATCTGGTTTCCAAGAAGAGAAGTCAGCCAGAATACCTAGTCCTGATGAAGACCGTGGCTTAAAATTACATGAAAACAGATAATAAAATGTTTCCATGGCTTGAGGCCAGGGGGAACATGGGGGGCAGGAGGTAAAGGAGGAAAGTACAGGATGGTTCTAAGTCCCAAAGTCCAGTCACAATCAAGGAAGAGGACACTTTGTAAACATGACAAAAATCAGACGAAGAACCTAAGTTTCAGTGGGTATGTTTTCTAACCAATGTTCTACTACATGGTCATCTTGAATGAATTTACTGTAGCCAACAGCCAGCCTCTTATGTTCAGAATAATCGGCTCATCGTCTTTTTGCTTGTACAAAGGACAGATGCTGGCAAAATATAAAATACATTTGCAACACAGTTTTAACCTTAAGGGACATATAAGAGAAAAGAAAGGAATAAAATCTGCTGGAACAAAGCAGGTAGCACTTGCCTCTGGGTATTGGAACTGAGTCACACAATTGATGACAGTGAATATGCTTCTTAACACTTCTCTGTCCTTGCAACATCTAACTTAATTATGTATTATTTTGATGGGCAGAGGGGGGAAGTATTTAGAAGGTTGCAGGAAATAAAATGTGGTAACAGAAAAGCGACTCCCATGGAAAATTATTCCTTACTTGACTTTGACCTGTCACCGAACCGACAAGGTTGGGTCACAGTGAGGTGGTTGCTCCAAGCCTGATAGTGTCCTCTGATACCGAGTTTCTCCTTCCCTTCCCCTTTTGGGCTACCTAGTAGCCAGCTGTACAATTGACCTTTACTTTTTCTTTTATTCATAGTTCATGGATCCTCACTCTCCTTGGTTTCTAGCACGTCATCAATTTATTCTACAGTGAGTATAAATCAATGCTGTATGGCTATGTGTGTCAAAAATAAAATATAAGCATGTCTCCTAGAGAAAGTATTTCCATCATAAGGGGATCAATTAGTTAGGGAACACAATTTGAAATTTACAAACAGCTATTGATTGTAATGTACCAACCAATAAATCAGAAGCTGACTTTTGTTAAAGTGGCATTGCGCTTCAGGTAGTAACTGGTTAGAATGTATAAGATGCCTTTTACTGTTTTTTCTTTCTTTTTTTTTTTTAAAGAATATTCACTCACTTATTTGACTGCATGGGGTCTTAGTTACGGCATGCATCATTCAGGATCTTTTGTTGTGGCACATGGACTCTCTAGCTGTGGCTCACAGTCATAGTTGCTCCTTGGCATGTGAGATCCCAGTTCCCCAGTCAGGGATCGAACCCGCTTCTCCTGCATTGGAAGGCAGATTCTTTAACTATTGGACTACCAAGGAAGTGCCAAGATGGCTTTTTCAACTTTGTGTCTCCCTGTTTCTTTGTCTGTAAAGTAGAAAGGGTAGCAGTCCCTACTTTGTGGAGTTGTACTGAGAATTAAATATATGAAGATTACTATTCACTGCAACATAAACTCCTGGAGGACAAGGACTTTTTTCTGGTTTTATTCCTAGTGCCTAGAACTGGGCCTAGAACTTGAGCACACAGTGCTCAAATAACAGGTTTGAATGAAATAAGAAAATGCAGGTAAAAGCAGTGACTAGAATACACACAGCCCAGAGGAAGCTCTGGTAAAGGAAAGCTGTCAGCCGTGAGAGGGCTACTGAGAAAAGCCACATGTAGCCAAGCAGTACTGGATTTGTTCGGGATGCTTTCTATGGCTATGTGCATGACTATTTATCTTAAAAACTTTCATTCGGGAATTCATATAAGGAAAAAAAACACTTGATTAATTGGAAATTGGGGGTTCTTTAGACCTTCATTCCATGAAGGACAGATGTTTTAATAACTCAGATTTTGGTAATGCCAGGTATCTGGGCTATGTCGTGGGACAAACTGTAGATAGCCCCTTGTAAGTTAAAGGCCATCCCAGAATCAAATTAAAGAGCCCAGACTGTTCTTGGGCGTGTAGCGAGCAGACAGACTTCAGTGGTTATTGACATGGTCTGAGCTGAAGGACCTAGAAACATTCTCTTCTGTTCCTACCACCTTGTCCCTCCAACTCCAAAATAACCTCTTTCCTCTGCTACGTCATCTTGTCTGAAATGTTATCAGAGTCTGGGCTTTCATCTTAACGCCTTTATATATAGTAACTTTGGGAAGGGGTCATTCAAGCCATTATCCAGGAAAGCGCAAGGATGGCCTTCTAACTGTCAGCGGTTGAGGCCTCCTAGTCTTCCCCTCTAGAATGAAGCTCTGTGACGTGGGTACCAGAGGGGGTACTTGCAGACCTGGAGTCACTTCTTCCATGGTATTTCAGCCAGTTCAGTTCAGTCGCTCAGTCGTGTCCGACTCTGCGACCCCATAAATCGCAGCACGCCAGGCCTCCCTGTTCATCACCATCTCCCAGAGTTCAGTCAAACTCACGTCCATCAAGTCGGTGATGCCATCCAGCCATCTCATCCTCTGTCGTCCCCTTCTCCTCCTGCCCCCAATCCCTCCCAGCATCAGGGTCTTTTCCAGTGAGTCAACTCTTCGCATGAGGTGGCCAAAGTACTGGAGTTTTCAGCTTTAGCATCATTCCTTCCAAAGAATACCCAGGGTTGATCCCCTTTAGAATGGACTGGTTGGATCTCCTTGCAGTCCAAGGGACTCTCAAGAGTCTTCTCCAACACCGCAGTATTTACTGGCCCAAGTACATGCCAATATCTGGGCTGAGCCCTGAGGACTCTCCCCTCCTCTCTGAGGTAGAGAGAGGAGCCTGCTGCGGAAAGCAGAATCCAGAGGCATGGAAGGCACGGGGCGGGGGCCATGGGACTCTAGTTCCGTAGGTTTGGTGCAGTGTTGTCGCAGCAGACATTTCAGTGCCCAAGCCCCAAGTTTTCCCAGGGTTTCCTGTCCACACGTTTTTCACTCAGAAAAGCAACAGTTAGGGGCTGGCCTGCCTCAGCCAGCCTCAGAGCGAAAGGACAGGAGCTCTTCACCTGTGAGAATTTGACGGCAGGAAGCTATCACGTGCAGTTCCTGGCTGCTGCCCCTTCGTGCCTTTCATGCCGACCACTGAGATTTCTTGCAGCCACAGGCTCTCTTTCAGTAGCTCTTGTTCTGGTGTGTGGACCTGAAGCTGGTGGTTTCATGAAATTTGAAATTGTCCTTCCGGAGTTGACCACAAACCTAATAATACTGCTGCTGCTGCTAAGTCGCATCAGTCGTGTCTGACTCTGAGCAACCCCATAGACAGCAGCCCACCAGGCTCCCCCTTCCCTGGGATTCTCCAGGCAAGAACACTGGAGTGAGTTGCCATTACCTTCTCCAATGCATGAAAGGGAAAAGTGAAAGTGAAGTTGCTCAGTCGTATCCAACTCTTCGTGACCCCATGGACTGCAGCCCACCAGCCTCCTCCACCCATGGGATTTTACAGGCAAGAGTACTAGAGTGGGGTGCCATTGCCTTCTCTTCTAATGATACTAATACTTTTTAATTCCGTGTTTATCTGGATAGCAAGAGACCTGAGACCTAACCCTAGTTTTTTCTCTTACTGTATGACTTTGGACAAATTACCTCCTTATTCTTCATTTTACCCTTGGCCTCAGGGAGCTAGGCCAGGTGGTCTCTGAGGTCAGTGAGTCAAGGGTTCCCATGTACTGTCCTTTACGTGAGCCTTCTCTGAGAATATAAGTTGCTTTTGCAGACTTAAAAAAAATAGTCCAACCTTTGAATGTTTTCACTGATGGAGTGCAATGCTCATTCCAAGGAAAACTTCAAGTCTGACCAGACTGCTACCACCAAACAGTGGTGTGTGGTATCTATTATTAGCTCCTTGATCATGATGAAATTCTGAAACAGATGCTTAGGCGCCTTTGCAAATGTTAAGGTAAACAAGTTCGTATTTGTTGTCTAGAAAGAAATCTTTGGAGTCTGTTATGTTGCCACCAACTCAGACCAAAGAGTCTGTTTAATACCCTGGTGTTTTAAAGGCTCTTATTGGATGATAACATGCTTCCCCCCGACCCCCCACCGAAATCTCTAATTCTTAGATGCTCAAGAATGTTCATTCTGGCTGAAATTTGCCTGTAATTTTAATTACAAAGGAAAGAAAAGACAGCCTGATGCTAAACAAATGCCATAGAGAGGTCATGGCCAGCTCTCAGAATACAAAAAAATTACGGAGGGCACATCTGGCATCAGACTTGCTTTCTTGATCAGTAGGGAGCGGCAGCTGAGTTCCCAGGGGAACTGCCCAGTAGAGGCTCCGAGGCCCAGAGCTTCACTCAGAGTTCCCAGATGCACAGAAGTGCGGCAGCAGTTGGGGGCAAGATACAAAACGCATGATTTCTCCAAGCTGCTGTTGAGAACCCTGGGCCCAACCCCAGAGACAGGTGGGCACAGGGACAGACGGTGGTAGCAGCCTGAGCAAAGAGCATTAGTCCTGCTAATAGAAGTGCTTAGAAGTCGGGCTGGTCCTCTGTGGATGGTTCAGCCTGCTAACAGACCTCCTACTCGCCTCCCAAATGTTAGATAGCTGTGACGCTATCACCATTCACTTTTCTCCTTTGGATCAGACTCAGAAGCCAGGGCCTTGTTTCTGGAAGGCCTCCAGGAGAATGTCACTGTAGTCAAAGAGCCAGGAGTATGTGCTGGTTAAGATCATAAGCTCTGGAGCCAGACTACCTTGGATCCAATCCCAGTTCCACCACTTATCAGCTGTCACCATGGGCAAATTATATTAGTACCTTCTCAAAGGGTTGTTATGAGGATTCAATGAATAATAAATGTCAAGTGCTTGGAACTGTCTTTGCCATATAGTAAGTTTTTAGTAAAATGCTACTTATTATTACCTGAATGTAAACAACAGGAGACATGAGGGACTTGGTCGTGTTCACAGCTGAATCCCAGATTATTAAAACGGTGCTTGACACGTAGTTGGAAATCAATAAATATTCGATAGGTAGTGGTGGTGGGGATGAATTGATGGACAGGCAGACAGACAGACAAAGAGGGATGCTGAGTAGTATCAGAGAGGGAAGAGTAAGCAGTGAGGACATCTCCCAACCTTCTGAAAGCATGTCTTAGATAAGGAGATTGTCCAGCTGTGTGACTTTAGGCATGATACCTAACCTCTCTGAACCTCAAAAGGAATGCCATCCTACTTTTGGACTTATTGCAAGGATTAACTAACTTGGTCACAGTGTACCTAAAAATTAGTTGCTGCTGTTAGGAATCAGCCTGGAGAGAGGGTCTTCTGGGATAGGATCACAAGTGGGGAGCAAGGTATGAGGGGCAGTCAGACTGCCTACCCACTTGTCCCAGCTGATGGGTGTAGGGAACTGCGGGGCCTGGTGAGTGATACCCCTCTGCGTTCTAACTGAGAGGAGGAGACACCAGAGTCAGATGCTGATCTTTAAGAGTAATGGGTTTGCCACTAGTGAAACTGGATGATGACACACACACAGGACTCAGGACATAACAGAGTCTTTACTGATCCTCACTCACCTACCTTGGCTGCTCCACCCCAAGAAAGTACAAATGGTGGCGTGTGGAGAGAAGGCCATTGGACACTTCCAACATTTCCAAGAAAGCCTGTGTTGGAGGTTGTGGGTTTCTTCTTATATGGGCCCCTACAGAAACTCCAGAAGAGAGAAAGAATGGTTCCCCCTGCAATAGGTTCCCCCCAACCCATGTGGGCTCCCGCTATGGGAAGAGATAAGTAGCTTGTAGTCTCTGGCTGGTGATTGCTGTGTCATCACAGACCCAGGGCCCCGGATGGAAGGTTTTTCCAGTAAGAGAGTCTATAGGCTTCGTCCTTACTCCCCAGGGTCACAGGTAACTGAGGGCTCCAGATGGAACAGCAGGAACGTGCCAGCCATCTTCCTTCTTATAAGCTGGGGAGTCTCCAGGCTGGCTGATGGGGCCTCCCAGTCCCCTTCACTTCCAGAGCCTTCCTGCCCTGCAACTGTTTCTGCTTCAGTGCCCTAGGGAGATGAGAGGGAGGAATAAAATGGGGCAGAATTAACCTATGAGCTGTCCTCCCTGCCTCCCAGGTAGGATTGCCAGATTAAATATAGAATGCCCAATTAAATTTGAAATTCAGATAAACAACAAATAATTTTTTAGTATAAGTGTGTTCTCACTGTTGCATGGAACATACTTTAAAAGAAAAAAAAATCTAACTGGGTACCCTGTTCTTTTTTTTTTTTTTTTTGCTAAATCTGGCAACTCTTCCCCTGGCTTATCCCCTTCTCATCACCCCTTCTCCCTGCCGTCATGTCCATGTGGGAGCAGGGGGCTGCTCACAATCAATATAGCCAGAGTATTTCCTAATTCTTCCTAATTTCTTAAAATAATACATTGTTTGTATTTGGCCTTTCTGATTGGTCACATGAATTGAACCGGTTTATTTAGAGAAGTCCATTGGAAGAGAAACTAATAATCTTTAAGACTGCTGCAAGTGTCCAAATATGGCCCTCCAGTTGTTCCTCAACTGGTCTAATTTCGTCTATGTTTTTCTTTACAGCCAGAAGAAAAATGCCAGTCAGAGGTAAGGAACATTTTGCTAGTTGGATTTCTTCCGTCTTTCACTATGGTCAGTACTTTCTCCCAGCTCATCCTGGAAGTGGACTCCCAAAGCAAGTAACTCTGTTCCTTGTCATCTTTAGATTCGAAAACTACGGCGGGAACTGGATGCCTCCCAAGAAAAAGTTTCTGCTTTGACCACCCAGCTGACAGCAAATGTGAGTATAGACCCAGAGCGGTAGCCGTTGCTGCCTTGGAGCATTATAGAGGCAGTGGTGTAACGAAAGAGTCACAGGTGTGTCAGCTCTGACACTTACTGGCTCTGTGCTTTGGGCAGATCCTTTCACTTCTGAGCCTGCCTTTGCTCCTCAGTGCTCTGGGAGATGATAATACTTAGCTCTCAGGGGTGTAATGTGATCAGTACCTGAACTAGATTAAGTGCTCAGAACGGTTCATTTTCCTTTCTCTTTCTGGAAATTTTCATCTTAAGAGAGTGAAAGAAGAAAATCTACGACTCCACAATAAATGGCTGACTGCTCTGTAATTATTATATAATATATACAATTACGTGTTCAGGAGGCACTGCCAACCAGCATTCAATTCAGCAGCTGTTTAAGTGCCAACTATGCCCCGGGCAATGTGGGTTCAACAGCAAAGCAAGCATAATCACTGTCATCTTAGTGTTCTTTCTGTGGTACAGCAGAGAGACAAAACAGTTTTGCTATGACATGATAGCTGTTATGATAGCAATAAAGGGGGATGGTTGTGGGAATACTTGAGAGGAATGCCTAGATCAGTTTTGATGGGGCTGGGAGAAGTCAGGAAAGGCTTCCTGGAGGAGGTTACATCTTAAGATTGCTGGGTAGGGGAGGATGCATGGGAAGGACAGCATTCTAACCAAAGAGAGTAATTTGTGCAAAAACCCAAGGTGAAGATGTTGCTGCATTTGGAAACTATAAGAAGCTCAGTGTGATTAGAATCTATGGCGTGGATGTGGGGGAAGAGGGCTGGGGTGGAAGGGAGAAGGAAGTGGGAATGAGGGCAGTGTGGAAGAAGAGCAAAGGTCAGGGCACATCATGAGCACATTCATCTGTTAGGTGGTTAAGTTAGCTTCCTAACTGTGGTGTGGTTACAGGATTTGCGGGGTCAGAGTAGAGGCAGAGATCTCCTACCACATCAGACCAGTCTGTAAAGGTGCCCTGCCACAGGGCTGTGAGTCGTCAGGGCTGCAGCTCAGAGGCAGAGCCTGAGGTTTTGGAAGGTGCTGAGATGCCTCGGAGGCAGGGCTTCCTGCTTGGGAGCACACCACCAGTCTAGGACCATAGATTGTGAGTGTGAGCCCGTCAGAAAGCCACCTGCGTGATCCCAGCATGCTGTTAAAATGAAAAGCAAAAAGCTTGTCTTCCTTGGACCAGGACTGTAATTAGTAAATATCTGGAGCTTTTGCCCATGTAATTCCTGGTTTGAGCCTGAGTCTACTCGAGGAAACTTTCCATTTCATTTTAAAGTCTGCACATGAAGTACCTAGCAGAGGGCTTGACCTTAATTATAGGCTCAGTAATTGCTGACTACTCTGAACTGTTCATTCTCCTGTGCTTTCTTACATTTCTGGAAATCTCTGCTTTCCCCCCCACCTTTTTTTTTGCCTTCCCCCCAAAACCCTAGTATACTAGGCTACTGTGTGGTTTTTTTTTAATCTTTCTTTATTTTCTTAACTTTTTTCTCTATTACTGTATCCTAAAAGATCAGAAATTTGGAACTTCCCTGGTGGTCTAGTGGCTAAGCCTCCATGCTCCCAATGCAGGTGGCCTGGGTTCGAGCCCCTGTCAGGGAACCAAAGTAGATCCTGCATGCTGCAACTAAGACCTGGAGAAGCCAAATAAATAAATAAATACAAAAGAAAAAAAGATCAGAAATTGATGTTAGATCCGGAATTTGAGGTTTAGAGTCTTTTTCGAAGACTGAGACATTATCTCAGGAATCAGATGCATGTCTGTGAATCCAGAACCAGTGAGCCAGGGGTCTTCTTGAAACACATGAGGTTTGACAGCAAGTGATTTGGAAATACTGTCCTTATTAAGAACTACAGCTATCAATGACTGCCCCTTACTAATTGAAAAATAGTAATTTGTTTATCAAAGAACTTGATTAACTCCTCCAGTGACCTCATGCTGCCTCCAAGGGACCTTTCACTGGGCCATTTGGAACTCTCCTGTCTGATCCAGAAGAGTAAGAGTGAGATCCCTCACATTATTATTATTTCACTAATCCATTTTGCTCCTCATAAAAGCCACTGAATCCCATATTGTTTTAAAGTAAATATTTAGTCTTGCCACACACCACCGGCAGTGCTAACGTGTTTTACTGTCTGCCATCTTTCTCGCAGGCCAAGCCGTGTTTGTTTTTTCTAGGACACACTACTCAAAGCCACCTTCTCTGGGTGTTTTTATACCACTTGTGTTTGTTTTCCCTGGGAATGTGAGAATGCTGCTTGCTGAGAAGGCTGTTGTGCGGCTCTGAACCAGCCTCTTAGCCCGTATTTTCATAACTGAGACCATGACTCAGTCCTTTTGCTCACCAGCAAAATGCGATCCTCTGGTTCTTTGGAGCACATGTGGTTTCTTCTTGAGTTTGCAAAAACACTCTCTCGATAAGCAGTCTTCGTGGGCTCAGGTTTTTGCTTTTGTTTTTAAACGAATAGAAAGTTTTCATGCCCACAAACAGACTCTTGGGTGGCAGTCAAACGAGGAATTGAAATAAATGGAAAGTCAGGCATTTAGATTTGACCTTGTCATTCCTTTGAAGTGCCAGGGTAGCAGTCAACTTGTTCACCTCCATGCCCTGGCTTCATTCACTATGTGACTGTCTCCAATCTGGTTGGCTTTTGTCCTGCCACATTCTCCAGGGCAGACTGAAGCATATCACTTTATTTTAAAATGCAAAGGTATTTTCTCAGTTTTTTGTGAGGGAGGGCACGCAATCAGAAAGAAGCTGGCCAGTCCATTTGACCTTTGTATGACAAGTGCTCACGTCCCCTGCCAGCTCCTACGGCCAGTGGGAAAGAGGCTCAACAGTTGATCCTAGAGGTGTCTTACCCTCAGTCTCCCTGTTCCATGAAGTCCAGTAAGAGGCCTCCCACTCACCCCTCGAGTCTCTCCTCCCTAATCTGAGATGTGTGCTGACCCTGACCCCCTTAGAGCCTAGGGTGATGGCTCCTCTCCCACCCTTGTCTTCTTCACTCTCTGCATCTATCACGTTTGTCTGGAGAATTTTCCAGAACCATCAGGTCTCACTTCTCCCAAGACTCAGGTACCTTGCCGGTCCTTCTGGTTCCTCCCGTGACCTTCTGTGTATATACCCACCCCGCTCCTGGGACCTTTTCTTCATCTCTCTACACCTGTGTTCTCAGAATATCTGTTCCCAAACCCCGTCTGTTCCCCGCAGTCTCTAGTCATGCCTGTGTTTTGCAATTCCTTAGCAGCTTATAGATCATTTTCAACCACATTGTGTCACTCGGTGCTCAGAATCACCCTGGGAAGAACAGAGATATGGCTCCCATTTTACAGATGAAGCAACTGAGGCCTGCAGGGTTAGATGACATCCATTCTTTATCCTTGGTTTTAACAATATTATCAGGATCCTCAGTCAACTCACTGCTCTCTCACCTACTGCTCTATGGAGGAAGTTTTAGTATTGGGACACAGAGTTGCATCTTGCCCTTGAAGAGGGTTGCAAAGAAAGGGGCAGACAAGGAAACATCACATCTCTCAATTCTAAGATACACATTTTTTTTTTTCATGTTCCTAACATCTCTTAAAATTGGATGCATATTTCAACTATAATTGGCAGCATTTTTAAAGCTGTCTTTGTAATATATAGGATAATGGCGTGTCTGATGCTGTCTTCTACAGAGATACATAAAAGTGCAGGGGAGCCCCAGAGAAAGTCCTCACTCCAGGGGGGACAGGGAGCAGGTTCTCTGAGGTGGTAGCAGATGGGCCTTTTGGTGGCTTTTTGTTAACCAGGATTATAACAGGCAACATCTGCCAACCACTTTGTTCATCCATTCTGTAAACATGCTCAACGTGAGCCTCTACTGTGAGCTTGGTGCCTGTGGAACGAAAGGTATCCTGCAGTGTAGTAGAGACCGGCGTAAATTAGTGATCCCAAGTGTGTGTGTGTGTGTGTGACTGTGCTCCCATAAAGTACACAGTAGACCAGTGTGCTTGTGTGAGTGAACAGGAGGGAAGCAGCCCAATCTGGGGGTCTCATGAAGACATGTGCTGAGCTCTCTTGAGAAGTATGTATAAAAATCAGCTGGGGAGGCAGCTAGGGGAAGGGCATTCCGGGCAGAGGGGAAAGTACGCAGAAAGGTCCTGAGGTGGGAAGAGGCACGGGATGTTGGAGAATGTGAAAGGCTAGAGTAACCAGATCCCAGAGAGTGGTGGGGAGTGGGGGCTCAAGAGGCTGAAGAAGTCGACAGGGGCTCACCCACATGTCCCCAGTAAGATTTCCGTCTTTAAGACCCGGCACTCTTTCGGCACGCCTGCCTTGCAAGGTGGGTTTCCCAGTTGGCTTAGTGGTAAAGAATCAGCCTGCCAAACAGGAGACATGGGTTTGATCCCTGTTTCAGGAAGACCTCTTGGAGGAGGAAATGGCAACTTGCTCCAGTATTCCTGCCTGGAAAAGCCTGTAGACAGAGGAGCCTGGCAGGCTATAGTCCATGGGGTCGCAAAGAATTGGACACGACCTAGCAACTAAACAGCAACAGCAAACCTTGCAAGATAATATAACTGCAGGGAAATGTGTCTTTCCCCTCCAGGCTCACCTTGTGGCAGCCTTTGAGCAGAGTCTTGGAAACATGACCATCAGGCTCCAGAGCTTAACCATGACGGCTGAGCAGAAGGTAAAACAGGATGCTTCTTCCCTCCCTGCTTAGAATTAACAAACCTAAAAGCATGATCCGGTTTTATTCCAGGAAATTGTATAGATTGTAGTGTGCTTATTGGACTGTTGGAATTGAATCTGAAAGAACAGAATTTATTGAGTGAAAATATGACTTGGACGGAGTGGTGGTAACTGCGCTGGCAACAGATCCTAGTCCTGATTGCTGTCCTGTGCTCACAAATGCCTGTTGAAAACTGATCCAGGCTAACGTTTGTGACAAAGGTTTCCTGCAGCTCCTTCATTCTCTCCTCGCCTCTAAGCTGATGCTAAGCTGACTTCAGTTGAACTCAGTACAGAATGATTTGGTGATGACCAGTCTTTTTTTTCTGTTCCTCAGGATTCAGAACTGAATGAGTTGAGAAAAACCATTGAGTTGCTGAAGAAACAGAACGCAGCTGCCCAGGCTGCCATTAATGGAGTCATTAACACCCCGGAGCTCAATTGCAAAGGTAGAGGAAGGGAAACAGCTTTCAGTCTGGCGACCGGCCTGCCCTGAGGATCCCTCCCCTGAAAATATATGATGCAGCCGCCCTCCTAGAGGGCGGGAGTCTGTGTCAGTTGGACAGGGCTTAGAAGACACCGCATCCAATTAATGATGGCTTCTAGGAAGAGAGCTGTTCTGGCTTGTCCTCTTCTCTGGTATATCTCAAAATGGAAGATGTATCTCTCTTGACCAAGTATCAGAGTATTCCACAGCCTTAATTTCACTAATGCTTTGATGTTTGCAGACTGACGTTGTTGTTTTTTAAGTTGCTCAGTCCTGTCCGACTCTTTGCAACCCCATGGACTGCAGCACGCCAGGCTTCCCTGTCCTGTACCATCTCCCAGAGTTTGCTCAAACTCCTGTCCACTGAGTCAGTGATGCCATCCTACCATCTCATCCTCTTTTGTCCCCTTCTCCTCTTGCCTTCAATCGTTCCCAGCGTCAGGGTCTTTTCCAATGTGTTGGCTCTTTGCATCATGTGGCCAAAGGATTAGAGCTTCAGCATCAGTCCTTTCAATGAATATTCAGGACTAATTCTCTTTAGGATTGACTGGTTTGATCTCCTTGCTGTCCAAGGGAATCACAAGAGTCTTCTCTAGCACCACAGTTCAAAGGCAGCAATTCTTTGGCACTCAGCCTTTTTTATTGTCCAGCTCTCACATCTATACATGACTACTGGAAAAACCACAGCTTTGATTATATGGACCTTTGTCAGCAAAGTAATGGCTCTGCTTTTTAATACACTGTTTAGGTTGATCATTGCTTTTCTTCCAAGGAGCAAGTGTCTTTTAATTTCATGACTGCAGTCACCATCTGCAGTGATTTTGGAGCCCAAGGAAATGAAGCCTGTCACTGTTTCCACTGTCTCCCCATCTATTTGCCATGATGTGATGGGACCAGATGCCATGATCGTCGTTTTTTGTATGTTGAGTTTTAAGTCAGCTTTTTCACTCTCCTCTTTCACTTTTGTCAAGAGGCTCTTCAGTTCCTCTTCACTTCCTGCCATAAGGGTGGTATCATCTGCATATCTGAGATTATTGATATTTCTCCTGGCAATCTTAATTCCAGCTTGTGCTTCATCCAGCCCAGCATTTTGCATGGTGTACTCTGCATATAAGTTAAATAAGCAGGGTGACAATATGCAACCTTGACATACTGCTTTCCCAATTTTGAACCAGTCTGTTGTTCCATGTCCTGTTCTAGTTGTTGCTTCTTGATCTGCATATAGGTTTCTCAGCAGGCAGGTAAGGTGGTCTGGTATTCTCATCTCTTTAAGAATTTTCTACTGTTTGTTGTGATCTACACAGTCAGACTTTAGCATAGTCAATGAAGCAGAAGTAGATGTTTTTCTGGAATTCTCTTGCTTTTTCTATGATCCAGCGGATGTTGGCAATTTGATCTCTGATTCTTCTGCCTTTCCTAAATCCGGCTTGTACATCTGGAAGTTCTTGGTTCACATACTGTTGAAGCCTAGCTTGGAGGATTTTGAGCATTACTTTGCTAGCGTGTGAAATGTGTTCAGTTGTGAAGTAGTTTGAACATTCTTTGGCATTGCCTTTGGGATTGGAATGAAAACTGACCTTTTCCAGTCCTGTGGCCACTGCTGAGTTTTCCAAATTTGCTGGCATATTGAGTGCAGCACTTTCACATCATTAACTTTTAGGATTTGCAATAGCTCAGCTGGAATTCCATCACCTCCTCTAGCTTTGTTCGTAGTGATGCTTCTTAAGGCCTGCTTGACTTCACATGCCAGGATATCTATCTCTATGTGAGTGATCACACCATCATGGTTATCTGGGTTGTGAAGAACTTTTTTGTATAGTTTTTCTCTGTATTCTTGCCACCTCTTCTTAATATCTCCTGCTTCAATTAGGTCCATACCATTTCTGTCCTTTATTGTGCCCATCTTTGCATGAAATGTTCCCTTGGTATCTCTAATTTTCTTAAAGAGATCTCTAGTCTTTCCCATTCTACTGTTTTCCTCTATTTCTTTGCATTGTTCATTTAAGAAGGCTTTCTTATTTCTCTTTGCTGTTCTCTGGTACTCTGCCTACTGACGTGGGGCTGCCTAAAATGGATTAATCCCTCATTTGTCCCGGGAAACATTTTGGAAGGAATTGCTTTGTCCTTATGTATGTTACTTGGGGTGGTGGGGGGAAATGTGGGCATGAGGAGTTACATCAAAAATGAAATGAAGAGTACTGATAGGTGATAGAGCCAACACTTATGGAACATTCACTGTGTTCTGAGCACTACACTCAGTGTTTTAATGATTTCATTAACCCGTTTTCTGTCCACAACATGCTTATGAGGGCGATGCTGGTCCTCCCTCCACATTGTACTGAGGGGAATATTGAGTTTTAGAGCCGATGATCCCAACCTGAGGCCACTGAATGTAAGAAACAGAAATGGGACGAGAACCCACATCTGCCCCTGAAACCAGTGCTCTAAAGAGAGAGCTGTTGGTGTCGTCTTGTGCTTGTGGGGAACACTGTCTGCAAGGTTTATTTTGGTCTCGCTGCTTTTGGGGGCAGTGTTATTTCTGGTACCACCGTCAGCTCAGCTGGCAGGCCTCCTGGAAAGTGAGGCTAGGGGTGACGTGAGAAGGATTGATAAGAGCTGGCCAGGCAGAACAGAGGGAGAAGAGCATCCCAGGAAGAGAGAATAGTAGCTGTCAGGCGGTGAGAGGACATGGGCATGGCATGTCCAAGGGCATGAAAAAGCTGGTGCAGCAGGAGCAGAGAGAGCAAAGGAGGCGCTCACAATGCAAATGACTACTGCCAGCTCGGGGACACACTGTCGTGTCTAAAGCTCAAGAGAGCAGGTGTGGGGGAGTTGTCGCTGAGCCTCCCCTGACTTCTATTGGGCAAAATGAAAAGAGTTCACCTTTAACTGATCAAAGAGGGCATGGTCCCCACCTACTCAAGGACCTTAAACCCAGCATCTGGGAACAGCAGGTGATGTCTAATGGGAAATAGCTAGTAGTCCCTGGGTGTGTGAATTTGGGTGTAAATCCTGGGGCAAAAGAAGGGGCAAAGTCAGCAGCTCCTGATGCCTGGATCTTGGGTCTCCAGGCAACGGAACCTCCCAGGCCACAGACCTCCGCATCCGCAGGCAGCACTCCTCCGACAGTGTCTCCAGCATCAACAGCGCCACCAGCCACTCCAGCGTGGGCAGCAACATAGAGACCGATTCAAAGAAGAAGAAGAGAAAGAACTGGGTGAGTGTGCCTCCAAAGACTCTTGTGCCAGAGTCAGAGTTGGTTTTGGAAATAGTGCGCCCCAGATATAAAGCTCTTAACTTCACAGCATAGACCCTTGGGAGTCGGTCCAGTGAAGTGGCTTGTGGACAGATTTCTACTAAAAGTCAGTATTGTGCTCAGCCAAGCACTAGGATTCATGAAATAACCACCTCCTTATAGTTGTACTGTCTCACGAGACTTTATGTGAAGCACTCATCTTTCATTTCATATGCGTCATTTCTTCCTCATCACAGGCTGGCCACAAAGTTCCAGATACTAGACCAGGGTTACTATTACGTGGTTTTTTCCCCTTAGTTCCAAAGTATTTTTTGGAGTGTGTATCACTGGCCATCCCATCATTAACCATAGTCCTTATCTACTTATTTACATGATTGCCTATGAGAGCATTAAATCACCCACCCTTCTCTTTAAAATGTTTTTGACCCTTTGCTGAAAGTAAAAGTTTCATGAAGTGGTTGTTAGCAGTTAGTGAGTGGTTGAATTGGGAGGGGGGCGGAGGTCATAACTCAAAACAGCAAATTTAATAGAAGTCTCCCATACAGTGTTTCTCCATGTTTCCGTAATTCCCTCCAGCTACTTGACTTTCTGTACAATGGCCTCTTGAGCAGTTTTTCCCATTCTTCATGGAAAATGCCACTGTCCTCTCCCCACTCAATTTTCAGTTCTGCTGATCAGTTAATGTAGATTAACACTTACTGCTCCCCGACTTCAGTGCAGGGACACCCCAGGTTGATCTGAACTTGGCCAGGATGCACAGAGCCCTGTTTGTCAATGCTCACAGCATCATGTGTTCATAGTAGCTTCAGTGTCTGCATTCATTCCATATACTTCTCATTCATTTTGTGTTATCTTGGATGGGTGGCGAGGTCCAGTGATGGAAGAGTTGAGGACTTAGTCATTTTGATTATTAATGACTTGCATTGGAGTCAAGCGGAAAGGCCAGTTCCGGGTGATTCTCTCATCTTTCTGATTAAATCTTTCCTTATATTACTGATGGCTTTTAGTCAACTCATTTGCTGTGACTTAAATAAGATTAACTCAAGTTTTGTTTCTAATATGCTGTTGCTAAATATGATCTGATTTGATTATCAAAGTGATGAGAGAATTATTTTCTATGAAAAAATGTGACTATCCTTTTTTATTAATTAAGGAAATAAAACTTAATGTTTTTAAGACAGCTTTTGGTTATCAGTGCCATTGGGGAGGATGGCCAATAGGCATCCTCAGTTAATCCCAAAGGTCAATGTTGCCTGATCTTTGTAAGCTCCTCCTTTACCTGGCATCTTACCAGAGGTTGAGCAAGGATTTAGGTTGATGTGTGCAGATCCTTCTGTTTCGCTGACTACTCTCTGGAAATATGACTGGAAGTAGGAAATGGGAGAGAAATGGGATCCAGACTCGACCACGAGCTGGATGTGCAGTTTGTTATGGGTGAAACTTTGATAGGAGAAAATTCTCATTATTTCTGAATGGCTCGTTTTCTGAATTTCACAGTGGTTAAGGAAACTCCCAGAATGTGTTTTCAGAAGGAAAAAAAAAAAAACCTTAGAAGGAGAAATTTACTTTCTAAAAGAACGTTTTCAAGATGAAGTTGTATTTCTTGGTCCTAGGAAAGTATGTTCTTATCATGGCTTTCAGAGAAATCATACATTTAATTTTTTTATGTTCTCAGAATTTTCAGATCCATTTCATGGTTTGGGGAATTTGTGATATACCAGTTCCTTTTTCCCAATGTGGTTAAAACATTTCTTAAAAAAATTTTTTTTTGGAGCAAGGAGCGACATGGCTAATCTTCTGCTTTTACTATGTGTATAGAAGGACAGTAGAAGCTCCTAAGTACATATGTTAGAGAGCTATGCAGCCATGTTGGGACTGGTGCAGCAATGAAGCTACCCTTGCTGAGAAAAGAAGACATGCTTAAGAAAGAAAAAAAAGACTTAGAGATGACTGATTAGAGGCGGGAAAGAGTAGGAGTGTAGGAAGATGGGGCAGTCATTTCAGCCAGACAAAGAAGCTTGTAGAGCTTAGATTGTAGGCATCTCCAGACACACTCTTCCTCTCCTTCCATAATTGGAGAAGCTAGCTCTTAAGCCTTGAAAGATCCCTGGTCCTACCAGACACCTCCTCTCTGTATGGTGTTTATTATGAGCCATGCCATGTCTGAAAAGTCCAAAGCTTTCCCTGTCTCTGGCTTTCTCTGTTAAAAATGTGTCTTTTTTCCTCCCCCTTCCCCATTTTTGCTTGCGTTTTCTCTGGCAGGTCAATGAGGTAAGCAAGACCCACATGAATATCAGATACCAAGCTAACCCATCCACTGATATGACTAACCTCACCCGCATCCGTCACCGTGTCTGAGCACCCCGCTTTGTTGCCGTGTCACCCCCTCCTCCCCACATCATCTGCTGAGCCAGGCTCTGTCTTGCTGTTGGCATCTAGTCTTGACCCAAGAGTAGGCATGGAATGTCACCCACAGGACCAGTCCCCTGAGCTGTCAACACCAGATAACTCTTCTTCCCTTAATGCACTGATTCAAGAGAGCTGTGGGGAACCTTTTCCGTGGCCGGGAGGAGAGCGCGGGAGAAGGAATTTGCTCTTCTGCATGTCTGTTTGCTAAGGCCTGAGGGGTGGGCCCGGCATCTGCCAGCCTGATTGTCTTGCGTATTCAGTTACGCAGCTCCTTCAAGCAAGCCTTCGGGAAGAAGAAGTCCCCCAAGTCAGCGTCCTCCCATTCAGACATTGAGGAGATGACGGATTCTTCTCTGCCTTCCTCACCGAAGCTGCCACACAATGGATCCACAGGCTCCACTCCCCTGCTGCGAAACTCTCACTCCAGTTCTCTGTAAGTCTGTCTGCTGGGGTCACTCTGGTCATCTTTGGCCCCTGAGAGCTCTCTCCAACAGGAATGGCAAGGAGTCCTGTTACGCTCTCTCTGCTCCTTGGGGTCCTTTGTGTCTTGCGTTCATGGGACTCTGCATGTTCTTTCCATGTTTCAGGACTGGAAAGTTTTTTGTTCTGCTGGCATCGGTGTGGATAATTAGCTGGCTGGTCTTCGGCAAGTGGTTTAACTTCTCTTTGTTTCCATTTCTCCCTCAAACTGGGACAGTGGTTGTCTCCTTATCCTGTCCTAAGGACTGAACAGATAAGTAGATGTGAAAAGCTGCAGCCGGTATGCTCTGTTGGGGGGACGATGGTATAAGTGTTGGCAGTTTGGGCTGAAATTCTGGTTCATTTGGGTGGCAGGGCTGAGAGAGTTTACACTTTTCTTCTTGGATCAAAATTTAGTGTTGACTCTTTCTCTAAGTAAGGTCAGCACTCAAAAGCTAGAGGTTTAAAAAATAGAGTGATTCAGTGACCATTCTCTTTACCAAAGTGTTGTATATTTCGTAGCATGATTGAATACCCTGAACTCTCCCCGTTGATTGTAAATGAGTCGGTTTGTACAGAGCTCTTTGGGAACACAGCTGGTTGAGTGAGACAGGCGATTGCTCACTTGGCCTTGGCTTAGGTGCCATTCTCCTTGACACCGAGTTACATAGAAAGGAAGAGTCATCTGCTCTTGCCCAGACAAGCGCCCATGGTTTCCACTGAGCACCCACTCATCATTGTTCCGTCAGCGCACAGGGAGACACGTCTGTGTCCCATCTCAAAACACGAGGCCCAGACTCTGGAGGCAAGAAGCTTGGTCAGGAATGGCTTGGGACAGACAGGCGGGGACCCAGGTATCTGCTCAGAAGGCAGCTCAGCTGACTCCCTGCAGCAGCGAGAGAGATTGCCCCTGCCCCATGGGACTAAGTTCCTTCAGAGCTTTTGGTATCACCAGGCAAGAAAAGGAAGAACTGGCGCTCAAGCGGGCTGCAAGGGCAGTTCCCATGAGACGAGACCGTGCCTGGGAGAAGCGGACCACTGCGGTTGGGGTCAGATCAGCCAGCAAGCTAGGGTTTGTGGGTGGGGAGTGGACACCTGACTGAGGTGGTGGACACCTCAGTTTCCTCACTGGTGAAAGAGGGATGAGTTCCATCTACGTCACTGGATTCTCGCGAGGGGGGAGTCAGATCCCTTGCATGCACGGCTACCTCCTTCCTGTCTCAGGAGGCCAAGGCTGTGGGGCCACCCCCGAGCCCACTCAGCCAGCCAGCCCACCCACAGAAGACAGCGGCCTGCACCAGCATCCCAAGCCCAGCTCACCAGACGGGTGCAGGAAATGCAGGTGAGAGGGTGAGCCAGGACTAGCCCATCGCCTGCTCGGACCACACGGAAGACAGGCAGTGGGAGTGAGGAGGCAGAGTTTAGGGCCCTGACTTTTATTTATGAACACACCCTCCATGAAGAATGGTCTCCATTTTACATAAATCAGCGGCCCCTCTTCCCTTGGTGGGGGGTGCCCTGGCAAGAAGGTGAGGACGGGCACTTCCGTTCTGGGCGAAGGTATAAGCCCGAGCAGCAGGAGTGAGAGGAGCGTGGAGGGCTGGACTGTGGCTCCTGCCCAGCACCCTGTGTGCCAGCGTGTGGGTTAAACCAGTTCTCTGGAGCACGGAACCGTCTGCCCTGCAGGGTGCCCAGGAGACGCATAAAGAGCCAGCTGCCTGTGGCTCGCCTGCTGTCATCCCGGTTCAGTTGTTTCCTGAGCAGGAGAATAGAAGACCCCTCATCTGCTCTTTATAGGTTGATACAGACTTCTCATACGTCAGCCTGTGTGAGCAGGACATTGTTCGAGATGGTTCTGGAGACACCAAAGAGGATGTTAGCCCGATTCCCACCGCTGAGGTTTAGGGCCCGTGGGGACATGACACAGTGGAGCTGATTCCACTCTTGGGGTCTGCTCTGTGCCAGGTAGCATTCTTGGCTCCAGCGACAGCAGTGTGTCAGAGAGTCAAGTCCCCACTCCCTTGTAGACCCCATGGGTCAGGGGGTGAGATGGTTGTTAAACACGGAAAGCTGGATAAATGAGAACTGGACAGTGCGAAGGGTTCACGCTGGGAACTGAAACAGTGTGTTGGGATGCAGAGGACCTTGACAGCAGCTGCAGACAGGGTGGCCCGGAAAGGCCCCTCTGAGGAGGTGATGTTTCAGCCAAGACCTGTGTGCCGGGAGGGATCCCTGGTTAGTTCTTGTTGGTAACGCTTTGACAGACTCAATCCCAAAGCACAGAGGCTTTACCCGTGGCTATCGATCGCTGCTTCCCTCCAGACCTAACACGGACATCTGTCTTGAGCAGGCGGCCTGCCCCGTGGCGATGCTGGCCCCAGGCTCCGCCTGTCCTGTGGGCCCATGTCCTCAGTGTGTCCAGCCTCAGGCAGGGAGGGGACAGAGTGGGACTCCTGCAGGCAGCTGGGGTGCACCGGGCCTCTTCCCACTGACCGCTGAGCAGGGCTTACGACCTGGGAGGCTGCTGCTGCTAAGTCGCTTCAGTCGTGTCCAACTCTGTGCGACCCCATAGACGGCAGCCCAGCAGACTCCCCCATCCCTGGGATTCTCCAGGCAAGAACACTGGAGTGGGTCGCCATCTTCTTCTCCAATGCACGAAAGTGAAAGGTGAAAGTGAAGTTGCTCAGTCGTGTCCGACTCTTAGGGACCCTATGGACTGCAGCCCACCAGGCTCCTCTGTCCATGGGATTTTCTAAGCAAGAGTACTGGAGTAGGGTGCCACTGCCTTCTCCACGACCTGGGAAGGGAGAAGTGAAATGAGTGTGCCCCGTGGGGTGGAGGTGGGGGGCCTCAGTGAACATGTAGCTGACTCCGCCTCCCAGCCAGCAGGGTGGCTTTCCTGGTGGGACCTGGAACCAGGCCTGGTGTGTCTGAGAAAGCTGGGTATGGCCAGCGTGGCTGCCGAATTGCAGGCATGTGGAAAGTGGTGGGGAAGGAGGCGGCACCAGTCTAGAACACGTGAGGCTTTGAAGCTGTAGGTGAGTTTGCATCTGATTTCCCGTGTGTTGGGGAGACCTTGGAGAGTTTTCAGCACGAACGTGAGATTGTCTAAATTAACATCTCACAAGTGGAGTGTGAGGAGGGAGACTGCGGCAGAGGCTGACAACATGCTCTCCTCACTGCCCAGCCCCCGCTACCCCCAGGTGCTCTGGCCTGTTTTGTTGTTTGAACTCGCCACTCACGGTCACCATCCCTGGGCCTTTGCCCTTTCTGTGCCCTCTGCCTGGCACAAGCGGCTCAGTGTTACCCTATTAGCAAGGCCCGGCCCAGGCACCTCGTGTGAAACCACATCTGCCACCAGCCAGCACTCCCAACAGCCCCCTTCCGTGTTTTATTTTTTCACCATTGTAGATATCACCACCTGTTATGGAGCATCTCCTTGGTTATTTCTTCTTTGCCCCAATTCTCCAGTCTCCAGGTGAAGCTCCATGTAGTTAGGTACCCTGTTGGTTTTGCGGGCATTTGGATATTAGGTGGAATGAGTAATTGATGCTAATGGTGAGTCCTGAGTGGACTTAGGATATATTCTGAAAGGAAAGCTGATAGCACCTTGTGATGGGGCATGTGAAGGGAAGAGAAGAAGAAATGTTGAATATTCCTAGATTTGCCACTTGAGGACTTGGGGGTGTGGAGGTATTGTTTCTGGGATGGGTGAAAGACACACACTGGGCCAGGAGGGGACCAGGAGCTGTGTGAGGTGTGAGATGCCCAGGAGACATCCCTGTGGAAATGCCAGCCAGCCTGGAGTTCCTAAAGGTTGAGATTTGGGAAACATGAGCTCACAGGTGGTTCAAAAGCTGGGAAACTTGAGGGATCCTCTAAGGAACTGAATAGACATGGGGGAGAGACAGAGGGACAAGGACTGAGTTCTGGGACTCTCAGATATTTGACGTTCGGGAGGAGAAAATAGAGCAGCCAGGGAGGTGAGTGGAAACCCAGGGGCAGAGAGAAGAGTCCATTTGGAGGAGGGAGGAGTAACTGGGCTAGAAGCTGCCAGGCAGCCAAGCGCGTTGAGGCAAGGGTGGCAGCGATGTGCTCAGCCTATGCGGCTCCCGGAGCCCAGAGCCAGAGTGCTCCCTCCAAACCCAAACCACTTTCCCCAGAGGGACTGGGCGGGGCCCACTCTTGGCTCGGTAGCCCTTTCCTGACATTCCACAGCATCCGCGCACACTGGAGATGTTTGTTTTGGGTCTGGTTTTCCAAAGGGTGGGCAGAGAGCAAATGGTTCTTTCCAGCCTTGAAGGGTTTGTAAGAATGTGCAGATCTAGACATGAGAGGGCGTTCAAAGAAGATCCCAAAGGCAGAGGAGTTGGAGCTCGGAAAAGTTCCTACAACGTGGGCGGAAGGAATGGCCATGTGGGAAGGCAGTGTATCCCACACTCGGGGTGTATAAAATTAGGTATGCCCCCAACCCTGCTTCCTGGGCAAGACGGCAGGAATATGCTGGCATTAAGTGTTAGGGGCAGAGTAGGAAAAATTAATATCAAGTTGCTTCAGTAAGCGGTTCACGGAGGGGACGAGCGTGTGTTGAGTGCCTGCAGGATACAGTTCTGGAGCGTGGCCCTGGGGTTAAGTAGACCCACCAGATTTCTTTGTGCTTCTCACATCTTTAGTAGGCACGTCAATTGCTTTATGCCTCCCTCTTCTGAAAACGGAAATAACTGTAGCACCTTTTCCTGAAGTTGGTAGTATACCTAGTCCATTCAATAGTACACTGCAGATGCCCAGTGCAGTGGTCTATGTATTCAGTAGCTGTTATGTGGGGGTCAGTGTGATCAGATGCAACGGACGAGAATCCTGGTCCTAGAGGAGTCAGCAGTCATGTAGGGAGTGATTATCGATGACACAGCAGAAGTCTAGGTAGGCAGGAACCAGGGGGAGCATCTGGCGTGGGCAGTGGGCGCAGGGACTGACTCTTGGTTGGGGCTCATTTTCAGCATCATCTCTGAGTTGTAGGACACCCCTCCTGGGCACTCTTGCCATGCTGTGTTTCTGAGAAGTGACCGATTTGGGGGTGGTAGAGGGGGGCTCATAGGGGGGCCTTGAACTCTTGGTAGGGTTACTCGTAGCCGACTTTCTTTCTTTGTAAAGTTATTGTTTGGCCAAGCTTCACAGAGTAACGCATGTGATAAATTCCACAAAGCGGGTGCCAAGGAAATGTTGTCTCTCTTTGCTGAGAAAGCTTTCTGGGGAGAAGCACAGACCATGTGAAGGAGACTGGAGCAAAATGCCTTGCCATGTGACAGACAGACAGTGCGAACCAAAGCCGATTGTTCTTTGCAGTGACCTGGAATCTTCGAGTTTGGATGAGACAGGGTTTGGCTAAGACCAGAGTGTCACAGTGGAATTTTGCTCAGACTTTACACTCCATTTAAACCAGGAAACCATAGTCCTCTCTCAAGAATGAAGCAGTTTTTCCAAGTTCCCCTTGAAAACCTCCCAAACCAAAAAAATATATGTATATTATATATATGCGACTATATAGTTAAACCCTACAAAACCACAGTCACAGAGAGCTGGGAGAGGGTGGCAGTGGGCGGAGGGGGAGGATATGATTTCTAAAGACATTACTGTCTCTCTAACCCAAATCTGTCTTAGCCCTAAATCTGTTGGCCCCAAATCTGTTTCTCACAAGTATGAAACGGGAATAATTAGGAGATTTTCAAGGGTCTGTTGGAGGTCTCAGATTTTTGAAGTGAAGTTTTATTGGCTGCTGACAACTTTTTAAAAGGAAGTGGTTTTGTATCTCTCGAAACAGTTCAGGGTGCTGGTCAACAAAACAACCACAGAAAGATTTGCCTGTTCAGGTGTTAAATTTTTCTTCTAGTCCTTTCTGTCTCCCAGATACAACGGCGTCTCTTTTAACAGTGATCACGGGCCTCCTGTTTGGCAATTAACATGTCCACTCCCTCTCTCGGTTTCACAGGTCAGGTTTGGTTTGGTCACATCCAGTGCTTGGGTCCTGGAGAGAGGGCTCGCATGATTATTTCTGCAGACCACATGCTCACTATGTCATTCAGAGATAATCAGCTTCAGCTTTGTGACTTTCTGAACTTGGGTGTTTTTTTTTTTTTCTTCTTTGTTTTCAGTCCAAGAAATGTCCAAGCTTTCTCTTCTGGATCACCCTGCACCTCAGCTCCTATCATTGAAATCAGCAGAACCTTTTCTAAATTGAACTGTCTTTTCTAACGCTGCATTTCATCACTACTCTTATGATCTCCCAGTTTGCGCTGACTTGCCAGGTAGTCGAAGGACAGACCTCAATAATTAAATAAGGAACCCAGCCTGGAAGCACCACCTCTTAAAACAGGGACTGTGAAGTCTGTGAATTTCAGGTGCTTTTGCTATTGTCACTTCCAGGAAGCTATTGTCACTTCCAGGAAGCTTCCCTCATAGCTCAGCTGGTAAAGAATCTGCCTGCAATGCAGGAGACCCCGGTTCAATTCCTGGGTTGGGAAGATCCGCTGGAGAAGGTTAGGGTACCCACTCCAGTATTCTTGGGCTTCCCTTTTGGCTCAGCTGGTAAAGAATCTGCCTGCAATGCGGGAGACCCCAGTTTGATCCCTGGGTTGGGAAGATGCCCTGGAGAAGGGAAAGGCTACCGGCTCCAGTATTTGGCCTGGAGAATTCCATGGACTGTATAGGCCATGGGGTTGCAAAGAGCTGGACACAACTGAGCGACGTGCACTTTCACTTTCACTTCCGGGAAGCACCAGGGAGTTGGATATATGGGGTCCTTTGCCGTCTGAGCCACCAGGGAAGCCCCTTTTATACAGGATTACTCCTGAGCAAACCTGATGATGGAGTAGTGGTCGGGGGCAACTCAGAGGAGCTGCACTCAGCGCTGCCTTGGTTAGCAACATTTCTCTTTCCCTAGCATTTCGGAGTGCATGGACAGCGAAGCTGAGACGGTCATGCAGCTTCGAAACGAGCTGAGAGACAAGGAGATGAAGCTGACCGACATCCGCCTGGAAGCCCTCAGCTCTGCCCACCAGCTGGACCAGCTGCGGGAGGCCATGAACCGGATGCAGGTGAGCCCCAGGCTGCAGGGGAGGAGCTGTTCCCGCCTCGCTCCCGGCCCCCCGCTGGACAGCCTTCTGCACTTCCGGGTTGGACCCTTCACCCAAGGCTCAGCCTTATGCCTCTTCCTCCGCCAAGCCCTTTCGAGTCCTGCAGCTGGGAGTGTTAGTGAGGTGCCCTCTTCTGAATCCCTATAGATTTGTTCTGTCCCCAGCTCCTCTCACCTTCTGATGCAGACTGAAGGCATCTGCATCTTCGGAGCTGTTCTCTTTTGCGTCCCTTCTTCTGGATGTGTGAGCACCAGTGCTTAACACACAGTAGGTCCTTCACAAATACAGAGTAAAATACCCCTATGGGTTCTACCAAATCAGACCTCAACTGGAGAGCAGTGTTTCCCAAAGGGGGTTCCATGGAACACTCATTCCACGAGAGTCTGTGTGAAAAGAAAGCTCCTTGATCAAATTTGTTTGAGAGATACTGCACACTGTGTGCGCCTCTCAGATTTATAATGCATACCAGCTCATTAAAGGCTCTGAGATATCAAGTCCTGCCATAAAGGCCTAGGTTGAAAAAGCCAGA